>NC_140506.1:40425000-40930014 GCF_964339955.1 Pipistrellus hanaki
TGGTTGGGGTAGGAGGATCCTGGAGTTCTGCCTCCTCATCCTTGGGGAACAAAGTTTGCAAGCCATCGGGCTAGTGACTAAGAAACAGATTGAAGAGTCAAAGAGTTGAGTTCAAACCCCAGTTCTGGGTGACCTTTGGGAAATTCTTCCTCTCCCTGAAGTTGAGTTTTGTAATTTCTAAAACGCAGCCAATAATCCCACATCGCAGGTGGTTCTGAGGATTCAGTGAGATCATGTGAAACAAGGTTTGACACAGTGCCTGGTGCGCAAGAAGAGCTGCATTATGGGTGTGGGGTTGTTAGTGTTAATCTACTGCCTCTGCCAGGTTAGCCAGAGCGGCTACACAGGAAAGGATGGGTGCAGTGTGATGAAGAGGCATGGTGACTGACTAAACACTCCCGTGAGGGTAGCACTACAATTGCATTTTTTGTAAACTGAGCTAAATCACTCCCTGGTGTGGCTAATAATGACTCATAGAGCGGAAGGGAGTTGGCACCCTTGTGAAGGGTTTTTTTTTTGAGATGTTGACCGTGTCCACTTACAGAAATTCAGGTCACTGATGAGCTCCAATCCTGTAGCTCCTGCCATAGTTCTTAGAATAAGTTTGCTCATTTTCAGAAAAAAATTTCACTTCTAAAGATATACTTAATATAGTTTTCTAGAATCTCCTAACAGACTGCCAGCAGTGAAATATACTTCATTAATAGTGTATTAGCCTTTGATGAGGCAGGTTGTATTATTATATAAAGAAATAATATGGAGAGAGACATAGGACTTGATGATGATAATCGGAAAATAAACTGAAAAACTCATGTTGAAAACAAATAAAAAATGCCCCCCTTAGACTACAATATTTGAATTCTTTCATTTTTGTTTAGCTAACAGCACAGAGTTGTAAAAATATTTCAACTGGCCGAAACCGGTTTGGCTCAATGGATAGAGCGTCGGCTTGGGGACTGAAAGGTCCTGGGTTCGATTCCGGTCAAGGGCATGTACCTTGGTTGTGGACATATCCCCAGTAGGGGGTGTGCAAGAGGCAGCTGATCGATAACTCTCTCTCGTGGATGTTTCTAACTCTCTATCTCTCTCCCTTCCTCTCTGTACAAAATCAATAAAAATATATTTTTTAAAATGTAAATATATATATTTCCAACTGGGGTTGTTAGAAATATACAGGCATTGCCCTAGCCAGTGTGGTTCAGTTGCTTGGAGTGTTGTTCCATAGACTGAAAGGTCACAGGTTTGATTCCCATTCAGGGCACATGCTAGGTTTGGGGTTTGATCCCTCGTCAGGGTATGTGTGAGAAGCAACCAATCAATCTCTCTTTCTCTCTCCCTCCCTCCCTCCAGTTCGCTCTCTAAAATCAATTTTAAAAAATAAAGAACTATTTCGGCATTAAGCAAACATCTAGTCATGTGTACGTCTTTTTAGAAATGACAGAAGAATAGTTCCTCATTTGTTATTATCTTTTTTTATATATTACTCCAGATTGAATTGCAAAAGCAATGATTTTGCAAGAAATGAGGCCTCCACTGCAAATGGTATGCACCACTAAAAAACAAAAGAAAATATACAACCGAACAAAGCTAAGATGAAAAGAACTACTATTTTCTTCCTTATATTTCATCTGTTTATGCTCATTTCAAGTTGGTCTGATTTGCTGACCCCACACCTGAGTGTATTGCTAATACATTGCCAGGATCCTGAGAAAGTACAAGTGCCCCCAGCTCAGGTTTTATCTATTTCAGGCTACCCCTACCTCCCCTAAACTCCTAAACCCTGTGACCACGGAGTCCCCTTTAAGCATATTGCTGAGAAGTTGGTAATGAAGTCATGTGATCTTTCACACTAAGTGTCCAATTCTTGTCGCAGATGCCCTGGCAGCCCAATTCTCAGAGCCATGAATCTTGAGCTGGGTCTTCTGTCTGACGTGGGAATGTCTTCCTGCTCAGAAGAAAAGCAGATTCCCCCTTAGAAGCCTGTCACTCCCACTCTGCATATCTTGTACTGTGGGTCACTCACACATGCTCCCTGAGAAGGCTCCTGGGGACGGAGAAATTGTCAGTATTTCTCCATTCCTTTACTTCTCTCTCAGAGAGAAAAGGAGAGCCAGTGCCTTTCAGAGGCCCCACTGCCTGTCCACACACATCCCTGCTTTTGAAGAGCCTTAGCAAATTCCCACTGAATGTGTAGTCTCCCTCCGCCTTCAGCTACATGCTGTTCTCTCTCAGACACTGTTCACATTGGTGAGAGGCAGCATCATGTACTTCATCATGGATATTGTAATGGACTCTTCCTCTCCCTCACCAGGATTGGCCCCCTCCTGGCTCTCAACCAATCACTAAATGTTGTTGTTTCTTCCTCTGTAGTGGCCAGTTCTCTCTATCCTCACTACCACTACCACCATTGCTGTCTAAATCAATATCATAGCCTCCCAACAAATCTTTCTTCTTCGAACCTTACCCCATCTCATTTTAAGGTTCCACGTTCATCATTGGCTCCTTATGGCCTCCAATATGAGTCCAATTTTCTTAAATGTCTTACAAGGCCTGTCATGATATGATGGCTCCTCACTCCACTGATCATTTTTACTCTTTTCTCCCCTGAAACCCACTAAGCTACTCCAGCTCTCCATGCGCTGGCTCTACTTCCGGGCCCTTGCAGCTACTCTTCCCTTTTATTGGGTACTCTTTCTCATTTCCTCCATTCTCTGGCTAACTCCTATTCACCTTTCTAGTTTGGATTAAATGTCACTTTCTCAGGAATTTCCCCCCTGCCCTTCTACATCCTTATTAAGCTTTTCTTATGTCCTTTCTTAACACTGTATTTTCTCCATCGTAACATTCAACACACTCTATTGTCATTGCATATTGCTTCTCTGTCTCTCCCAGACTGTTATTCAGAGGCAAAAACACAGCCTCCCTGTTTCACGGTTCCATTCTTTATACCCAGAACCAATTTTCCTCAATGAATAGATAAAAGGTTATAAGAAAATAGACTTAAGAAACTATTTAAAGAGAGGAAGTGTCAACATGTTAGATGCATCTTAGAGAGCACATTAGCTGAGAACAAAAAAGTGACCATTGGGTCCATATGAAAGTGGATTGTGACAATATGATTGTGACAAAAGCAGACTTTCAGCCAAGCTAGGGGACAGAAGCCAGAATGGAGTTGGTTGAAACTGGCTAGGACAGGAGTATATGTGGGCAGCAAATAGACAAGATTATTGGAAAGTTGTGCCCTGATAAAAGGAAGTCATGATAGATGCAGGAGCGAGAGGAGATGACAACAGGAACATATGTACATGAAATATTGAAAGAACTGTTTAAGAAAGTCAGAACTGTCCTTCAGATCCCACAAAGGCAACCCCCCAAAAGGACAGTACAACTGGGCAAAGTCCACATTTTAAATCACAAACTCATAAAATTTGCTAAGACAAATGAATTAAAATCCCAAAAAGCACTCAGAAAGTAAGTTTACAATGTTACTGAGCTATATGCTTTGTACAGCAAGTAACTTGATTGGTAGATTTTGTTGGCTGGTTGGAAAACAACATAAAGGGAAACAGTACACTGGGATGCAAGAAATCCTTTTGCTTTCATTTTATTTTAATTAAATACATATGTCACAAAGGAAGAAAGAGTCATGCAGCAAATGCTTAAGGAATAAATAACCATTGGAGGCAATAGAAGAGCTGGTGGTGCATCTTGAGTTGAAAATGACTTTTCTCCCACTTGTGCAAGTGTCCATTCCAAGTGCAGCCCACTTTTTAGCCTGAAAAAAAAATGTTTCCACTGTGGGAAGTCATAACCAACTTGTTGAAGTTTATACAGAAAACATTTCTAGTAAACAAAGCGGAGTGCAGAGTTTCAGAAAGAAAGTGCTGAGGGTCGGGATGATAAAAGCAATGGAAGCCCAGCAGATGTGCCCCAGGCCCAACTCATTGTCATCAATCATAAGCCTGTCCTGTTCCTCGGTTCCCAACCAGTAGGTCTTGGACCCCCCGGGGCAGCAGAATTTATTGGAAGGGTCTGTAAATCCATATGCACATTCAGCATGAATAGACTAAACAAACAATATGTCAAATGCACACACAGGACTCTTTTTTGAAATGTCTATAGATGAGGTGATGAATAAAATACAAATTCGCTTGCTCCACTGAATTAATAGCAGCCTTTGATCGCAATTTATTTTCTCAATCTGTACACATCGTAAGTATAATGTATTGCATGGCAGAGTCCTCTTACTCAAAAAAAAAAAAAAAAAAAAAAAAAAAAAGTTGGGCTCTTGCTATTGTGATTTGCTAGAAAACATGTAGAAAGCCATTGGATGATGATTTAAACAGAAGGCAAAACATTTCCCTTAACATCTTAATAATTATGTGTATTATAAATATCTATTTTTTTTAAACATTCACAATGTTTCAACAACAAAAGTGTTTACTTTTGCACTAAAAAGAATCAACAGGACACCCACTGTCAGATCTTGGAAAACGGGGCCATTTTCCAAAGGATTCTGAGTAGGGTTTCTCTCCCTCCTTTGAACATTGATAGACTTCATGGGTGGGCAAAGTCAGGGTAAAAATCCAGCCTTCCTTCTGCTTGCTTTCTGCTTGCTATGCCCTGAGCTCAACAAGGCAGGATGGGTGGGCTGCTTCCATTCAGATGTGGCTCCTGTTTCTAACTTGCCTGCCTCTAGGGGGCAGCCTTTTGTGCTTTATTCCTGCGGAGGAACCCAAACCCAGGTACTTAGTATGCTCCTTTAATTGAGAGTTGATTTGCTTTTGTACTTATTTGCTTCAAATATATTTCTCTTTTCTCACCAATAAGAGAATAAGCTACCTGAAATATCTGCACCCATAGTTCATATTAAGTGTTGAACGGAATTGACAGTGGAGAAAAAGCATCTACCCTTATCTCAAATTCTCTTCTCATAGTCTGAGCAATAGAAATGCTGATTTGAATTTCAGCATGTTTCCCAAAAATTCTTCCCCGAAATATATCCCAAAGTGAGACAGCACTGAGATGGCACATTAACCCAGCGTCATTACTTCGAGTCCCCTAATAAAAAATTGATTTCTTTGTCAATATTCTTTCAGTCTTTCTGATCACACAAAGGACAAAATCTAAATTTAGTGTTGGCATATATTTAACACTCCAACAGTGTCCCTTGACCTTCTTCCATTATTTTTTTAACAGTGTCTAGTCCTCACATTTAGAGTCTTTAGAATAAGGTAACAATATTTACTTAAACTTTAAAGCATATTTTTTGTATTCATGGTACATATATTTTATAGCCACCATGTATATAAGGCAAATAATATACAGTTCATCCATTGACAATGGTGATATGATCTTTTAAAATAACAAAAAAAGTGATTCAGTTTAAAGGAAAATATTATACAGAGATTGATGGTTTCATAGTTAACAAAAATCATGTGCTATATGTAAAAATGAAGTTTGTGAGGTCCTGCCCTATCTTAAGACAAATAGATTCCTGGAGACTGAATATCAGCCTGTAAGCACGGAACTGTTTATCACCCAGAATCCTGAATACGAGGGCCCAGAATAGGTTAATTTGATGTCCAGAAGGAGATGAGCAGGTATGTGTGAGTCAGAGCTCTGACTTGACCCTTCCCACAACGTAGCATATGAAGTTGCCAATAGCATTGCCCCAGCATCTTAAATGAGAAGAAGAGTAAAAACAGTCTGAATGCTGTTATGTTTTAAACCTGGTAGTGTACCATTTTCCCCATGCCATGGTGCTCACAGGATCAATTAACCTAAGGGGTTAAATATGATATTCTGAGTGGCTGGCAAGAAGACAGTTCTCAGGCTGGTTGCTTAGCTCAAGTCAGACGTCACAAGGGGGGCTGGCTAGTCTTTGGGTGTAAAACTGGCTGTTCCTTGCTATTTGTCTATGAGATCATTCTGGCTCGCCCTTTCCCTCAGGATATGGCTGCCAAAAAGAATGAGTCCCATACCTGCCTCATTCACGATGAACTCTGAAACAGAAGTGAATGTTTCTCAATGCTACCCAGACAGACACATTCCCCCAGATGACTGTAAATAGCACAAATGTCTGCCCATTGATGGGTAATTCCAGCCACGCTTTTTTTTTCCGGCAGAGTGGAGATAACATCACAGTAGGATAAAGGGGACCTCCCAAGCCCAGGTCTCTTCTCTCCAGCCAGCCACTTAACCTCTTTTGGGAAGTCAGCTTCCTCTCAATGAGCCCAGCTCACAGGTACTTCTTATCTAAGCACCAGATAAGGCAGATACTGACGAGAGGCAGTGTCACAGCCTAATCCACAGGGTAAAAGTGCTTCCCCCAAACCCCTGTGGACCAAGGATTTCTTAAATGACACAACTTCACATAATCCCCACCCATGTTGACGGCCTCAGCCAGACAGAAGCCCTTCCTTGTCCTAAAGCCCAGCCCTTTGGAGGTTGAGGGCTCCTTAGTCATGGACCTTGATTTGCTTGTTGGAAGACTGGACTTGTTTTTCTTTATATCTCTCTGTTGGTAGATATTATCTAAATAGAACATTTCCAACTTTTTCTTTTTGCATTTTGGGGTTTTGCTCATATTTTTGCTTTGAGACTGGGATGCTCAGATACCACAAACATTTTTTAAAATGCCACCTACTTCCCAGAGAAATTGTTTTTTATAAAACGAGAATGCCTTCTGTTATCTATCAACATATGTTACCTTTTGGCATCACCTGGAATGCAAAGAAGACATACTCATATAGCTACTTGGGCTGAGAAGAGAGCAAAATTTTATCTTGGAAATATATAAAAATGGTGCTGCTAACTTTTGGATGCGTTGGAGTGGGTATTTGCTGAACAGTGAGGAAGGCAGAGAGAAGAACAGATTCCATTTATAAGTGGCAAGATAGAAGTGGTATCTTGTATGGACAAATGTGTGTGCTTGAGCCAAACAGCACAGAACCCTACACCATACATTGTTGACTCCCGCGCAGACTGAAAAGCAATTGACTTCCAAAAGTTAACCTACATTTAAATAAAAGCACAATATACACAAAATAGTTTTGTCACACTAAATGCTTTCATCTCTCCTCTATACTAGGAACTAACTGGATTACAATGAAATCCCTCAGATATAAAGTAAAACATAGATTTGATGCAGTTTTACAACTTTTTGACTATATAAAATGATACGTGGTTACTTTAAAAAATAATTTGTGAATCTTACCTTGATTCTAAGGGTCCAAAAGATTGGGCTGTGACTGACAAGACTGATAAGAAACCATACAAGACAGATAAGAAACCACTCGTGTGGTAGACTGTGGTCAAGTGAAATAAAAGAAGTCCTGGGGACGTTTGTTTTGCCTGATGTGGCCCAATCTGTGGACTCCTTTGGCTCTTTATCCATGTCAATAGAAATCATTTTCAACAAAGATATACCTGGTACATTAGGCAAATTACAAATAGTGTCTTAGTGTGTTTGATGTGGTTTTTCATCTTTCTTTCTCTGAAGCTTTGAAAACAATTTCTGATGATTATTATAACTGAAGTCCACTTGCATCATGGATTTCCTTTATTTCTCTTTAACTGTGATTTGGGGCTGGATCTCCACAAAGGGAAGTAGCACTGGCACTAATCCTAACTTGGCAGAATTATCGGGTTCCACCCCAGCAGTCACCAAAACATTTGGGTTTAGTCAGAACACAAATTCGTCATTTCATAAAACCACATCTCTTCTCCATCCCACAAAAACCTGTTCATGGACCACAGGGAGAGGGAAAGATATGAGCAGACTCACTGAATAACAGAGCCTGGCCCAGACCTCCTAGAAGTCAAGAGAAATCTGAGACCCTTCCATTTTTTCTCTTGGAATATTTAAAAAAGGAAGACATGCTAGAACAGGTTAGCAAAAATTGTAACATGTTAAAAAACAAACAAACAAACAAAAAAAAACCACCTTAAATCATGCTTTAAGCATAAAACTAAATAAAAATAACCTTTTTGGAAGTGAAATCCAAGGGCTGAGTTTGAGGCCCTCTTTGAATATAAGGCCCTCGCTACCTGGCTTCCCTGAGGCAGCTACTTCTCAGCCATCATCTTTCCTGCTCAGCACTGGCTGGAAATTTCAGGATCAGTTGCCTCATTTGAAAGATAAGAAAACTGAGGCCAGAGAGTGTAAATTATGTGCTTTAGAGCACAGTTGGCGAAAACACATATCTCAATGCCCTTTCTGTGCAGGTAGGAAGCACATGGAAGGTGCAGAGGAGGGATGTAGGTGGGTGGGTGCAGTTGATAAGGTGATGAATCTTGAGAGCATTGTAGCAGGGAAAATAAATGTCAAGCAAAGCCATCATAAAACGCACTGAGTCATGGCCAGATGTGGCTAATCAAGACTCCAGACGGATGTTTCCACACAATTTCAGCGCGGGCTGTCATTATGAAATGCGCCATAAGGTGAAATGGAAGGTTCCTTGGTTTCCATACTCTTGTTTGCTGTTCAGAGCTCCAGTTGGTAATCTATGTGAGATCCCAGGGAGACAGGTGACAATTTTTTTACAATGAATTTCTAATCTATGAAGCAGGACATTAGGATTTGATTTTGACTCAGTCTTTGTTTGAGACACGCTCTGTTCTCTGAGTCATGCTTTAACAATTTGGATCTCAGAAATGATTTTTATTTATTTTGGAGCATTTTTCTTTTCTAGAGAGCCAGCATAATTCCTTCCTTTGTGTGTCGTTCTCATGCTAGAGTGGCTTTGTGTATCGTTCTCATGGTACTGGGATCCTGGGCTCCTTGGTGACTTGGCCAGCCATCTTGAATCAAATGTTAGGCCAGGACTATTGTCTCTGTCTCCTCATAGATCATTTTTAGCTGTTAGCACAACACAAATATGAGGTCTCCTAAGCCAAGAAAATTTGACGTTTCACTGGATTCTAGTACAAAGATTGGATGCAACGATTAAAAAGAAGAATCAATCCCCTGTGTCTTGAGGGTGTCGGGATATGGACATCATAACACTGTCGGTGGAAATGCAATTCCATTCTAGTGGCCAATGGGGCAATATGAGTCAAAAATCTCAAAATGCGTAGATTTTTCTAACACAAGATGGCAGACTGAATACAAATACATGCATTAGCTTTCTATTTCTTCTAATACCTCATTGAATTAAAAGTACAGAAATATAGAATAGGATACCCCCCCATCTCCCCATGTCTGTATCTCTAAGAGTTCAGCCAGGAAAATGGAGTGAAATAGTTCAAATGGAGAGAACTCAATATAGAGAACTATTTTTGAATTTTTTAAAACTGATTTGAGAGAGAGAAACATCGATTTGTTGTTCCACTTATTTATACATTCGTTGTATGTGCCCTGAGGGGGAATCAAACCTGCAACCTTGGCATATCTGGAAGATGCACTAACCAACTGAGCTTGGGCTAGGGAGCTATTTTTGAAGATGTGGGAACACCTAAATAGCTAGATACATCAGCAACCTCAGATCCTAAGGCTGGAGGGACTGAAGAAGGTATTCTTGCCTGAAGCCAGGAGCCAAGGCCATATGACAGGAGCTGGAACCACAGCCAAAGGGGTTGTTTGGGGTCAGGCGATGCTTCATAAGGTGGACGAAATGCAGCCACTTCTAGAGATGCTGCCCAAGGCAGAAAGAAAAGGGAGACACATCCTGCCTTCCCCCTCAATCCTCCCTCCAACATCCAACAGTGCTCCCACCAGCTGGACCTAGATGGGAGCCACTTAGCACAGAAGTGCCTTCTCAGGGGTCCCTTCCCTCTGAGAGACAGCAGAATAGGGAAGGGTGAGTAATGGCCAATCATCAAAAGGCCCCTGTCTGGCACAGCCGGCAACAGTGAATGGGGATATGTGTGTGTGTCAGCAAAGGGTGAGATAGTGAACACAGTTCTGGAGTACAGAAAAGTGGAGGAGTCTTTAGAAGAAAAGGAGAGAAGAATCATCGTCAGCCTAGATAGACTGACAGGCCTGCGGAGAAAGGAAGCAAATCTGCCCCGGCTCCCAGGGATGCCCCTGGTGCAGAGTCAGTAGACACAGCAGAGGGGAGAGTGGAAGATGGAGCTAAAAACAGGGCGATTACTTAAAGGTCTGAATATGTTCAGATTTCTTCCAGTCAGCGCCCTATACACAGTGCGCGGGCAGCTGGAATGTTACCTCCAGGCAAAGCATAGGATGACTCCTCTCCAAAGAAACGAACAAGCTGGGGAAAGATAACATTTCTAAATATGTCGGTGCCTCGGAAGGAAGCATTTTGCAGGCACTCATCCTGACAGCCGGCTCCCCCTCCGTGGACCCTTAATCAGAGTTTACCAGTCAACACTGCTTAGCCCGTCCCAGGAAGAAATTCCAGAAGAGGAGTGAGCCTCTAGGAAAACTGTTATTTACCCCAAAGCAGAGCCTTCTGCTCTGTCCCACTCCCCACCACCCTCACTCACTTCCCCCACCCCAACCTCCTTAACAAAAGAAAGACATCATTAGAATGCCTGGAGGACTAGCAATGTAAAAAGAGCAATACCAGTCTAAAAAAAAAACAAACAAACAAACAACAACAACAACAACAAAAACACAGAAAAACATCTTTGGAGGAGACTGAAATGATTTTAGGGAACAAAAAGGAACTTTCAAAAATCTATGCTTAGAAATATTCTCAGAAAGATTCAAAGAGATGTATATCCTACAAATAAAGAAGTAGAACAACAGAATGAGAAAGGTCTTAGAGATGTAAAATATAACTGCCAAAATAAGTAGACAAACTAGAAAAATTAAATCAAAGAAATCTTCCAAAATGTTAAACAAAGAGCAAATGGTGGAAAATGGAAGAAACTGAGAGGGCCTACATTGAACTAATCCACTCCTCAGAAAGAGACAAAGAGGTGTTGGGATTATTCTAGCAAATAGTGAAAAGACCTGCACCAGCGCCAGAGGAAGACCAGAATCTCCCGTTTGACATGTGTATCCAAACCAAAAAATGAGAAAGACCCCTAACCTGGCCCCATTTTGGTGAAATTTCAGAACAATATAATCACAAAGAGTCTAAAAGCGGAAAAGAAAAAGGTCACAAGTCACAAAGGAGACTCACACCAATATTTTTAAAGTTCTGAAGTAAAATTATCTTTTACCTGGAATTCTCTATAAATGTAAGTTCAAAGTTACAAGCACTGAGTGCATGTGTCACCTTCAGTCATCTGTCACGCCCCCTGAGTGACAGGAAAGATAGGAGCCTGGGAGGCGGAGGCCAAGATGGGAATCCCATGCCAAGGAGGGGGACCCGGATGTCCAGGGGCAGCAGGCCTAGCAAGCAGCCAGTTCTGAGGGGAATGGGATAGTCAGCCTCAGGGGATAAGGTTATAGAAATAGCTACTGCTGCTTAGAAAAATAAGAAAAACCTAAAGGACAAGTAACCAACTTCCAGGGGAGGGAGGTACTGTACCAGAAAATCTTGATCAAAATGGGAAGCAAACGAAATGCTTATGGTTTTAAGGAATCCACGGGCCTTCATGCCAGGAACAGTATTGCTTGGGTGACCCAGGCTCCCTTATGAGGGCCCACAGAGAAGGCATGCTGTATATTTGGTTTTGCGTTAAAGCGTAACACTGGCAAACTATATAATTTGTTGGTTTTCTCATTTAAGAGACAACCTAAGGACATAACATCGTAGATTTATCTCTGGTTGCAGGAGAGAACAGAAACATCAACTATTGTACTTGGATTATTTACACATCAAAGCAGAGCTAACAAACAGGGAACAAAAATTTTCTGAGAGAAAAGATGGAAAAAAAATAGAATACTAACTTTATTTTTTTAAAGGGGGGTCAAGTATAAAAAAAATACTGCCAAAATGTGAGAAACAGGAATTTAGCTAAAGTTACTTTTAATTCTCTAAAGTTACCAAATAACCAAAAGACAAAACTACAAACAATAACATAGGTGACAAACACTGGGAAGAGAAGGTAGGAGGAGGTATGAAAGTGAGCCAATTCCTCCTTTCTGTCTCCGGGAGCTCTGTGTATTGTCCACAGCAGTTAAAGGGGTGGAGAGAAGAGCACTTGTTATCTGGAAAGTGTGGTCTGCAAACCAGGAGTGTTGACATCACCTGTGAGAGGCGCTGTTTCTCAGCCCCACCGCAGACCTCCCCGGATGGAAGAGGCATCTCCACAAGATCCACCAGGGTTCCATATGCATGTTAAAGTTTGAGTAGCACTCTTTTAAAAAAAGTGATTCTCAGATTTGGCTATGCATTATTAAAAACCTGGAGAGCTTTAAAACTATTATATAAAAAGGAACAAAGCCACAAATCCTGCTTTAAGATTATGCTTTAAATGGTTTGGGATGGAATAAAAAAATATATATCTATGTATTTTTAAAATATGTTTTTATTAATTTCAAAGTGGAAGGGAGAGGGAGGGAGATAAAAACATCAATGATGAGAGACAGAGAAACATTAATCTGTTGCCCCTGCACACCCCCCATCAGGGATTGAGCCCAAAACCCAGACATGTACCCTGCTGGGAATCAAACTGTGACCTCCTGGTTCATAGGTTGATGTTCAACCACTCCAGCTGGGCAGAAATCTATATATATATATTTTTTAACAGCTTCTGACATAGTTCGAATGTGTAGTGAAGGTTAAGAACTGGTGTTCTGAATAACTGTGGTAGGAGAGCAAGAGAAGGAAAACAGAAACAATTTCAAAAATTTGCTTCTGGACCTATCTGGGCAATGAGCTGAGGATGGGGAAGCATGAGAAGAAGACTGGCTCCGATTATAAGAAATCTTGTCATGTTTGATCTTCCCCTTGCGTATTACTTTGAATTATAGGTTTGTTTTTCATGATACTCTTTGACTCAGTAATTTTATTTTTAGGAATTTTTGTGAGAAAATAATTCATCAACCATGTTCCAATATTTATGTTCTTGGAAGTTCATTATAATGTCCATAATGTTAAGAACTGTAAGCAATATAAATGCCCATTGAGTGAGAGCACTCATGTCTGCACAAAACTATGCATGACAGCCAAGCGCCAAGTACACCCAACTGATGGATGAGTGGATCAACACAATGTGATGTACGCATACAAGTGAATATCACTCAGCCTTATAAAGGACATCCTTTCACATGCTATAACATGGATAAACTTTGAAGGCATCATGCTAAGTGAAATAAGTCATTCACAAAGAGGCCAATCATCCACCTACATAAGGTATTTAAAACCGTCAAAGTCCAGAACTAGAGACTAGAATGGTAGTTACCAGGGCTGGAGGGAGAGCGGCTGCTTCGTGGGTGTAGCATTTCAGTTCTACGAGATGAAAGGTCCTGGAGATTTGTTTCAGAGCAACATGAATAAACTTAACACTGCTGAGCTGTATGCTTACAATGGTTAAGTTGGCACATTTTATGTCCTTTATACCACACACACAAAAGAAAGATTATATATTTGAATGCCTATTCAAAGTCATAGGTTAGTATGCAACCAAATGGTTGTACCAGCTAGCAAAGCTGCAACTGAGACCTCTTCTTACCTTTCCAGGTTCTCTGATGTATAAAGTATAATTATATTTTTAAAAAGCTGTTTCCACTTTGAAAAATATAAAACAAAACTTCCCTTGGGGCTTACTAGGAATGAGTGATTCATACATTGCAAACCCAGGTTTGCAAAGGAGCAATTATATTCTGCTGAGAACTTCAGGGCTTCACAGATTGTGGGTAGTGCCTGGACCTTTGGGTATTTTGCATTTTCGGTCTAGTCTTAGGAAGAAGAATGCTAGGCAGCCTTTTTACACATGAAGTAGAAATGCTAGTTATCGTGGGAGAATACATTTTGTTTCGTAAATTATTTTAGCTTCAAGGAACCTCTGAAGCAGAGGTAGACATTGGGGAAAATGAGAGAAGGAGGGGAGCCTTGGGGGTGGGGACTAATTGCTTTGGACAGATTGCCCGGCCCGAGAGTATGTTGGTATTTTTGCTTTGTTATAACTCTTTTATACCTTGCCTGGGTACCCTGAGTCACAGACAGTAACAAACCAGTGGGTCAGGGCATCACAATTGTTTTATGACTATTTGTGTTTGCCCTTCTTGCACTTGATGCTGTGATCCATTGCCACATGTATTATGCTGAAAGTGGATCTTTAGCCACTTTTTTTAAATTTTATTTTGAAAGAGTGGCCAGATAAAGTGTTTATAAAAGTGCAAGAAAGAGTTAAACTGGATCTTCAAGATGATTAAAACCAAATGTTCAGAAAAAGGAGTTTTACTGTAAATGTCAAAATCTCTCTGTGGGAAAGCCTTTTTATTTTTTTACCAGATATTAAAAGTCCATCAATTAGCTAATGCACGTCATGATCAGCAAGTCCATGAGTTATACTTGTATGAGACTTCTTTTGTGGTGTTTAGCCATCCTAATACGAATGGCTCCATACAGCAACATTGAGTGATCTTTTTTTTAACCTCACGAAAACTCAATGATATAATATACCTGGCAAACATGAGTTATTTTTTAAAAACAAACATAGAAATCAACAAGGTATCATAGAATGAATACAACTGTGAGTTACACTTCCATCAAATAATCCAGTTTATCTTACCTCACTCTAGTGATAGCGTTGGGATCCTCGTCCCTTTCATCTCATTAGGCCTCAACGTACAGTTGTGGTTTGTAGTCATTTTTTTCTCACTTGGAGGTCTTCTCTATTTTTAAGGACTAACCTTAAATCACATTTCTAGTTTCTCTTTTTCCCCCTGTAACCCATTATTTAGTTTAGAATATACCTCCAATCTTATGAAGATAAGGAATATAGTTGCTAAAGATAATTTCACTAATTCAGTATTAGTTTTTTTTTTTTTTACTCTAAGTGACCCAAGTTTAATATACTTAATTAATCCTTTATTGTGTTAGTTGTTAATATTTTAGAGTCATGAAAAAGTAAGAAGAAAGTTGGAGGGATAAAAAGCAAATGAGAGAGAACAGTAGGAAAGAAAAGAGGGAAATAAGAAAGGAGAAAAGTAGAAGGGAAGGAGAGAAGAAGCGGGAGCGAGAGAGGGAGGCAAACAATTACAGAGCTAATTTTTAAGACAAGTGCTTCTTCCAATATTGGTAATAGTCCAGACAAATCAATTGAATTTCCATCCCAAATCCAATCTGAACAGAAATTCAGATCTGTAGAATAAATATAAAACACATATTAAATAGCTTCAGGTTGTTTTATTGAATCTAAGAGGATGTTTTCCCTAAATCACAGAAATAAAAATGTCTCTGCAGTGTTTTCAAAACAACATTATAATTTTTAAATAATACCATGCAAAGGGAAAATAAACACATTTTCTTTGCCTTCAGGATAATTTGGGTAACAAGCCACACAAATTTTTTGAGTGGATTTGTGCTGACTTAGAAAACATTCTCTATATCTGGGTCTTTCAAAATTGTGCTAAGCTTGCAAGTCCATAGCAGATCAAGAATAAGAACTGTCTTAGGACGTTTGTTGGTTTTTCTTTAGTTTATATGTAGCCAGCTGGTTTCTGACCTCTCTGCGTAAATATCCAGCTTTTCACATCATCAGATTCCATATTACCTTGTTATGATATTATTCTGGGCAGACTTTGATCCCTTACTAACTTTTCCAAATCATATACATAGGCTTAAATAACAATAAGAACATTGCTACTTGTCCACTAAATACTACTGCTGGTGTTGTTAAAAAGGATGTATATATGTATATGTATATATGTGTATACATATCTATATGTATATGTGTGTACTTATACACATACACATGAGATAATAATGCATAGATATATAGAAGGGTTAGAAATATACTAAAAATAAAAGTATATTTGATTTGATACTAAATGATTGAATTTTCAAAAATGTATATTTCTAGTGAAATATGCATTTAAGTTTCTTCTTTTTGCAGTGTTATCAGTTGATATTTCTGTGCAACTGACATTTCAAAAGCAGGTGAATGGAAATGTATGTTTTAGACACCCTGTTACATATTATTTTTCTACATGGATAGATGAGAATAAAGGTTAAGCTGTATTCTTTGGTGATCTGAACGCCAGGATAAAAAAGACACGATCTTATAAATTACCAAAAAAAATGGCTTATTTAGTGTCTGATCAAGATAAATGACACCAGGCAGCTGTAAAAAGAATTCCCACTAGCCACTGACCCATAAACAGTGGTGTCATTTTTCATTTTTAGAAATAGTATCAAAATCAGTTTAAAATAACACCCAAATTCTTTAGAGATTTAATTAAATGTCCTAGATTCTGCTTAAAGGATATTATTTTAATTAATAATATTTTAAGTTAAAATACTTTAAAACATTCTGATATTGACAGAACTTTGATGTCTGTATAGGAATCATTTTTCAATGAGTCCTTATATCCACAACATCCAGAACAGTGTCTGGTACACAGTAGGTGATCAATAAATATTGTTAAATGAATGAGTGAATGAATGAAATATTAGTATATTAACTCATTTGGAGATTTGGATACTAAAAGTGATATCACACACACAAAAGACAAATAGTTTTATAGACACATAAAAGAAATGAATATCTACTGAAGAGTTTTTATGAGCCAGGCATTATGCTAAGTACTTCACATGCATTCTCTTATACAATCAGCAAAATAGCCCTATAGAAAGTAGTGGTTAGGCTATCTTTCATGAGAAACTATGGCTTTGAATATAGTAATAATGAGGACAAAGTGCAGCAAAGTAAGTAAGAATTTATTGGCCGCAGCAAAAATATACTTAGGACAGTGAAACAATGAAGGGCATAGAAGAAGCAACAGATGAGCCTAGACTGGCTGCTCTGCCTCACTGGGAGATCAGAAAAAGGGGGCCTTAGGGACAGGGGAGGAGCTACCACTTCCCATTGCTCCCCTGGTTGCAGTGGGGCCCCTTAAAGTTTAGGAATACATGCCTGTGAGGGAAGGAGAGGGGAAAAGGAATGGAAGGGGAATGCTCCCCTGAGGGAGAGTGAGAACTGGGTCCTTTGTGTTGAGGGTATTTATCTCTCTCTTACAGGTGGGAATCTTAGGGGAGGGTATCAATAGAATATTAATCATTTTTCCAGGTGTGCTCCTTTAGGGTCCTGGTCTTCACCGATGAGGTCATTAGGCACTGCAGCTGGTCCTAAGGCAGCCACGACATCACTTGTCTGGTTTTACTGCCTTTCTGGGCCTGGCACTGAAATGAAACTGAGGCTTGGAAGTTATCGTTAGGCAGGAAAATGTCCAGGATCTAAACTGCTGGAACAAACAATATGCTAGGGGAGGCAAGGATACTCTGGGGTGAGGTTCTTGTTTTCCCAGTTTTGTCCCTTGCTAGGCATCCAGAGCTGCTGACTTTCTGGACCTGGCCCATCACTCATCCTTGGTCAGCTCCTATCTGTCTAACTGCCTATACCAGTAACAGTTTGAGAACCTAACTTGCTCCTTCTTCAACACAAGAATGTCTGGTGTTATCTAACAGAATGACAAAAAGAGAGAGTATAGAGGATCCCAAGAGAGGTTCTTGGAAAGCAGTTACACTGCTTCTATCCACATTTCATTGGTCAGAATGCCAAGAGACTAGGATACGTGTTTAGTGTTGGTCCCAGGTAGAGGAGGAAAGTCATGTGCATCTAAGGGCATTGGCCTCTTCTGCAACAAAAATCCTAACCAATTTCATCCACTGTATGTGGCAGGGCTTATAGGCGTTAACTAATGTAGGAGAAAATATGAGAATCAGAGGAGGAAAGTCTTATTACAAATTAGCTTGTAGGACTCTGCAATGCACACCTATATTCTGGACAACCCTCTTTGTTATGTTCTCTTGCTTCCTCAGGGGATCAACTGTGAAGCTGGCTCCTGGCCTTTAAGCTCTGGTGTTAATCCTTTAAACTCTGTCAATGAAATGTCCCACCACAGCTTTTCATGGTTATACTTGAGAATGTATTTCTTTCATCTCTCAACATTGTTTTAGAAGAGATACTTCTATCAGTTTCCCCAACACATGTCCTGACCAGGGCTGGGGATTGAGCCTGCAACCAAGGTACATGCCATTGAGTGGAATTGAACCCAGTACCCTTCAGTCCATGGGCTGACACTCTCTATCCACTGAGTCAAACCAGCCAGGTCTAAAAGCTTTTAATGAGTGCTGTATTGGCACCTTTAATTGCCCAGAAGTCAGAACATCGTGTTTGTTATGAATCTAGTTCAAAGAAATATCTTTATCAGCATGTTGCAGAAAGAGCACATACAAGGTTTTTGAATCCATCAAAACCAAGCTTATTTGGCCGTTTGGTAGAAAGGGTTAAAGCCACTACCTAAAAATGAAATATCAGTATAATTGACAGGTTGCATTTTTCTCTCTACTTCTGCTCCCTGTCATTCTGTAAAATGAAAAGGTCATTTACGATGGAGATAAGTCATGTGGATGTATGGTACCTGCATTGAACCTGCCTCCACACGGTGAGGGGCAGCCCAGGACCCTCTTTGGTTTCTGTATGTTCCTCCGAGGTAGACTAGAGGAAGAGAGCTGTCACTGACCGCCTGGAAAACTCGGGGAAGAATTGCCACCTTCTCAGGAGAGTCCTTTGCTCTAAAAGCCTTCGATTTCAGATCATCTGTCTTTAGAGTTTCTTGGGCACATAGGCCTCCTGTCTCTTTTTCCAAATTAAGGGCACTCAGAACTGCCACCCTGGGCACTAATGAATTCTCGGAGACTAATCTGCACAGGAATGAGAACTGGAATCTGTCACTCACTCTCCCAGGAGGTAACAGTTCACACGCCGTTACATCACCCTATTAAAATAACTTATTAGCTGTGTGCTTGTCTGCTACTGTTCATTAAGAAGGTGTGACCAAAGAGACATTGATTTGAACAAATGATGAAATTTAACTTGAATTGTTCTCCATTTTGTTTTATGGCAGAATGCACACATGCCTTAAATGAATGTAAGCATCTTATACAGACCATAGCTACTTTGGGGAAGTATCAACACAGTTATGACTTGTCACTAGTGAGATGAGAATCTGCATCCCCTTCAAAAGGTGTGAGGAACTTATATGTCCCATTCCCCACATTTTTGTCTCTGAGGAAATATTTTCTTTTGCAAGAGGCTTTCATTATAGGCATAATGTACAGGGTGGGTGAAAGGAAGTTCAGAGTTGTGAGTAGGCAAAACCATTTATTCTTGTATTATTATGTATTAATTATTGTGTTATTTTCCATAGGAACAACCATAAACCCACTCTATCCCCACCCTATATTATGCCAGGAAACCATTAAGTCATTCTTATTAAATCGGGGTACATAAATTTAGATGGAGTAATAGGGAGTTAGGGGCAATTTTAATCACAAATCCTCCACATTATGTAAACATTTCTTGGCTGTTTTTTGCCAATATAATATCTCAGGAAGAGCATGGGCTTTCACCTTAAGTGGAGGTTACATAAGTCCTAAATTTTCTTTTTGGTATTTGTGTAATCTTTAGCCTTTTTATCCTCACTTACTTCATCTGTAGAAAGAGAGAAAACTATATCCACCTCATACTTGAGGTTGCTGAGAGGATTAAATATGCTTGCCCCATGGTAGGTACTCAATAATACCTATTATTTTTATCACAGTCGCCATTGTTAGCCAGCCCTCTTCCAAGAAAAAAAGTCAGGGGATTTTTATTTTACCTTCCCCCCCCCCCCCCCCCCCGGGCTTTTGATGCAGCTGTCTGGCTTTTGATGCAACTATAGAATGTAGCTCAAAAAAAAAAAAAAAAATACTGGCCAGCAACATAAACGCTTGAGTAAGCTCAGGGTCCAATCAGGCCTGCAGGCACATCCTCAGCAATCTTCCTCAAAGAAGAGCATTTCTTACATGCAGAGCTAGGGCACTACCCGTGATTAGCTGTGATTGTGAGCAAGCTTCTTTAACTCTCCAAGGTTCCTTTGGAAAGAGGCTAGTAATACCTTCTTCATTGTGGCATTGTAAAGATTAAAGAAAAGAAAATATGGTTAGTAAAATATAACCATATAAATAACCATATAACTACTCAATAAAATGCAATTGTCATGATTATTATCACTCATAATTCCACTGACCCCCATCTGTAAGGTAGGGCTCTGGATTACTGATAGTTGCACAGAGGCAGGCTGTATCCTCTGTGCCCTCGTCTCTCCCATGTCCTCAAAAGCCCATGGTCCCGGGGTAAGGGGGTGGGGAGATGGGGGCATGTGGAGGGTGCCTGGAAGTTCACTGGTTATAGAACAGAGTTTTCAAACTAGACCATGTCATACTTAAATAGAATCTGTAACTTTGGCCTCCTTTGCTCAGCCCTCTAGCAAACTATACCAAGGAGCCTATGCTTATGTCCTAGTTGTTGTATTATTAGACCTTTAATTGGATTAAGTACTATTTTAACAACTTTTGAAATAACATTTGGATTCATAGTATTGGTGAACAACATAAACCACTTACAAAGCTATTGGATGATTCCCAAAATAGCAATCGTCTGAGGACAGTTATTCTATCATAGGTTGAAGAAGAGATTCCAGGTAATTATTTTATTTTTCAAAGTGAAGCTAAATTTATGAACAACTGACAATTAAAATTAGACCCAATTACTATTTAAAACACATTGGATTCTTTCTTAAGCTTTGGGCATTACAGGAGCGCGGCCTGAGGAGTTTTACAGCCTCAGGGTACACACAAAAATGAAGTCATGAGCTTCCTCATTTTGCATTAAATATGTCTCTCCAGGTTTCAGTTTTCCACAAATCTTATCAGTTATCTAAATTTTATATACTTTGGTTAAAAGCAAATTTTTTATAACAATCTTGAAAAGACATTGATATCTCCACGTCAATTTTTCTTGTCTACCCTGAAACATCCTCAGTAGACAGCTCACTGTTTTGAAATAGAAGAAAAAAATAGTTACAGTAACATGATAATAATAGCAAGTACTTCTATCTTATTTTCACATGCCTGTCATGTACTAAAACTTTTACACATATTAAATCATTTAATTCTCATGTCAGTCCCCAATCAAAAATAGCTACTATTTTCCCCTCCATTTCACATTGCACTAAAGTGAGCTGCAGAGCAGTGAAGGAGCAAGATGAAAGTTGCAAAGGTAGGAAGTGGAAGCACCAAGACTCAAACATCAGGTTTCTATCCTAAAATACCATCAGGTAAAATTATTACATGGCCAAAGCTTTTTCTATTTATCTACATCAAACTTATGGTACATCAATTGGTGATGTAGATCCTGTGTTGAAATACAGTACTGGAATATACTGTAATCCCTAAATAGGAAAAAAAAAAATTATGTCTTTCCTATAACTTGGTTTCTTTCAAACTAAGCCAAATTTCTTTCCTGATTGCATGGTCTGGGCCAACGGGATGACTACTAGTAAGAAGAAATCATTTTTAGAATCACATTTTAAATTCCTGACTCAAAATTGAGTGAACTATTGTCTTTTGAAGGTGAAGTGGTGACTGCTAGGAGACTAATTAAAACAATTTGTATGTGCCTTCTAGAAAAAGCTGGGTTATGGAGCTAGCATGGGTGACCCTGAAAAAACATCCCTTACGTGACTTAGGAGGTGACTCTAATCCCAGGGATAGATACTGACAGGACTAAGCTAAAACCACAATCCCATCTTCCTTGCCAGAATTGTCTGAGGAATCAATGCTTACCCCATCCAAACACAACATCCCGGAGGCTGTCATTCGCTCAGGGATGCGTGACTTAAAGTGGCCCAATAAGACTCAGTGGAGGCATCCCACGGTTGAAAGGTGCTACCTCCACTCCCACTGGATGAAGTTAACACGGTGGACAGCAGAGGAGAAAGGGGAAGGACCTGGGTATTTCATGACATTCTCAAGTTGCTGAAGCAGCCATCCCTGACGTCTACACTTCCTCTTCAAGGAAAAAGAAAGCTCCATTTTATCATAGTTTAAGCTTGTTTGAGTCTGGCTTTTGGTTAATTTGCAGCCCAAACACAGCGAGGAAACACATTTTCACCCCCTCAGAACTTGCCCTATAGTCATGGTTTTAAAGGGCAATTAAGATATGTGCACTTTGAATCAGTGACAATTTGGTTCAGACACACTAACTGACCCAGATTCATATCTACATTTATTATGCACATAATATAACACATGTCAGCCACAATATAGGAGCTTTTATATGGATGATCTGTAAGTACCTTCTCAACAAGTTCAAGGAGAGGGATATCATTATTCATACTTTCAGTGTGGTTAAGTAACTTATCTCATGTCACGCTGTTACTTGCTAGAAAATTCTTACTTGAGCTGAGGTCTCTGGACCCATTTTCAGTGCTGTTACCTGGGCACTTTGATTTGGGCGATTCAAGGCATGTGGATTCTATTTCACAGTTAAAGAAAGCGATGCAGAGAGAAGATAACTTTAATGCACAGCACAGGCGAGGCCAGGGCAATAGAAAACTGAGGCCCTCGGGCTAAATCTGGTCTGCACTTGTTTTTGTACAGTCTGGAAGCTAAGAAATTTGTTTTTAAAGTTTGTTAAAAAATAAAAGAACGGAGAAATTTACTATCTGGACTTAAAAAAATGATGATAATCGCCTCTCCTGAGCCTCCTGAAAAGGAGTAAGTGGAGGAAGAATTCCCTTTCTAGGCAGCCAGGTAAGAGGGCAGGTGTAGGCCGCGCGCATATTCATATGTGGAACATTGCTACCACAGCAAACACTAGGTTATGCTGCGGTAGCACTGCTCATGTCTCAGTGGTCCTAGCCAGCCACGTTGTACTTTCTGCTGACACTTGAAGCCCAAGCAGCTGTCAGGAGTCTGCTTATCCAGGCCACTCAGGGCCCAGACTGCCAAAGACTTCCTGTCACTATGTACTTTCATGGTCGCCACAGCAACGGAGAGGTAATGTGATGAGATAAACAGTGGCTCTCAAGATCTCTACCTGGGTGTGGAGCACCCCACTTCTGCTCACATCTCACTGGCCAGGCGGGTCAATGGCCTCATCTCACTTCAAAGAGGCAGGGAAAGGCTCTCCTACCTTGTATTTGGAAGAAGAAAATAAAATATTTTGTGAACAAAATATCACTAATATAGGGTGCACCATACTTTCTTACACACATAATTGTATAGAAAGGGAGTTTAAGAATAAATTAATTAGAATCCTTATCCTGTGAATCTTTATTTATTAACTTCCTCTCTCTCTCTCTCTCTCTCTCTCTCTCTCTCTATATATATATATATATATATATATATATATATATATATATATATATATTCTACATGAAAAGAAAGAGAATATATTGAGACTATATACTGTATATTGAGAGAGAGAGAGAGAGAATTTCTACCCTATATTGAATTCCATATATATCAACATATAATATATATCTCTCTATACAAATCTATCTACCTACCTATCTACCTATGGACACACTTTAGCATGACAAGGAAACCTACAGTTAATTCTAAGGAAACTTATAAAGATAGGAGGGGTTGATGGTGACAGATCCAAAGTGTAAGGCTCTTATAAACTTTTAGTTTCAGGATACTCGCTCAACCGTATATTTCTTCTTTACATTAAGCTTTTTTTCTAAGTAAAAGCCTTGTATAATTTTGAAATCATGCTAGGTAGATTCTTATATGATCTCGTGTTGGAAATATTTGCTCTGTGTGATAAAGTCTATCCTCCCTTCAACTGTCCCCTCCCCGCCTCACAGTTAAGAATAAGCTTCTTGCTTTTCCAGAGGCACTGTGAATTTTCAGTGTCCTTACTACATGCCTGCAGACTCAAGCTGAGCTGTAACCTGAAATAATTCCACACCTGAAAGCACATTGCCCACCCCCTTCTTGGCTCCTTGGCAAAGCAAAGACTGTGGATCATAAAGAATGGGAGGGGTCATTTTCTTCCTCTGCATGCATGCTTCCTTCCTTTAATCAGAGATGCTTGGTGGGTTTGTTCTTTCTCTCTTTCCATCTTTGACCCTTTCCATTTACTTAGGAGATGCCAAATGAGGGACACATGAATTGTGTACGCTTGGCCATTTCCCTCTGTGTATTCTTTGTCACTGGAGACCGTTACTGCCAAAATGCTAAGGTTCACAAATAACCAATTCCTGGTAAGGGGAAAAACACAAAAGGGACAGTTTCTTTTCAGAAGAGCAAATCACAATATTTCAAAAGAAGCGATCTTGTGGAAAAGCCATCAGTGGAAAAGCCCAAGCCTGTTTTTAACCTGTGTTTGGGGCAAGTTTAACAGTGATGTGTGGGAAGTCAAACAAAAATGGAGAGCGGAGATTTTCTTTCCTTTAAACAACAACAACAACAAAAAGGGATGTTTGTTTAAGGAGAGTATTGTAGGGGCAGGAAGTGGGGAATAGCAGCTCCTTGAAAGAAAGGAGACACATCATGTGAAACAACTGCCAGTAGTTCAAAGGCCTTTTGTGCATGCAAGATAGTAAATGAACTACTAGTAAAGATACACTCTTCCTTAAAAATATTTGCCCAGTCATAGAGGAAAGACAGTGAAATTGTAAGGTTGCCTTTGAATAATTAAATCCATCAGTCAAGGCTGGATTCCTGAGCATCACTGATATCCATCTCAACCTTCTTTTGGGTTTTTTCCATTTTCTCTCAGAAAGTCTTTATATTTCCATTGAATTTCTTCTGCAATTAACCAGTACCACTGAGAAATGTGGTTAAAATGCTTTTAAAACCCCCTAATTTTCACCTTGAGAGAGAAAATATAGATGCAAAGAGAGCACCATAACTACCAGCTCAATTTCCAAGGTAATCGGGTGTCAGCAAGTTAGAGAACAAATTGAAAAGGTGTTTTGTCAGACAGCATGCAAGTGATGAAGAAATCCCAGGGACAATGGGGACTTCCTTTTTTTAAGTAGTACGAACGTCCAGTCATGAAAGCTACATTTTGGGTAAAAATTCTGTCTACTGAAATCATAAGAGATGGAAGAATCATTTTATATGACTTGGTTGGCTCGTGGATATAAACAACTTAAAAATATTGTAACGACTTAATGGAAAAATAACCAGTAATACTTTTAGTATTTAATTATCCTCAAAGAGAATCAAGTTTAAGATTCTCACCTTTTTTACATAGGCTGCCTGATTCTCTGAGAAGTTATGTTAATGGCAAAGAAACTTAGATAAAATCTTATCCCCACATATTTAAAACTTCCTTATTTATGTAAATTCAAGTCAATATATGAATATAAAAGCATGCCTCATATATGGAGTGGGGACATTTAACTTATTTCAAAGAAAGTATTTAAATATAGTGTTTCATTCAATTTCAGAAAATAAAACGTTTTCAAGCTTTACATATTGCAAGCTTTATATATTTGTGAGTCACATTTAATCACTAAAGGGTTAATATTCTATGCATATTTAAATTAAAAATACACATCTCTCAGCCACATCATATGTGCCAGATGAGGCAAATATTTCACTTCTGTAGAAATAATTTCTAATTTCAAAGTACTGGTTGAGGAATTCTGTGATGTTTGTTCATTTGTCTAAGATATTGTTTTCAGACTTATGAATATTTATGAACCACAGGGTTCATTTGAGTATTGTAAGACATGAGAGGCAGTGCCTTCCAGATGTAAAGGGTGCTTTTAATTCTATTGCTTCTCCAGATACCCAGTGGCATCTTGACACGCTTGAATGAGCCATTCAAAATAGAGCGGCTATGTAATCGAAGTACCTGAAGTGCAAAGACGAGAGGAGAATTTAATGAAGCAGAAATTGTTGGTTCAGTGGGAGATACAGACCCCTTTTCTTTTTTCTTTTTTTTATATAAATCACTATCAAATTTTTTAAAATATATTTTATTGATTTTTACACAGAGAGGAATTGAGAGGGATAGAGAGTTAGAAATGTCTATGAGAGAGATACATCGATCAGCTGCCTCTTGCACTCTCCCCACTGGGGATGTGCCCGCAACCAAGGTACATGCCCTTGACCGGAATCGAATCCAGGACTTTTCAGTCTGCAGGCCGACACTCTATCCACTGAGCCAAACCGGTTTTGGCCAGACCCCTTTTCTGTAGAAAAATTAAATAAAGCATAGTGGGGGCTTCTATTAATCAATCCCAACTGCCTTCTGTTTTACAGACAGGAAACCAATGAAATCAATTATTGTCCTTATTGTGAAATGTGTTACATGGACAGTAAGTGTATTTACGTGTGTGTGTGTGTGTGTGTGTGTGTGTGTGTGTGTGTGTGTAAACAAGATTCTATCATGTATAAGACACTGTTCAGGACTGATGGGAACACTAAGATTGATCAAAATGGTCCCACTGCCTGTAGGAAACAATAGCTCTTATTAGGTATCAACAAACTGACTATTTTTAACAAAAAATTATTATACAGCTCTCCAGGATAGAAGTAGTGAAAAGCCCACCAGACATTGGAATTTTGAGGAATGGCAACTAGAGTGGTTTAATGGAAAAAACACCAAGCAGTTATTTTGGGGATAATGCACTTTCTCCTGGTTTTTGAATATTGAATTTCTCTATCTTATGGGTGTGTCCATGGAGAGACTGTGGGCATGAAAATCCATGGCTTTGTCATTATGGGAGAAGCAGGAGGCAATGAGAGTAATAGCAACAGGCAAGTACGTATTCTCCCTGTTTATAATTCTATACGATCCTAGAAGCTCAGGATATGGAAATGGTGACTGGCTGAGGAACAAGTTCAAAAAATTAGAATAACAAACAAATAGATCTAAGAATCCACCGATTGTACACTATTCATTTATATATTGTTTATGTTGGAAAATATTTCCTGAATGCTTATATATGTAAGGCAAGAGACACTTTGTACTTGGAGGTTTTTCAAGCATGGCCATAATTGTTTTTCTCTCTCTTTTTATTCTACTCCCCCAGCCCCAACAGTTTTTATCTGTATACTTTAGATAGCTGTCTTACTAAACACTCTCTCTAAGCTCCAGAACTATAAATATAATTGCTTATTTGACACCTCCACTTAGATTTTGCAAAGGCACTGGTACTTACATTACCCAAGATTAAATTCATGATCTTCTGCTAAGAACTCATCCTTTTGTCGTGTTTCCCACTTTGGCGGGCATCATCATCCAGTCAGTTATGCAAGACAAATTCTGAAATTGATCCTTGATGTTTCCTTCTTCCTTACCTCCCGCAATTCAAATTTATCAAGTCCTGTCAATTTTACCTCTGAAATATCTCAAACAATAGTTTATTTCTCTCATTCTACAACATTTTGGCACAGAGACTTTTTCTCCCACCAAGTCTATTTGGCAAAATCTACTGGCCAATCACCCTGCATGTCCTATCCCTTCCAACTCTCCCCATATTGCAAATAGGGTGACATTTTCAAAATTCTCTTCTGCTTAAGCCACTCTCCACCTGCCTTCCCCCAAAGTTCATTCCCCAAAACCCCACTTATTGCTTCCTGTTGCTCTTAGGATGAAGACCAGAGCGCTTTAAATCATTCAAAACTCTGGATGGCCAGACCTCTGCATGCCATCAGCTCCCTTGAGCTCTTCCTCTCAGATGCACTAGTCTTAACTCCCTAAAGTAACACTGGACACATGGCCTTTGTATAAGCTGTTCAGATTGTCTGAACCAAACCTCTTCACTCACTTAGTTAACCCCATTCATCTTTTAGATTTCAGATTCAGGGAACCTTTCCTGACTATCTCAGTCTAGGTCAGGTTCTTGTGTTCTATTCTTTTATAGAACACACTGGGGGCCTGGTGCATGAATTTGTGCACAGGGGGTGGGTCTCTCAGTCTGACCTACACTTTCTCCAATCTGGGAGCCCTCAAGGGATGTCCTACTGACGGCTTAGGCTTGCTCCCCGTGGTTCTCTGCTCTCTGTGGATCTGCCTGCTTGACACTGCTGTAGGCCCTGGTGACTGCTCTCCATGGGGTCCTGCTTGTCCTTCGCTGTGATGGCCAGGGGCAAGCAGGGCCCTGCTGTCTGCACTTTAGCTATGGTGGATGTTCCCACCCTGCCCCTGGCCACTTGCATGTGCCGTCTTGGAGTGCCTGGGTCCTAGGGATATTCCCACGCCAACCCTGGCAGCTCAGCAGCACATGCACATGTAGGCCCAGAATGGCCAGGGGTCATTCCAAGATCCCAGCTGCTCTGGGCCTCCAGGCTCAGAGCAGTCTGGCTCCCAAGGTCTGGCCACTGGGCACCTGCATATGCAAATTAGCTTGCCAAAGAGGTGGGTTAATTTGCATACTCACTCCTGATTGGCTGGCGAGCATCACAAAGTGATGGTAAATTTGCATCTTTCTCTTTTATTAGTATAGAGATCCTTTATAAGAAGAGCACTTTTCTCCTCCTCTTGCTTCATATCACTTATTGTGGTTATTGAAACAATGTCTATCCTCCCAGATGAGTGTAAGCACCTCAAGGGCAAGGACTGGATTTAATTTTGCTCATTTTTCTATCTTAGCACAAATAGCACCTAGCATAGCACCTAGTTATTACTTTCGCTTTAAATATTTGTCTTTGAAGATATTAAAAGTGAGAAAAAAATGTGTCGTATATCCACCGTTTTTGACAGTCTGCATTCCTTTATACAAATCCAAATTTTCCTTCTGTCTGAAGAACTTCCTTTAGTTTTTCTGATAATAAATTATTTATTTGTCTAAAAACAGACTTTAATGTTACCTTTGTTTCTTAAAATACTTTTCTGTTCCCTTTTCTCCCCTTCTTCTGAGACTATAATTTATACAGCATGTGTCAGCTTAAAGAGATTCTGACTATTACTTTTAGTTTTCTTCTCTCTCTCTCTCTCTCTTTCATTCATTTAGGACAGTTTTGATAGCTATCACTTCAAGTTTGCTGTTATTTTCTTATGCAGCATCTAATCAGCTATTAATCCCATCCATGCTATTTCTTATTTCAGATACTTATTTCAGCTCTATGAATGCTATATGGGTAATTTTTACATCTTTCTTTTCTCTCATCCTCGTGTCCATGTTTCCTCCACCTTGTTGAATTTGAGGGCATATGTATAATGGATGTCCTAATATCCTTGTATAAAGGGTAATGTCATCATCTCTGTTACATGTGTTTGTTTCCATAATTAATTCTCGTAGTTGTTGATCATAGTTATTGCTTCTTTCTATGATTAGAAAATTTTTACTAGATAATAGATGGTATGAGTTTCACATTATTGTTTACTAGGTTTTCACATTATTGTTTTTCTTTGAAGAATATTTTTCTGGCATTCGGATAAGATACTAGAAATGGGCTGAGCCCTTCTTGATTTGCTTTTAATCAAGTTTTTGTTCAGTTTGTCTGAACCAAACCTTTTCACTCACTTAGTTAACAAAATCCTGTCTCTTATGGTTTTGTAGGACGGGTGTAGAACAACATTTAGTGTAGAGCCAATTTAGCCCCATGACTAAGGCAATATCCTTCAGAGGACTCTACCCAAGGCACTGTGTACTGTGATCTTTCTACTCTAACTGGCTAAAACAAGAAATATCCCCAGCCTTGTGAGAGCTCTGGCAATGGTTTAGCATGCTGCTTTCTAGTGGTTCCTTCCCTTGTTCTGATTATTTTCCTTTTATGGCTGTGAGGAGCAGTACTCCGCCCAAGACTCAAGGGACTCCTTGAATCTTAGATATCCCAAGTGTGTTCTTGTTCTCTCTCTTCCTCTCCCTCTCCCTTTCCCTTCCTCTTCTTCTCTACATATTTTTCCTCTGACACTCTGTCCCATGAATTCTAACTTCCTTGGCTTTCCTAAACCCTGGTCTCTATCTCCTCAACTCAATGAAACAGATGTGCTTTGTATATTGCACATTGCTCTGTGCGATGGCCTATGAACTGCCTCCAGGCAATAGGCTATCCCCTTTGTGGCCCTTCTTTGGAACAATGGCCCTGTATTCCTGCTGTCCAATGTTGTAAAATTATTGTTTCCTTTATTTTGTCATGTTTTCTAGTTGTTTAAGATAAAAAGATATATCTTGTCTTTGCTACCACATCATGGCCAGAAGCAGAAGTCTATCATCCTCTTCTCAATTAAAACTACATGTGAAAATTGTAGTGAGTGGGCAGCTGCTAGCTGCAGAAAATGACTGGAGTTTCCTCTTTCAGCCATACTTGGCTGGAACTTAGAGCTTGGTCCTGATCAACCACTCAGAGACATGCCTCCACCTCACCACCACATTCTAGACTCTGCAACACCAGGCAGCAGCCACCTCTTCTTAGCTGCCTGACACGATGACCACATCCTACTTGCAGGTGCCCTGAAAGAACACCAGGACTGCAGAACCAAAACGGTGGACAGGTTTGCCTCAGGATATCAACAAGGCCAACCCCAATGACAGGAAAGCGGGCTGATCACAATGCAGTGTGCATAGCACTTAGATGACACCTGGATCTCTTATTGCTAGAAGTGAAAAACTAGCTGCGGACAAAAATGACTTCTATTTGTTTGACTTCCTTGAGACTTATTATCTAAATAAGCAGGCAAATCCGTTTTTAAAATGGGTGATCATGTAAATACTGGTAAAGCCAGAGAGGAGTTCTGACTTCCACCATCACAGTTTATATCTCCAACAAGCACTTCCTGGGAGACAGTGACAATGGGAGTGAAGCCCCAGGCTGGCTTCCCCACGGCCTCTGGGGACAACTTCCCATGGTGTGTAATGCAGAACATTAACATTTGTGTCACCTTCACAACTTCTATCAGCTTTACCAAAACACGCACCTCTCCTTACTTCCTGCATTTGCACCATTCTTTTCAATAAAGTGTTTTGGTACCAAAAGACAAAAGGCACTAACTTATTATGGAAAAAAAAAAAAAGCTAAATAAATTAGTGGCAAAGTTTCAAGTAGCTATTTATTATTGGCAAAGGAGATTTTAATTTCCAGCCTGAAAATAAAATAAAACTAAATAAAAGTTATTTCATTGAGTTTCATGACAATAAAAGACACTTTAGAAGTCAGTTTCAGGGGCTTGATTTTTGTCTTTGGCATTTTAAATACATAAATTATGAGCTATGTTGAATGTTTTAGACTTATGTTAAATACAAATGATTTTTATCAAGTTCATCTTCTTTGTGTGTGTGTTTTTAAAATATATATATTTTATTGATTTTTTACAGGGAGGAAGGGAGAGGGATAGAGAGTTAGAAACATCAATGAGAGAGAAACATTGATCAGTGCCTCCTGCCCATCCCCTATTGGACATGTGCCTGCAACCAAGATACATGCCCTTGACTAGAATCAAACCTGAGACTTTTCAGTCCTCAGGCCGACACTCTATCCATTGAGCCAAACCGGTTAAGGCTGTGTTGTTGTTTTTTATTTGATCCTTTCAGACTTTATTTTGTTATCATAAATGTTTATCCTGCTAAATTCATTCACAAAATGATAATTTCCTTTCTAAGAATTATTAGATGGGCAAGAAGTCTATGAGCCTAATAATAGTTCATTCTTAGAAACAAGAAGCAAATCTTTGCCAAGATGAAACATGCCCAAACACTGAAGGTTCAGGATCAGTTTGAAACAGAAACCACAAATTTTGATTGTATCTAAACTTGGCAGTGCTAGACTCACAAGAACTGTTTCTAGTGTTATATGGAGGAGATATGTAGGCACTGTCTAACAAAGGCTGACAGAGGCTAGTTTAAACTAGCAGAACATTCGGGAAAGGATTAAAAGCAGGTCTGTTGTAGTGAACATGAATCTGGAGCCCCTGAGTCTCATGTTCTGTCACTAACACACCTGGAGTAGGTTAACAGAAGGACAAATGCTTTTGGAGGTCAGGTGACTTTTCTGAGGTGAATGAATGGCATACTATGCCAAATACACATTCCTCCTCAGAGAGAAAGCCCAAAACCAAGATGTGAGAGTCCCAAAGATAGAGTTTACACATGAAACAACTGCTTTCAGAATTCTCATTTTCTTAAGTTCTTCCATGTGGTTGATTGGGCCAACACCCCCTCGCCTGCAGGTATCAGGAGTGAAAGCAAAAAGATATTTGTCAAGTGTTTTAAAGTCATTAAAAAGACAGTGGAAGAATGCACAATAAAATAAATTATTATCACAGAGCTGGAAACCAGGTTTTCATTGTCAGTGGATCTCATGGAACACCGATAAACTAGTCTCCCCTTCTCTACGGGGGATTCATGCCAAGACCCCCAGTGGATGCCTGAAACCACCAAAGTAACAAACCCTGTATATACTGTTTTTCCTTCACATAGATGCATAGATACATACCTATGATAAAGTTTAATTTATAAATTAGGCACAGAAGGAGATTAACAAAAATAACTACTAATAGAACAATTATAACAATATACTGTTTAGTATGTCTCTTTCTCTGTCTCTCTGTCTCTGTTTCTGTCTCTCTCTCTCTCTTTCTCCCTCCCTCTCTCTCTCTCTTAACTGACCAGGTAACTGTGATGGTTACTAAGTAACTAATGGTAAGGTAGCATATACAGCATGGAGACAAAGGGATGATTCACATCCTGGGTGGGACAAAGCAGAACAGCACTAGATTTCATCACGCTACTCAGAACAGCACACAATTTAAAACTTATGAATTGTTCATTTCTGAAATTTTCCATTTAATATTTTCAGACTGTAGAAAACAAAGCTATAGATAAGGGGGAATATTGTATTGAGTTTGCTAGCATTTCACTGTGTTTCTTGAAGGGCCTCACAAACTCAAAAACATAGACACGAAGAAAAGTATAAAACATAACGTAAATAATTACAGAGCAAAAATACCATGGAACCATTACATAGGCCAAGAAATAGAACAATGCCGGCAACCCACAAGCCCTTCCCAAGGTCCATGGCATATTGAATTGTTTATTAAAACAAACCCATAATGGTTTTAGGACAAAAACATTGTAAATCATATCTTCAGAAATTTATGGCATATTCTAGGCTCCTTTGAACAATTTTGATAAATTTAACAATAAGCCAAGATTTATATTTGGTTTGAATGAAACATTTCAGTACAGGACTTAGAGATAATGAATACAGTCAGCATCCAACAGAAAACTCAGCTCTGCCCTAGTGGCTGCCTTGCGTCACATTGATATTACGCCATAAGGATCTGAGGCCCACATAGGGGCTTTCTCTGTGCTCCAAAAAGCCAATTTCCTGTCAGAATAAAAAGGCAAATATTGTAAGGTCTGGAGGCAAAATCTGTGTAGGAGTGGATTAATAATAGCATTCACTTTCTAGAATAAAGGAAGAACTTGTCTTTCTCGCAGACCATTTACTTTGTGTGTTTGCTTCCCCCTTTCCCAGGACCCGGTGCTTCCTCTCTATTAAAAACTATTCCTGGCAGCACGTACGTGGAGGTCACACACAGCTAGAGATTCTTCACAAATGGCTTCCAAGACAACTTCTTCTCACCAGAGCCACGAACCTACTGCAATGCTACTTCTCGCCCTGCCTTCCCCCAAATCTCCTTAAACACGTTTTCAGATGAGCATGGATTTTTGAAATTTTGCAACCTGAATTTGTTCAACTTTTGATAAATATAACACCATAGCTAGATGAAATTGTCGGGTGAGCGAACTCAATCTCTACATACTTTTATCAAGAAAAACAAAAAGAAAGAACAAATGAATTGAGCTCTACTTGCGTGGGCTTGCCAGCAGCTTCCAGGTTGCTCAAATCTTCCAAGGATTTCTTATTCCAGCAGAAAGCACATTAGACGCTTCCTGACTAGGGCACAATGGGCTTGCACCCCAGCTTCTTGTGTCCCTACTCAGTTACCTGATCAAGGGCCGCTCAGTTCCCCTGTCAAGGTTTTCTGTTCATTGCCTTGCCTGGTCCTCTGACTTCCCTTTGATTGACAACTGATTTGAACTCCTGGTCCCTGCCCGCTTGCCCAGGCTTTCGCTGTGTGCTGCAAATGACTCCAAGTGGGTGCTGGGGCTAGCCCGGTATGGTACAGCTGCACTGTTACCTCGGGAGCTGTGTGTTCTAATGGAATCAAAACCCTGGCTCCTAAACCTGGTCTTTGCCTTTGTTTGAGTCCCTGGTCAGCTTCTGAACTCATCTCCTCTCCCAGACACTTAACTTTGCCTCACTTCTTTTAGAGCCTGCTGGGGCTATATTACACGACGTATTCTGCCCTAAGCAGTGGGCAGATGTGGCTGGTCACTATTTAATGCATTCTCTGTATTGCTGTGGCCTGTTAGATTATTTGTTTCTCCAACTATACCACAAGGGCTGATTTAAGACATGCTGTTTCTGCATCTTCAGCATCCAGCTTTGTGTCTAGGACTTTACCTACATATAAGCACCTTTATTGATTAAAGCTTTTCACTTAGATCATCAGGATAACTCAAGTGACATGGAATCTAATTCTGGTCCTCTTACTGTTAATACCATAATTGGAGACAACTGATTTGATATCATTGGCTCTCTGTATCTCATCCTCTAAACAAGGATGATCGCTGGAATCATAGCTAAGATTACTTTCAGGCCCAACTCTGCTTCATACCCAGAACCTTGATTATGAAATCTTCTAAAATGATAACAATCAATTTTTTTTTTCCTAAAAGAGTGATCTGGATTGTGCTCACCACTATTCAAAACTGCGATTTTTCAGAGAAAAGTGATTTTAAAAACAAACAATCCATATTTATCTTTCTTACGCCCATCATGATGCTGAGCAGATAGATTCTCCAATGATGGGACTAATGTAGGAGATGAATCGCCACCTAGTGGACACGTTCCCGGGCATTGCCTTCCCCACCAGAATAAGAGGGAGCTTTGTTCTCTGTGGCCGATCGATGGATCCTAACCATAGTTTCTCCTTTCTCCACCAGACACACATCTCAACCTTGTCATTGCTTTTGCTTTCCAGAAAATCTCAGAGCTATTCATTGTGGGAAGAGGAAATGTCTTTTTGACCATGTTTGATTTAATGTTTACCTACTTCTTTTTCACATTCACAGGGTGACGGGCATCTTAAGGAAAGAAGATAAGGTCTAGAAGACTCAGACTGGGTCTTTTTAGTCTCTTATCAATTTGGTTTGAAAACAGTCCTTGAGCCTTCAGAGACGCCTTGGCTAGACGGACAGAAAAGGAATAGTAGAGTTCACATGTCTCCTAAGCAGAACTGTCCATGGAAACCAACCTTTTATCCAGTTCCTCACCACATGCTCAAAGTTTTACAATTTTTCTTATTTAAAGGAAAACCATTGAGAGGCTCATATTGGGTTTAGATTAATAGAGTTATTATAGTATGAGGTGGAATCTTTGCCTGGATGTTTTCACTGAACTTAAGGGAATCTAACTGACCTCTACTTAAAATGAACAAAAAATATGATTAAACTAGGTTTTCTTTCTGAGAGAGAGAGAGAGAGAGAGAGAGAGAGAGAGAGAGAGAGAGAAAGAGAGAGAGAGAGAGAGAGAGAAAGAGGGAGAGAGAAAAGAAAATCAATGAGTTTTGTTGATGGAGGCTTAAAGGAGCTTAGGAGAAAGTGGTCTTAGTTAATTATATTAAGAGGATTGCTACAAACTTCAGCCCAGTTTTAGGTACCTCGAATGTACCTTATTATTGAGCAGCAGAAACATTCATGACTCCTTCCAGCAGACTCAGATTGACCACATATTCATGTTGAGCAGCTCTGAGCTTCTTTATTTCTCCAGCCTGCTCCACAAACACATTTTCTCTTTTCATTACTTTTCCTTGCTACTTAAGTGCCTGCAGCAAGCTCATAAAAATTCTATTTTAATTTCTGTTTTCTGCAACTACCAACTCAGTGCAAGAGTTCTTTACTTTTCTAAAGACTTTGTTTAATTTCTCTTTCTCTGACATCTCTTAGTATGTCTCAAAAATTTTGAAAATAACTCTTCTATTGATTCTAATATATATTCAAACTAAGATCTCTCTCTCCCTCACTCCTTTCTATCTTCTTGTCTTCCTTTCTACTTCCTTATCTTCCTCCTTCCCTCCCTTCCTCCCTCCCTTTTTTTCTTCCTTCCTTCTTTTCTTCCTTCCTTCCAAGAAAATCTTTCAACACAGTTCTAAGGTGTTAATATGATCTCCATGCGTTCCATAGACATTTCCCAGAGGCAATTCTGTAGAGCCTCACTGCTAACTAAATCACTCATAGGATTCTGTCAAGATTCCTAAGCCATGCTCTAGTACCTCCGTTCTTGTACAGACCACAGGCTTACTCTTCTTACCTATATTTTCTAGTAGCAGATATGTAGGTCATTTCCATCAGCCAAGGACTTATTTGTGGGAAATAATAACTTCCAAGCCATAAGCTAGCCTTCCACCCTCTGTCCCCAAAGGAAAATGTACTGTAGTACAAAAGCTGCTCTTCCTCTTATAGTACATTCATACTCTTAGCAAAATCTCTTCAGAGACCATGGGTGAAGACTAATTTTAAAATGAATGTACTAATCAATAAGCACACAATAAATATCTTTCTAAATGTATTAGGCTATTTTAAGTATTGAGGAGAAAACATAAGTAAATATAAATCACACTTCTTGGATTTTCAGAGCTTACAATATTATTTAAATGGAAAAACTGATATTTAAATATTCATGGAATACAGATAAACAAGCATGTAATAAATCACACTTAATTTTTCATAGAAATAATGGCAGAATTAAGGCAAGAATTTGATGTTAAGCCATTTATAGAATTAATTGTGAGTACTACAGTACATTGAATTAAGTGTAAATAGTACATTTGTATGATATAAACATTTCTACCAGGTGTATAAAGAGTTCAAACAGTAAAACATGGCATGATTTCTCCAATGGTGGACCCTCCCCAAAGAAAAATATTTCCACATCTTACAGAACCTATGACTGTGATCCTATTTGGGAGGGAAAGGATCTTTGCCTAGGGATCTTAAAATGAGATTATCCTGGATTATCCTGGTAGGCCTTAAATCCTATGACAAGTATCCTTAAGGTAGAAATTAAAGGCATAGCCACATTGGATTAATGAAATTCAGTAGTTTTTACAATGAGTGTGATGGCATCTGTAATGAGAAGTCTGATGATGATGTGATTTAGAGATGCTTACCTATGTGTATCTGCTTTGCTCTTACTTTGTTCTTCATTTAAAGTTCTGGGAAACACATAAAGGAATTGGGTAATAAGCTTTGGCTCATCTGTTTACCTTCAAACCAAAGTTTTTCTGGCTTTTTAAGGCAAACCTAATTAAAGAGTTGTATTGTTTTTTGTGTCTTAACAGAGTTGAGAATACATCAGAAATCTTTAAAATATTCAAATCAACCCTTTTGAGCATTTTGATCTACTATAGTGTTACTTCATCATTTGGAATCCCTAAAGCTATGCTTAGATTTGATAACTAAATTGTTATTTAAATTTGATCCCAAATTGTGTATTATTAAAAATGTTTGTATCTTAGTCATAAAACTGACTCTTTACTGGATATTATCTGTAATCAATTCTCATTTTAGTGGAAATCTAAGCTATACCTTTGAAGTAATGAGACTGATTCCTAAACAATACCTGGTACATAGTAGGCACTCAATAATTTTTTTTTCATTAAAAGAATTTATTCAGCTAAAAAAAGCGTTTGGCTTCAGGCAGCCCTCCAATAAGCTGTGCATATTGAAATAAATCCATTTAAAGCTAAAGATAGCTACAGAAGGACAGAGATCACTATAAAATAAGGCTGATCTTATTTCTTCATGCTGAAGAAACAGCCACAAATCCCGGAAGAGCTGGAAGAGTGCGGCTACCTGGAATTACATGAGTGGAGGTTGGGACTGAAGTACCCTAGTGGGCACACATTCTACCTTCAGGAGCAGCCATTACTCAGCTGGAGCCAATTGTCACCATGCAGAAATTTGAGCCTAATTTGCCATTCGTTTCATATTTTCAAGAGGAGCCAGAAATATAGATGAGAACACTTGCCATTTTAAAAGTTGGCAGTGAATTTACTTAAAAAAAAAAAAAAATGCTCTGTGATGGCCAAACAAAACACATCTGCTGGCCAGATAGGCCTCCAGTCCTCCAGGCCTCCAGTCTGGGTCTATACATCTTAGCATCTTTTCCTTTCTCTACTTCTGTCATATTTTCTTTTCTGTTTCATCTTTCTCTCTCTCCCTTCTTCTTCATGAATCGCTAATTGTCTAGGCACTAGTGGCTGGGATAAACGTTGTGTGGGATAGAAAGGCTGGAGAACTGGATGGGTCTGAATGTCAGAAGAAGGCTTACCTTAGCAATTCGGAAAACAGACTGGGAACCAAGTAAATGGGTTTTGCATTCTGGGCTTTAGCCCATAATCTAATGGATATCTAATCACTGGGACATTGCTTAACTTACTTGGTTCTTAGTTCCTACATCTATAAAATGGGGATAATTTCACCAATATCCACCACACCATTGTGCAACCAAATAATATAATAGTTTTAAATGAACCTTAGCAATATAAAGGGGTACAGTTATTAGTCATACAACAAAAATAATTGTGAGGCTTATTTGCACACTGCATGTATGTTATAATTCACAGAACACTAAATACGTACATAGCCAGAAGTCAAATACTCATAAATCAAACATACTGTCGTGAATTCTTTAAGGTACTCTATAATTCAGCGCTAAATTTTGTGGTGGAGACTAAACGTGCTATAACATTTCAGAGGAGAAGATTGATGACAACTAGAATAGGAAGAGAAGGAGTCATAGAGGGAGTGAGGCTTACACTGGATTTTGAAAGCTACAAAGGATACTCATATTATTGGGTTGTTCCAGGTGTCAATACAAGTTTCATTTGTAATTAAATTTTTATGATTACGTCCTAAGTCAGTGGCCAGCAAACCGCAGCTCTCGAGCCACATGCATCTCTTTGGCCCCTTGAGTGTGGCTCTTCCACAAAATTCCACGCGCGGGCACGCACATACAGTATGATTGAAACTTCGTGGCCCATGCACAGAAGTTGGTTTTTGGCCTGGGTGAGTCTATTTTGAAGAAATGGCCAAAGAGCCGTGTATGGCTCTCGAGCCGCTGTTTGCCAACCACTGTCCTAAGTGGGGCACCAAACAGATTTAGTTGGTTCCCAAACTTCATTTATTCATTCGTCCAGCTGATAATTATTGACATCTATGAGTGATAAATACCTTGGTTAGTGCTAGGATACGAAGTCCATGACCTCAGGACTTCTTTCCATAAAGAAGTTATTAAAAGATCTTAAAAGCCTTCAGTTAAACAATATGTGTGTGTGTGTTTAACTGAAGGCTTTTCAAGTGTTTTAATATCCTTGAGTCAGGAAGTATAGAGAAAATAGTGTATTAAGAGTTCTTTTACAGATGATCAATTGGACCCATTGTTTGAATTTAGAGATACTGCATCTAAAAAGTTGTCCAGAGGTTTAAGAAAAAGTATTATTGTGCATATTATATGGAAACCTAATCTTTACACTCTTTAAACATAGATTTACCTTATGTTTCCTGACTTGTCAGACACTGAGTATAGTAATTGTAGCCAATTTTCGGATTACAAAGATATTTAAAGGTATCCATGAACTCATCTAGTCTCACTAATTTCAACTACCTCGGCTCTTTTTAGTAAAAAAAATTCCAAGCATCTATTCATTTTTGAGGGATTAAATGAGGAAGCAATTAAATGAAATGTATTTAGAGTAGAAAAGTAAGATAGGTTTAAGAAAAATAGCCCCTCAGGAAAAAGAAAAAAATATAGGTATAAAACATAAGAAGCCTGAACTAGATTCATAAGAAAAATTGCTTTCCAAAAAATAACTTTCAAAGCTTTCCAAAAGGCATCTAGGCTTCCCAAAGATGAATTATGCATAATAACTTTTAAGGTGATGTTCAGCTGCTTTTATACATTCATCTTCATGCATTAACAAGCATATTAATTAAGCTTAGATTACTAAATTCTTTTCTAATATTTTACTGTTTCTTCATTAATTTTAGCTACTTTCAAGCATAAGTTGTATGCTCTAGAAATTCTTTTAAGAAGCTATTGTGTTTGAAAGCAGAATGCAGGGATACAATCACTTTTTGTCTCTGCTTTTTGCTATAGCTCTAAGTTTTTTGCTCTAGCTATCTTCATTTCAATGACTTATGTTTCCAGAATGTAACAATCCCCACTTAACAAATGCTAGTAGTAATGATGTTATGGCAAATACATCTTAAAAAAAAAAAATCAACAAGTCTCAGACCAAATCCAAACAAGGACAATAACAAATAAAGCTCCCACATACTGAGCCTGAAGATGAAGTTGGGAGACTAGTAAGCAAATGAATGCTCATTAGAAGGAGAATAAAACACTATTGTGTAGACTAAAAATAATATTCCATATTCCAACTACTGTTTTTGAGGGCTCAGAGAGTGCACAGGAGAGTAAACTTCTGGAGGGAAATGCGAAGTGTGCACACTTTTGCTATCTTGCTTCCAGCATGTCCACCCCAGCTTTGCGCCAGTACACCTAAATTGGAACTACCTAAATAACCAGTAGTAGAGGACTAGATTAATAAGTCATTGTACAGCCAGACAGAAACATAAAATTTTTTAAAATGTTCTGTGAAATAGGTATTTCATGAAAAAGAAGTTATTTTATGTAGTATTGCTATATTGTTATATTAATAGCATTAGTGTTTGGTGTTCTAATAATTTTACTTAGTAAACACTGAGTCAAACAAACAGGAATACTTAAAAAAGTTACTATGCTAACGTATGTTATGAATTTTCAAAGAAGGGTTAGTATTTAATGTTTATAGAATCAGGAAATTCTTTTTGTAAGACGTAATTAATGGAGTTAGCTCTCTGAGAAACAAATTTGAATTATCTGCTTTCTACCATATAACCTCCCCTTTTAATTCTATGTTCCTCAGTTATGAAATAATTTTTGAAGCTAAAAAAATGATCATAAAACATTGCATGTGGTGTAGTATTTTTGTTATTTTATGCATTTATAAGTATGTAAAATATATTAAAATATGTGTATATACACATTAATGTGAAAATATGTAAACAAAAATGCCTAGGAAGCTACATATCAAACATTTTCAGTGGTTATCTCTGAAGAGTGACATAACTAGTAATATTTTTTCATTATTATATTAATTTCCCTGTGAAGTATATGTATTGAAGCAAGGATTTCATATTCATAATGTTTTTTAAAGGATCATTTTTAAGAGGATAGCATATAAAGATTAGAAAGTTGGGAGGTATGGGCTTAAGCCTGGGCTGTAGAGCCTGGCAATAGAAGAGACCCGTAAGAAACAGGCCAGGGTTAAGGAAGCGTGGGGGCAGTAGGAGAGCAGGCATCTTTAGAGGAGGCTGTCAGAGGGGAAGCTGTATCTCTTACAGAAAATTTGCAACCATTTCACATTGGAACGGTAGTTCGGGTGTACCCTTCGGTGAGCCGGACCTGGCTGTATCGTCCAGCACAGGGTCAACTGGGTGTGCCTCTTGCCACGTACACATTCAGTGACATTTTACATTAGTAACTTGAAATCGAGCAGGGAAATTGGGAAACTATAAATCAGGGATCCCATACCTCTAATCCTGAGAGCCAAGAGTTAAACACCATCAATACTGGCCACACGCCCCAAATAATGCTTTTTTATTTAAATCAGAAAGGGGGGAGAGAGAGAGAGAGAGAGAGAGAGAGAGAGAGAGAGAGAGAGAAACATTATGTGAAATAGACATACTGATTGGTTGCCTCCCACCTGCACCCTGACCAAGGCAGGGAACAAATCAGAACCCAGGTACATGCTCTTGATCAGGAATCAAATCTGGGAACTTTTGTGTCCAGGTTGAAGCTCTAACCACTGAGTACACTGACCAGGCAAGAATGCTTTTCTTATTGTTATCCAAAACACACCTCCCTCTAATGATAATCCACATCTGCTTGCACTAGTTATAGTCTTTAAGGGAAATGATTAGATTAACTTAGTGATTTCAAGTTGACAAAGTAGTTTTAAGGGAAAAAATGTGAGGCATCTTAAATCTGCTGAATGTAAAGATATTTTTGGTCCATCTTCACTCCTGCCAGCCAGCCAGCCAATATTGTAACCCCAGGAAGTGAAAGAGTAAGGAGTTATCCAGCACACACTAATTACCTCGTTTATTTCAACCCGGCATACCTAAGGGAGCTAATAGGTTTTTTTGTTTTTGTTTTTGTTTTTTTCAGTTGGCTTCAATTCACAACTTGTGAATTGGCTCCAATTTTATTTAAGTTATTTCCGTGGCCAGAGCTATTCATGTTTTTTCTAATTTGGTGTTAAAATTGGTTTTTTAAACTACTAAAAAAATAATCTGAAAACATTTTAAGAAAACAATTCGATTTACAATAGCACCAAAAAAGAATAAAATACTTAGGAATTAATTTAACTGAGGAGGTGAAGGACTTGTACATTGAAAAATCAAAGACATTACTGAAAAAAAATTAAAGTGGACAGGTAAATGGGAAGACGTGTTGTGTTTATGAAACCAGAAAAGTTGGCGTTCCTGCTGCCCGTCATTCCCAGAACCAACAAGAGGAGACAGGATTGAATCATTTATCATATATATATGTGTGTGTGTGTGTGTGTGTGTGTGTGTGATTTCAGAGATGAAGGAAGAGGGAGAGATAGATAGAAACATCAATGATGAGAGACAAACATTTATCAGCTGCCTCTTGCATGCCCCCCACTGAGGATGGAGGATGGAGCCCAAAACCCAGGCATGTGCCCTTCCCTGGAGTCAAACCCAGGACCCTTCAGTCCACAGGCTCAAACTCTATCCAATGAGTCAAACCAGCCAGGGCAAGGATTGAATCTTTATGGCGCTTTATTCATATGGCCTGGGTTCTGAGAAGAGGGAGGGTTATGCAACCTAAAAAGGACCTCTGACATCTCATCTCAAGCCGACGCTTTTCCGAAGGAGAAGAAAAGTGTAGGTAAAGGGTTTGGAATTCAGGGAGAAGGCTAATCAGATAAAAGCTGCAGTCTGTAGATGTTTCTAGCATCTCTTCATCTGCTGACTGGTGATTCTTTACCTGCACCCACGCTGTTAATGCTGTTGATGTTCTCTCCCTGGAGCTACCTCCATCACCTGCAGTCCTCCTGGGGCACGAAAGTCAATTGCTTCCCAGGCTGCTAAAGTCTCAGCTGGTCCAGTCATGCCTTCCGGCCCCTGGAACAAAAGCTTTCTTTATACATTAATCACCAAGCCTATTGGTAGCTACATATCTAAAACTAAAAAAGTTTTAACTTCTTGAGTCCCCCATCAGACTTAATATTATTAAGATGTCAATTCTATCCAAAGCAAGCTTCAGATTTAAGGCAATTCCTATCAAAATTCCAATGACTTTTTTTACAGAAATGGAGAAACCTATGCTAAAATTGTTCAGAATCTCAATGAATCCTAAATAGCCAAGAAAAAAAAAAATCCTGAAAAAGAAAAACAAAACTGAAAGACTCATAATTTCTGATTTTAAAACTTACTACAACCCAGTTGGCATGGCTCAGAGGTTGAATGTCGACCTATGAACCAGAAGGTCACAGTTTGATTCCCAGTTAGGGCACATGCCCAGTTGCAGGCTTGATCCCCAGTGTGGAGCATGCAGGAGGCATCTGATCAGTGATTCTCTCTCATCGTTGATATTTCTAGCTCCTTTTCCCTCTAACTTCCTCTCTGAAATCAATAAAAGCAAACAAACTAACAAAAAAAACAAACACTACGAAGCCACAATAATCAAAACAGTATGGCACTGGCATAAAGCTAAACTCTTCAATTACCTGAGGTCTGTAGAATACTCAAAATCATAAAGACAGAAGGTAGAATGGCGGTAGCCAGGGGCTAGGACAGAGGAATGAGGCGTTATGGTTAATGCTTAAAGAATTTCGGTTTTGCAAGATGAAAAAGAGTCCCGGAGATGGGTGGAGGTGATGGTTGCACAATTACATGAATGTACTTAATACCACTGAATCCTATTTAAAGTGATAAATGTTATGATATGTGTATTTTCCCACAATAAAAAAGTGGAAAAATACTAAAATATTGATTTTCCAATAATTATAAAATATTGAGTTGATAGTTTTAAAGTCTTTGGCCTACACAACTTAAGCTTTGTCTCCTTTTTCACTCCTCACTATTATTTTTGTTTTGCCTTCCTTAGGGCTGTAGGCATCAAAAACTTTAATGTTTAAAGCTCTTGAGAAGTGGGCTCATTTCTCTTCGGGTCTAGTACATAGTGAGGGTATTTCACTTCCCCAGTTTCATCCCCATCTGAACCTAAGGTTGGAGGAATTTACTGAAAATGAGCATCTTGTAGTCAGGCCTCCTCTTTGTCTTGGGACACTCCCCACCTGGCGAGGCTCTCCCGGGGGCTGCTCAAGCTTCCAGAAACTGTACTCACTTCCACTTCCCTCCTCCACCACCTCAGATATGTGTGCATTGGTTGTTTCACCCCCAGGCTAGAATAAATTTTCCTCTGAATTGGCTTTTGAAATGATGTAGAGGTGGACAACATAAAGGAAATGGGTATTTAAAATGTGCACTAATTAGAACACTCAGATCCCCTCTGACTTCCCAAGCACAGATAACCAGTGGCCTAGATAAGAATGTATCCGGGGCTGACCTTCCTTTCGGGTTGTGGGAAGACTGCATTAAGCTTGCACTAACTCCTCAAAGCCAGGAAATGCTCTCTTAACAAACGAAGCACCCCGTTGACACCAGAAAAGATGCAAAGCATAAGGTGGTATCTCTTAATCAGCCAGCAGAGCTCCTAAGGCAAGCTGGTTCTCTAAAAATCCAATTTAATGAGAGAGTTGCTTGATGAACCTCACCAGAGGTAAAGTAGTGTAAAGTGAAAATTCTTTAGAAGTAGCTTTTGCAATTCAGCTTAGGTGTGATTGGGTTCTAAGTTACCCAAACTGAATCAACAAGCATCTTCATTTATTAAGTTCTTTCAACTGACTGGGTGCAGCACTCTATACCCCACTGTCTTCTCTGGTGCTAATGTGCAAATGGTATGATATCAGCATAGTGGCCATGCAAAAGGGCTGCATGTCCCTTGTGTCTCTTCTCCCCAAACCAATAGGTAAGAAATTGCATCTTCTGATGTTCCATGTACTTTGTAATAGAGACCCAACATCCACATGTAACACAATATAAATAGTAGACTAATCATTTGGTGCCCATTGTAAACTGAACTATTAGAAAGCATGAAATATGACTGCGGTTTCATTTAATGGTCACAACTGTCTTGGCCTACTTGGTCAATTGAACTGTTCACACCAGTCGAATGAAGGCATGCAAGACCTCACACTTGTGGCCAAGATGGAATAGAAGGGCCTAGATCTCTTCTCCAGAAGCACTGGAAAACTGGACAAAATATATGACACGTTGGCTTTCAAGTGTTTGGACAATCGGACAGGAAAGAATAGTGATTCCTGATGGACAGGAAATAAACAAGTTAAGCCTTACTGTGGGTCCAGTTCACTGCCTGAGAGCATTTCCAAGTCATGGGGCCACTGCCCAGGCCATGGAGGACCTGGACGTCTCAGGCACTGCCGGTGGTCGTATAAAACACTCAGTGACTTTGGGAAACAATTTAGCAGTTTCTCAGAAAAGTTAAACATATACCTACCATCAGACCCAGCCATTCCACTCCTGGTTATTTACCCAAGAGAATGAAAACATATGTCCTTAGAAAGATTTGTATGCAACGATTCATAGCATCTTTATTTGTAATGGCTAAAACTCTGGAAACAACCCAAATGTCCATCAAGAGATGAGTGGATAAACACACTGTGATATAATACATACAATAGGATATGCCTAGGCAATAAAAAGGAATGATTTGTTGATTCTCATAACAACATGGATAAATCTCCAAGAAAAAAGCCAGACAAAATAAAGTACATATTGCCTCCATTTATGTAAAATTCTAGAAAATATACATTAATCTATAGCGACAGAAAGCTTACTGGTTGACTGGGGGAGGGGATGGAGGAAGGGCAGGATTACATAGTGACACAATGAATATTTTGGAGATAATAAATATGTTCATTGTTTTTACTATGGTAATGGTGTCATGGGTGCATATATACACCAAAAATTGTCAAAATATATTGTAAACTTTTAATATGTGAAGCTTATTGTATGTCATTTAAAATATTTTTAAATGTACAAAATTATGGTAAAATAGCATAAAATTTACCATTTTAATAATGTTGAACTACTCAGTTCAGTGACACAACATGCATTCATATCATTATGCAACCATTGCCAGAATTTTTTTCATCTTGCAACTCTGTACCCATCAATATATTTGTCAGTCATATCTCAATAAAACTGTAGGATGAGGAGGAGGGGGAGAAGGAGAAGTGGAGGAAAAGGAGAACAAGGAGGAGGAGGGAAGCCCACCACAAAATGAGGATTTTCCCCTCAGCTTTTAGAAAGGAGAATAGATTGCTGGCCTGATACCTGGTCATTTATAATAGCTGCTCCCATGTGTTGGGCCTTGGGCTAAGACCCCCTTAGGTAAGTAGTGTTATAATCTCCCTAGTTTATGCATCAGTAGATTGAGGACTTCTTTTGGGGAAGAGAGTAGAATTAGATCACTTTTTCAGATTATTTAGCTAGTAAAATGGTGAGGCCATGATTCAAACCTAGGCAGTCTATTGCTATTTCAACCTTTATATGTCCATGGATAATTTTTTATTTAATCTTTATTATTGAAAATATTATAAAAGTCTCATTTTCTCCTCCATTGACCCCTTCTAGTCCATATCTGCACACCCCCTTTCCCCCCCGGCCCCAGCCAGGCCTTCACCACACTATTGTCTGACCATGAGGGCTATGCATAAAATTCATACAAGTTCTTTGGTTGATGTCTTCCCACCCACACACCTATCCACTCACCCCCCTCCCTTCCCTCTGAGATTCCACACACTGTCCCATGCTTCTGTGTCTCTGGATCTATTTTGTTCATCAGTTTATATTGTTCATTAGATTCCACATATGAGTGAGATCATGTGATACTTGTCTTTCTCTGACTGGCTTATTGTGCTTAGCATAATCATGCATGATTTTTTAATGGTGAAATATGTGCACTAATGATTTTACCTCATTTTGAGAAGAGAACAAAAACATCTTTGAAATAGAAACTAGGTGTGTTCTTTCTCATCGTTCATTTTTATTTTTCACCAAGTAGTTTTTTAGGATACTTAGGTATCAAGCACTGCTCCAAAACTTTGAGATACAAGTACAAGGAAAACAAACAAACAACAAAATAATGGTCCTTGCTTTTAAAGTCTCATGTAATTATGTAATCCATGAATCGTAGTGTTGCTGGGATAAATGTAATAACAGAAGTACATGTGATTTACGGTAGCTACCTCTTTTGAGAGCCAGCAGAGGAGTTGAGGTTGGGGTACATCAGGGAGGTCACTTCAATAAAAGTTCACGGAGTACCAAGCTTAATCCAGGTCTTGAAATTTGGGTAATTTTTTTTCTCCCCAGATAAACAAAGGTGGGAGCAGGGAAAGAAGTTTACAGGTTATAAAACAACCCATATGAAGGCAAGCAGGATGCTATAAAAGAGCAGATGTTTTCAAAGTAGAAGCCACAGGGAAATTAACTTCTAAGTCAACTTATTATAAGAAAAATCATTGATTTGGAAGTTTCTGGAACATGAAAAGTGTTCATTAGGAGTGTATTAGGCTATTGTAATTTCCAGAAATAACAAAACATAAACCCCATCGTGCTTTGTGAACTAGAAGTAACAAAAATAGATGAACTTGAGGAGGTCAGCAGCGATATAATGTCAGGGCACAGTGTGTGTGACCTAGGGTTGCTAAGTGCATGGTATCTCAAAGTGGTGTATCAGTAAAATGAAAATGATTTGGGTCTGGGCTAAACTTTTCCTGGTAAGCTAAGTGTTACATGACATCGAGAACACCTTTAATGAACTGATGTTTATTAAACATGCTTTATAAGCTTCATGAAAATGTAATAAACTACTTTTCTAAATCGCACTTTCTCTTTATGTAAGAACACTTGAAATGCAAACATTTTAATGTTCATGTTTCCAATAAGGAGTCCTATTCTTATGAAATCACTGTCTTACTTTTGTTGGAAATTTTTCTCTATGCTTTTTAGTACTGTATAAACAGAGATTTCTTAGCTATCTTTTAAAATAATCCCTGGTTTTATTTTTATAGATTATTGACCCAGTTTGTAAACATTGCATTGGCTTTGGAGAAACCTCCAAAGACAGTTTTTCTTTATTCTTTTCTTAAAGGCCAGAATTTCCTGAAGATTCTGAAGCTTCAGATCATGTTTGTTTTGACTACCTCTGGGACTGATAGGAGTCTGAGAACATGGGCAAAGTTATTACAAAAAGTCCTACTGAGCCGATTTCAAGAACATTTCTATCTGTGAGGGCTCAAACCCAAGGCTGATGCTATCCGGTTGTATTACTTTGAAGCATGGTTGGGGGGAGGAGGGGTGTAGAGGAAGGTAAAAAGAAGCTTTTAATTGAACAAGCAATGGAACAAAACAGCAATTGATTCTTCTGTGTTCATTAGCAAGACTGCATGAGGTATAAGACACATTATCAAAATCAAAATAAAATGTCCCCAGAACAGTGTTTATCAGAACGTCCAGGATGGTAAGGATTGGCAGAGCACTTAACTAAGTCTGAGGCCACTTGAGTGTGATAAGTAGTTTTGCCACAAACTCCCCTCCCCTCCCCTCTTGGTTTTGTTTTTAAGAGAGTGGAGGCTGGGCAGTCCATGTTCTGTTCAGCTTCAGCTTAGCAAAGAGAGAGGGGGAAAGTGGCCCCTTCCCCAAATAGCAACAACACCCTGGGAAGTTACAGCGTATCTACTCTTTGGAAAATCAAAAGCAACCTTTTCTTGAAGGGTGATTGATCCTCAGCCTCAAGAATTTTTAAAACGTTCAATATCTGACTATTTAGTCAGGGACACTGGCCTCTTTCCCCTTCAGTCGCCAAATAAAGAAATGACAACAGCCGAAACCGGTTTGGCTCAGTGGATAGAGCGTCGGCCTGTGGCCTGAAGAGTCCCAGGTTGGATTCCGGTCAAGGGCATGTACCTTGGTTGCAGGCACATCTCCAGTGGGGGGTGTGCAGAAGGTGGCTGATTGATGTTTCTCTCTCATTGATGTTTCTAACTCTCTATCCCACTCCCTTCCTCTCTGTAAAAAATCAATAAAATATAAAAAAGAAAAAGAAAAAAGAAATGACAACAGCCAACACAATTGCTGTCTGGTGTGAATGCATCAAAATGATACCTATTCTTTTCTTCAGATGGACAAAATATACATTTTTTTGGTATGCCACAGAAATTTAGTAATTAGTTTATGTGTGCCAGAAGAAAAAGGGTTGGGAATCGCTGGCCTAGAGTGCATTATGCTTTGTACCAGATGATATCTCAGGTCTGACCGTAAGAAAAACATTCATCACACTAAATCCACACTGTTATGCTCTCCTAAGACGTATCTGAGCTTGTGTGCTGTAATCTGGCTCTTGTTTTCTGAACCTCAGCCCCTTTCTCTCACCTCTTCCAAAACACGTGGCAATAGATGACTGTATACAAGACTAATACGGTACAGTGTACAGGGAAGGAGCCGTGGGAATCGATCAGATCCTGGTCAACATTGGTGGCTATTATTTCTATTATTGTCATTATGTTTATGCTCTCATAATAATATTTGGTGAAGGAAAGAGAAGTTTAAAACAAGCACCTTTGAGATTGTAGCATCTTTTGGATAAATGCTTCCTGGAAGCAAAATGTTTTGGTCTCCATAACGGAGAGATCATTTCAAGATTAGATTTGTCTCCAAAACAGAAGTTAGAAATCAATGGCCAGCCTTGCGCATTTACTTTGTCAAATGAGAACATCCTTTGAAAAAACCTAATGGTGGTTGTCCTATTCAATTTAAAAAACGTCTGCTGGCTGCAAACTTTTTGAATGTAACTTTACCCAGCATTTTAACTTGAAATTGTTCCAAAATCATTATTTCAAGATGGCCCCAGCACTGCCCCATGTCAGCCACCAGGAGCCATGGGTGCCCAGCACCCCCAGGGGTCTTCCCCACAGGCCACAGGTGGCCTCACTTCTAGCTCTCAGAGGGGGGTGGAGGCCATCTCTGCCTTGCAAATGCAAAGCAAATTTTTAAGCAATAAGGGAGCAGTTGAAAGCCCTCTACTAATTACAACTTGTGGTGTAGTAGATAGAACAGTTTATGTTTATGGTAATACAGCACTAGTTATGGGTAGGACAACATCTGAATCAATAAAGAATACTTGCTGTTAAGACTATTCCATTTCCTATGGAACATACATGCACAAGGGGAAAAAAATGACTTTTCAAGGAAGGGAAAAACTGATGTGAATTAAACTATGAATCCCAGGTCGTTTTTAAAAAGAATCTGATAGGTCTGTGGAGGTACAATTCAATTTTGCAATGGTTAGTATCATGCACATATGTTTTAGAACAACTAGCAGATAATAATAGAATGTTGTTATGATTTACTTAAATACAAAATTTTGACACTATTTTTATTAAGGCTGCAGAGTTGATATGATATATCCTACTGATAAAAATGATACTTTGTACTTGTTTCCTTATTGAAAATTAAATATTTCAATTATTACTTAACTGCATCTCCCAGCAATTTTAAGTGCAGAAAATCAAATTGGACTCTTAAAGTAAATGAATTCCAAAATACCGAATGTCTTACATAAGCTACATTTGAATCCTATATATAATTTTCTTTTATAAAAAATTCTCATCAGTGAGGTCAAAATTGGACCTCCCAAACGGAGTTACTGTATACCTATTTCCATCCTCAAACCACACATTTGGTTCACAAATCAAGTAATTATGAGTACAAAGGGATGTTGGGAAGTGCAATCACTTCACTGGGACGTGTAAGGAAAATATGGATGCTCAATTTCCATCTTAATGCATGCAAATGATAGACCCACACACAGGCTTATAACTGCCCCTGTGCAGGGCCTGGCACTTGGCTATTGGATTTAAGGAGACAGTGTATCCTGTTCCTTTGTATCCAATTCCATTTTTCTTTAAATTTATCACTTTTAAGTAAGTAAATATTCTAGTACTTAACATATTTTTACCTTTGCCTAAGAAGGTTGATGTACTACTGTATTTCATATTATACTGAAACTGGCAAATTATCTGTTTTTGACTCTATAATCCTTATAGGGCTTTGGATCTACCAAACCTCCTTGAGAGTTCTTGTCCTCATCTAGGAAATGGGACTGTTTTCAGGGCTGCCATGTACAGTACAGAGGTTGTGCTATACAAGGCAGAGGTTGTGTGCACTGTAAAATGTGAAAGATGCTTGCATAATTGTACATGGCAACTCAGTGGTATAGGTTACCCCCAAACCCTAATAAAGGTTCTGGGTCAGGCTCTGCTTTCATACCTCTTCTGGCCCCTGACTGTCCCTGGCCCTTCTGCATATGGCCCGACATGGCATGCTGTGCATCTATTGTATTTCTAGGGATCTGTGAATCCCTAGATGATGATCATTTCCATGTCTGCTGTCTTACCACTCCTGATTAAAACAAATCCTGGGTATATTTTTAACATAGGGAGCAACTAGAAGTATCTGTCAGAGGACCTATTAATATTTTCCACATATACTACACAGGGATAGTTCAAGGACTAAGTAAACTAGAGATTACTAATTTTGTGACTTAATATATATTAACTTTGAAAATACTAATGTTCTACCCCAATGTAAAGACAGTTATGCAACCCAAGAGTAGACCTTTAATATGATAATTTCAAACCTTAATGTCCCTTGTGTCCTGTAGTTGGAATTAACATCCCTCACCACAAACTTTTATTCTAATTTAGGAAACTGTAAAAGAAATGGCTGGGGTTGAGGTGTGAAAGGTGAAATCTGATCCGAATGGTTGGTGGATTCTCCAACTTTTAGATACTTGCCACGGAGTCTCCTTTCCTCATTTTGAGTGTTAGTGGGGAAGACAATGATCAAAATTTCTGCCACAGATTATTGAAATTTTACTTGGATAAAATTTAGGAAATAATTCCTAATCATTATCAAGTTCCTGGCTGTTCCTCTGGTGTGAGTACTGTGAAATCTGCTCCCCACTTCTTTCCCCTCCAAAATGCAACAGTCTTAGGCCACCATAGGTATTGTTTTCTATCTTATTTGCAGCCTCATGTGGCAGTTTCACATTGTTTTTAGATTCAGAATACATTGTCTCAAGGTATCAAATTCTCTGGAGCCTACTGATGGAGGCTGGGCAGGGTCAGCAGAGCTGTTGTTCCAGACCCCTTAGGCAAATGCTACCACTGTTGCCACTGGGATGCTGGAGGTGTGGATCCCTCCACCAAAGGGGAAAGTTGACTTTCTTGGCCCCATAATGGGGGCTCCAGCGTAGTCAGGGCTGCTGGTGGCATGTGGTGAGGTCAGATGGCTCAAGGGAGGGAGCTGGGAAGTAAGGGGGCTTCTTGCCCGTCTGCCACAGTTTGGTCTCAGCCTTCCTTGTTTCTTCAGAAATTCCCATGTACCAGTCCCCTTCCTTTCTTGAACTCCTCCTGTCATTGCTTCTTCCCCTCCCTAAGCCTCTGGGAGAACACTTTGGCCTCCTGAGAGCTCATAAGGGTGTTTACTGATAGGAAATAAAAAAGAAGAAAAGGAAAGAGTAGATAAAGGCTACAAAATCAACATACAATTGCTTGCCATCAGCCTACCCTTCAAACATTTAAATATGTGGGGACAATCTTAGGATCCTTCCGGTGGAATTCAGCCCAAAGACCATTTTTGTTTGGCCTATTTGATGTTTTAAGAGTTGGAAGCACTGAACCAACAGTCCCACCTCATCGGTGGCTGGAACTAAGTAGCAGTGGGCTCTCTTGCTTATCACACTCCTCACCATTCTCTATTGTTAATTCTTTGCCTGTTTCACTCTTTATGGTATCCTCATGACCTTGGTAATGCAGTTGAGTTTGCCACATTTTTTGAAGCAGAAAGTATGTTGTATTCCTATTTCTACTTCTACTTCTAGTCTCTATTGATATTCTCAGGACACAGAAAACACTTGACAGATGTAGGCATTCCATTTCTGTTCAACACGTACTTCAGCACCTTGCCTGGACCAGCCTGGGCTAAGGAACCGCAGGCATCATCACGGAGCTTCCACCAGCCTTTCTGTTCTTTAATTTCCATAAATTTAAGGTTCCTTTATGATTCTCAGGACAAGAGTTTTCAAGCCTCATTTGGCTGGTTCTTTCTAGGAGTGGACGTGTATGTGAGGGAGTCAAACCAGATCTGTGTGGGAGAAGAGGCACTGAGATTCAGGCTGAGGACCCTGCTGAAGGGCAGTCCTGGGTGTGGGGCTGGGAAGATGCCCTGGGAAGTGGGGAAGAGCCCCCGAACAGGTTCACACTCCTCCCTGATATGCTAGGATTTGCCACCTCATCTTGTCTCAACTAAGGTAGGAAACCTGTTGTAGCCAGTCCCACAATCCTCGTCAGCCTTGATGGTGACTACAAGATTGGGAATATGGCATATGTGATGATGCCCCACTTGTATTTTCTTCAATTTCTTTCTATGGTGTCTATCCGTTCTCAGTGCATAGATCTTTCACTTTCTTGGTTAAACTTATCCCTAAGAATTGTACTGTTTCACTGCTACTGTAAATGGGATTGCCTTCTTTAGTTCTTTTTTTAGATAGTTGTTATTGTATAAAAATGCAAATAATTTTTGTATGTTGATTTTGTAGCCTGAACCAGCACTAAATTTATCAGGTTGAACCATTTTTTCATGAAGTCTTTAGGATTTTCTTTCTATAAAATCATGTCATCAGCAATCAAAGACAATTTTTCTTTCTTTCTGATATAAACATCTTTTATTTCCCTTTTCTTCCCAAATTGCACTGGCCAGGACTTTTAATATTATCAAGAGTGGGCACCTTTGTCTTGTTTCTGATCTTTTTGGATAATCCTTCAACCTTTCACCATTGAGTATGATTTTAGCTCTGGGCTTGTCATATATGGCCTTTTTAATGTGTTGAGAATAGAATGGTGATTGTCAGGGGCTGAAGATGTGGGGGAAATAAGGAGATGCTGATCAAAGGGTACAAAGTTTCAGTTATAAGATGAGTAAGCTCCAGAGACCCTAACAAACAGCATGGTGACTATGGTTAACAATACCGTATTATATACTTGAAAGCAAATCTGAGAGCAGAGCTTTAATGTTCTCACCAAAACAACAACAAAAAGGTAATTGTGTGAGGCAAGGATGTCGTAAACAACTTATATTGTGGTAAACATTTCACAATATATATATGTATTAAATTATCACATTTACACTGTAAACTTACACAATGTCACATGTTAATTATATATCAATAAAAATGGGGTGGGGATACATATGGGAGGGAGGAGGAAGCTACCACCAAAGAGAAAAAATAGACAAAAAAGCCTCAAAGGTGTCACAAACAGGGCCTAGGAAGGGCCATTATCCATTGACAACTGCAGTTTTGAGAGGAGTCAGTAAATTCAATACCATGTTTTAATCAATTTGTTTCAGCTTTATGATGACTAGGAATAATAATAATTTCAGCACGTTCTTCTTTCCTCTTGTCTTCTAATGGGCACATCTGATCCTCAGGCCCAGCAGACAGAGACCCTGGCGTCCTTGGAATGATCAGTGTCTCTGACCTCTCCTTGTTGGGATGAAATTTAATGCTCTCCTTCCATCATTCAACTTTGGTTTGATTTATCAATTCTGGAAGACTTCTGGAAACTTAAACTGAACCCTGAGTATGTCATCTAAGCAAACATTTCTATTAGGGGAAAAGAAGAAACCCAGTTTCATCATATACAACATGATTAATGCTTGGGATTTAACATTGGTAGGATATGTACGTGAAAGAGATTTCCCAGTAAAGAAAGATTCACTGAGCAACCATTCTCCCTCATCCATTTATAGTCAGTGGCATGTTTGTAAAAGATGGTTGACTAGACCAACCAATGGACGCAACACAAAATATGTTTTCCCTCTAAATTCATTAGTCGCTATGTAGATAAATCATAACCTTGGTTACTCTAAAAAGTTAATTTTTCTATAGAGATTATAAACTCCTTTAGGACAGGAGTATTTTACCTGTTGAATAATGCCTTCATACCTAAGGTCTAAACAGGGCATGTAGAAGGTACTCAATAAATATTGGATTGAACAAAGAAAATATAATAAAATTGAGTGCAGTCTGTTTGTGGTATTTGCTGAGTCATATTTCTCTCTCTCTCTCTTTTTTTTTTTTTTTGAGTTATAACAAATATTTGATCTCCTTTGAGTCATAGGGTTAAAATGTGATCACTCATATGTTGTGGCAAGAGCAGAAAGTCTCTAATGTTCAACTAGTCCTGCAATTCCTTTTACTGATGAAATAAAAGGAAGCGCCCGTGTGTTGGTTCTACGCCCTGTTTGGATTCCCATATTAGAGCTCTCCAAACATGCTTCTCACTATTTAGAACTTCCTTGCTTCCTGTCTTGACTTCCACTTTTGCTCTCCAGAGAAACTAATGATGCCACCGTGGCCCTTTCTTGCAGCCTCCATAGTGCTTTCATTAAGCTTCTTGTCCCTGGGTCCCATTGTCCTCTGATTAAATAAATGGAGTCTGGTACTCACTGAAAATAAACAGCAACTGCGAAAGTTTTGCCTCCTAAGAAAGTCTCGGCATTGTTCTGCCCTGCCACACAGATTCCAAGATCTCTGCCGCTTCCTTGTGTTCTGAAAACAGATTCTTCATTTTGTCACGGTTCAGCCAAATGATTTATAAAACATGACCTATATTGTTCAGGCGATGGGGAGGAGGAAAAAAGGAGTTTGAGAAAGTGACTAAGAAGTGGAGTAAGGCTGATTCACTTTAGTGGGGCTGCTTTATTTACGCCTTGGTCTTTTCCTTATAAAAATGATGGCGTTTTTGATACTGTGCTCCAGGCAGCCTCCCAGGGGTGAGTGCAGATGTGCTGGGCCATTTGGCTGCCCCGTGGACAGAATCAGAGAGCCTCTTTCTCCCTAATGAAGTCATCTCACAGCAGCCCAGCCTTTTTCCCATCACTCCATGTTGGAACTTGGCTTTGGCTTGCATAGTTCTGCCGTGATGTAGATGGTCTTCCAGTTAAGTCCTGGAGAAATCTGCCCAACCATGAACAAGACATTTGCAGCAGAGAAGGGAGAGGGGAGGGGGAATCTTTTTATATTGAAAGAAACATTTTACTGTAACATTTTGATTTGGGGGTTGGGGAGCAAAGGCTTCATATCTGATTTCTGGGAAAGAAATCAATTTTTTTGTGTGTGTGGCTTTCAAGGATATTTGCCTGTGTTTAATTTCTCTAAGTGATTTATATACTTCAGGCGAGAGTGTAATCATGAGATTGTCACCATGCTTTGCCTCTTGAGGGGTTTCTTTTAATTTTTAAAGAAGACAACAAAAACCTTACATTACTTCTGCACTTTCTCAAAAACCAAAGGAGATTTAAAATGTTGGATAAAATATCTGTCTCTAATATGTAAATTAAAAAATACATGTTTTTTTTTTGTTTGTTTTGGTTTTTTTTTTAATGAAGCAATCTTAGAGGGTTGGCTTCCTCTTTCTAGGGTCTTTGGAGTTCATTAAAGGTGCATTTTTAACCGGTCACATTCTTTCCCCATCCAGAGAGGATGTTTGCTTGTACCTAGGACCAGCCAGATCAGGGACTTGAAATGTGAACTCCGCTGTCTGAATGCGGATGAGACTGAAACCTTGTCATCCCTAGTGCAGCAACAGATAATACCGTGTCTCAGAACACTTCACCTGATCAATAAAAAAGGAGAAGACTGACATGCGATCCCAAAGGCCCTCAGGTGGAGCTTTAGACGGAGATAATGAAATTCCCTGGAGACAAACCTGCCAACTACACCTCCCTTCTTCACGTCCCTGGCTGGCTGCCACCGACCGCAGCCAAGTTCCTGAAGACAAGATCAAGGCAAGGAAGCAAGCAAGGCACATACTTTCTGGCTTCTGGTTTCTTGTCGCCACCAGCACCAAGAGTGAAGATCTTGCTTTATCTACACCTAGACTGTGGAGTTTACATAGGGAACGTCCCCAGTACAAGGACAGGATATAAAGGGAGTACACAGGATATAAAGGGGCTATTTGAATTACTGTTTGATTCCGACTTGGGTATAGTAGGCAACCACAGTTTTGGTTAAAAACAAACAATATATGTTCCCATTCAAAAATGTTTGATGATTTTTCAGACATGGGGCAATCAGAAATAACTCTTCTCTTATTCTCTTTAGTTGATAAAAAAGAAGATGGGAAAAAGGGAGGGAAGAAGGAAAGGAGAGAGAGAGAGAGAGAGAGAGAGAGAGAGAGAGAGAGAGAGAGAGAGAGAGAGAGAGAGAGAGAGAGAACGCGCGCTCAAGGACAGTTACACAGAAATAATACAGCTGTAGTCTCTATTCTGAATGTACCTAGTATTCCCTCCTTTTTATTTTTTCACTATTATAGGTAGCTAGAGGTAAAAATATGCCTTAGAGAAAGAAATCAGATATTCAGGGATGTCATTCCACTGCAGTTATAAAACAGCCTGAAGAAGTGTCTGGTTTCCTAAATAATAATGTAACAAGTCAGAGCAAGGGCAGGTAGCATAAAGCTTTTCAACAAGATCCATGTTCTGACTATTTAAGTCTGAGAAAATGTCTTTGTCCTGTAGAACTACTTGGTCAATAGTTGTAATGTCTATGGAAGGACATTATGGAGATCCATAAATGTTGGATGACTATAGAAACATATTTGGCAAGATAAAGGAAAGTATCTCAGGATGTAAGGAGTATCTGACCCATAATTTTTCATCATGTTCCATCATAAACAGTTGACATTATTTATAATGAATGTTAACTATTAATGTTTTCCTGAAAATGGATATAATCTGCTATTAGTTGCTGGTTTCTACTGTTGATCTCCTTTGTAGAAATGTTTTATTTAACTCTATTATGAAGGGAGAGCAGGGAACCAGAGAGAAAATGAGCTTTTCAGGTTGACAGATCTACCATTTAGAAAGTGGCCTTGGGCAAGAAATGTAACTCTTTGGAACTTGATTAAGTTTACTCAAATTTAAGAATGAGAATGATGCATACCTTGAAGTGTTTCAGAGAAAGTTCTACGCTGATTCTGGTATATAAATTTCAGTAACAATTCTTTTACTTCATTTTTCTCCCTTTCTGAGCAAAGTCATCTTGATTATGACATTGATATGAGGAGCACTGAAAAGATCACTGGACCAGGAGTCAGTCAGGATTTACATTCTGGTTCCAGCTCTGCCGTTAAACATGTGACTTGAGGAAAGTCACATTCTGGGCCTTGGTTTGCTTATCTGTTAAATGTTAAGATTGAAGTCCAATTCTGTGGTATAACTGTTATTCTAAATATTTAATGAAATAGAATTTCAATGTTAGGAATGGTGGTGTAATAACCATAAGAATAAATCATTCTGGAAACAAATTGATTTCTATGCTCTATAATTAATAGTCATGTTATTCACTGATAAAGAAATGAAACATGTCCATTTTGAAGATTGAAACCTACCTTTTATTACTTAAAAACTGTAATGCAGGACACATACAACTTGCAAAAGAAACTCATAAAAGAAATATCATAATTGTGCACTGGACAAGTACCTTGGTTACTACAAGTTTTAAAATATGAACTTCAGCCAACCTACTCGGAGAATTGAGCGTGAAAAAAAGATCTTCTTCAAACATCACTGTTGTGAGGTATTGTGTTTGATATAAATTTCTAAGTAGAGACCAGAGAGAATTAGGAAGATCTTCCCTATCTGTGCAGAAAGAAGTATTTGCTATCCTTTCAGTAATCTCAGAGTTAAACTGATGTGCACCTAGGACTCAGTTTGTTTCCATTGTATATGGGCATACTTGACTTCAAAGAAAAGGAAAAGACAAAGTCCCTCTTTTTCTAAGGGGCAGAATCCTTTGTGTCAACTGGTTGACCCTTTGCTCTCTAGGATCCTGTTGGAACTCTTTTGTAACACAATGCGGACCACTCTTCCCTGTGTTGGTGCTATTTACCTAGTTGGGTGGGCCTGGCTGAAAACAAAAATCACACCCATATGAATGATTATGGTTTCTGATCACAAGGAAGGTGATTGATATGATATACCCAAGGAGTCCCCGTCACTCAGAAAAATTATTAAATACTCTCCCTTGAGGGACACTTTGAAAGAGGGAGGGAGAGAAGAAGGAAGAACGCAGACTCTAGACATAGATAGGTTTGAGTCCCAGGAAGAGGATCTGTTGGAATCCAAGGCGAGGATTTCCTGTTCAGCCCCTTTACTGCCCAGGGTCTTTGTAGATTGCACAACGCCGCCGGGGTGTTCCCATTGGGCAGGTCCCGCGGAAGGCAGCGGGCCATTCTTCTGCTCTCCCTCCACGTTCCAGAAGGATCCCCTTTCTGCGTGTCAGGCTGGCAGGAGCCGAGAGCCTGACACTCCCCTCAGGTGGGACGGGGAGGCTCGGGGGCTGCGCAAACACGCTGCAGCCAAGTTCTCTGCTGATTTTCCAAGAGTTTCCTTTGCTCCCAAGAGCTGACGGCACTCAATGGTCTAGTGCTGGCCTGCCCCACCGGAGCCCGGGGCTCGTCCCCCGCTACCCCAGAGCTGGCAGCGCGGGGGCGGGGACGTGGGGGTGGGGACGGGGCGGGAGGGCAGCGGGTTCCTTGCGCACGGCCAGCGCGATGGTACTTGGTGAGTCGCTGAATGGGGAGCGCTGCTGTCCCCTAGCCGATTGGTACTGGTCTGGAAGAAACGCCGAGAGGTGGGAGTGCCTGGGGAGGGAGGGAGGCAGGCGGTCCCTGCAGCGGGCGCGGGGAGCTGCCTTTCCGCCCCTCCGCTGCTTTCCCAGCCTGGGCTCCTCGCAGTGGCTGGAGCAGCGGAGCCATCAGGAGCCTGTGCATGAGCCCTCCTCCTCTCCCTCCTCCTCCTCCTCCTCCTCCTCCTCCTCCTCCTCCTCCTCCTCCTCCTCCTCCTCCTCCTCCTCCTCCTCGCGGAGTCTCCTCCTCGGCGCTGACGGTACAGTGATAGGATGACGAAGGGTGTCACAACCCGCATTTGAACTTGCAGGCGAGCTTCCCCAAAGCCTTTCTGGGGAGGAACTCCAGGCGGGGCCGGGCGAAACAGCCGCGAACATTAAGCGCCGTCAGGCGCTGGGACTTGGATCCGTGGTCAACCCCGCAACCTCCCGCATCGTCCGGCACCGTCCCGCGCCTCCGCACCCTTCCCCGGCCACCGCGCTTCCTATGTGACCCGCCCGGGCGCGCCGAGCCCGTCCGCGCAGCGCTGCGGGGAATCGCAGCCCACAAACTGCACTAAGCCGCCTCTCAAGGTAATCACGTTTCTTTTGTTCCCCTTAAAAAGAAAGAAAGAAAGAAAGAAAAAAAAACTTATGGAAAGCAAGCGTAGAAAAAAACAGATACATGGCCATGGGTAGAAAGCTTTAAGGAAGGCGAAGAGAAGAACTAGGTGTGGGACGACGTTCAGAAAATCTATGCACTTTGAACAATGCAGGTAACTTTCAGAGGGACTCCTGCAGAGAGTGCGGAGGGACCTGGGTGCTGGAAAAGATGCAGACAAAAGAAGCCCGAGGTGGGGTGGGGGAAGAAGTACGAACGGATTTGGGGGGAGGGAGGGAGGAGAATTGTGGAGAACCCCGAGAAAAGTCGTTGGGTCTTAAGCTGGAGAGGACAGAGGGGACCCTGGTGCATCTTGATCTTTTTTTTTTTTTTTTTTTTTTTTTTTTTAAATTAACCTGCGGAGGCAAAAGTTTGAATGGGGACTCCTAGACTTGCCCACATCCAAGTCCCCGGAGCCGCTTCGGTGCCGGCCACCTGGTTGCCAGCCCAGGGTGTGCGGTCCTTCCCTTGCGTTCCTGGAAAGCTGCTCCCGGCAGCTCCTGTCAGGGGGACCCCGTGCCCCAGCAGCCCGGGACCTGTGTGCGGACCTGATCGCCCTCAGCCCGCAGGCAGTCTGGAGGAGGTCCGGCCGGGGGAGGTCCCGGGCCCGGGGGCTGCGTCTCCTTGGTAACTGGGGGGCTGTCAAGGCGCTCCCCGGTGCCTCCGGGTCCTTTTGTCCTGCGCGCGGTGCGCAGCGCCCGGCCGCGAAGGAGCCGGGGATGGGGGTGGGGTTGTGGGGGCGCCGCGGAGGTCTGCGAGACAGGCGCCTGGTTGGGAAAAGCTCTCCCTGAACCAGCGGGGATGGGATGTGCGGGGATGTTATCTCCCTGAGAGCCAAGCGGAGGCTGCCGCTCCCGTCTCAGCGCGCAAACCTGCGCTCCGAGCGCTCCGCAGACAAAGGTGGCGCGGGGCGGGGGGACTCGAATCTGGAGCCTCCCGGACCAGCCCTCTCGCCCGCCCGGGCGACGGCTGGCCTCCTTTTGCTTCCACCTCCCCACCCCCTCCCAGCTCGCGGCCCTAAAGTTGAGCAACTTTGCTGGCGGGTCCCGCGGCCGCGGAGAGAGCGAGCGCCGGGAGCCCCCGCGGGACGCCCCGGGCTGAGCGTCCCGCCGCCCGCGGACGAGGGGACATCAGGGCTGTGCCCGGCTCGCTGTCTGTGTCCCTGGGCGTGGAGTGGTCAGCGTGTGCGGCAGAGGACAACGAGGGAGGAAAATAGTGTGAGAGCCTACACTCTCTGCTCTGGGATCCAGCCGCGCCGCAGCCAGTCCGGCTGGTCCCGGGGAGATGCTGCGGGAGGGAGGACGGAGGGACGCGGAGCCTGGGAGCGGTCCCGCCCGGCGAGCGCTCACAGGCGGAAAGACAAGTCCCTGGGCTCATCTTTGTCTCTCCCTCCGTCTCCATCTTCTCTGCCTCTCTTCCCCTCTCCCAGCCTCTGCCGCTTCGTCTCTCTCTCTCTCCCTCTGCGTCCCCTCCCCCAAGGCTGACGAATGAATGACTGGGGTGAACCCCCTGCCTCCAGTGCCCGCCGAGGCCGGCCCGGAGGGAGGAGCTAGGAGCGAGGGGGGCGGCGAGCTAGGGACTCGCCGAACCCAGACGTCTAGGAATAGGGGGCTTTGTGGCGGGTGTGGGCGCCCCCTGATGGAGAAATCCAGCAAAGTGGAGGGGAAAAAAAGCGAGTTTTCTCTTCTTCCTACCCCCCCACCCACCCAGGGGAAGGAGCGGATGGAGGACGCTATCCTCCTCTCCAGTCGTTAAGTTCTGCGACATAAATCTTAGGGTTTGAAGGACCTTGACTCTGCGAGCCCCGAAGTGCCTTTTTCCGAGTTCGTTAGGCGAGTCTGGAGCTGAGCTCAGGATCCAGGTTTCAGGGGGATGAGGGCTGATGTTCAGTTTGGGCCCTAGAGCTTTAAGGAAGGTAACACAGAATGCCTTCCTTTTGGGAATTTTACCAAGTCCCATGACCATTTGAACCCAATGCCAGGACCCTGCCCCAGGACATTGCAACAGAAGGGTCCCTCATCCAAAGTCTAAACCTCCTCGGCTTCAGGGCCTCCATGGAAGTCGGAGATGTGGAAAGAGGGAGCCAAAGGGGAAAAAAGAGAAAGGAAGGGGATAGTGGAGCGAGGGGAAGGAGGCAGGACCGGCGATGGGGCTGAGGCACACCAACAGCTGGGAGCAGACGGGCAAGGTCTCTAAGTTTTGGGCTGAATTTCAGGTCTCTTGTTAAAATAGTTTTGTTTTAAATCTCACGAGCGACCAGAAACGCCTGCTGGGTGGGACAGGAGGGGAGGAACTAGCCCCTTATAGTATCAGGGTTTGGGGTGGTCCCCGACGGGGAGTTCCCTCTCCGCCGCCACGTGGGCTGGGGCTGCAGCGGCGGCCGGAGGCGGGTGTGACTGCTCGGGCTCGGAGACAGCGGTTCTGTGAACCGGCGCTCAGCTCAGCCCGGAGGCGGGCGGGGCGCCTCCCAAGTCCCCGCCCACAGACCCAGGGGCGGGGCTTTGGGGATAGGGGCGGGGCTTTGGGGGTTGGGGGCGGGGCTTGGCGGAGCTGGAGAGGCGGGGCCGGCTATGCGGTGGGAGCTCCGCGTGTGCACCCCCAGCCCCGTGTGCTGGCTGCTCTGCTGTAGGCAACCGGCTCCTGTCCAGACGGCGCTGAACACTCTTATTGAAAGACTGGCTTGTGTTTTTTTTTTTTTTTGTGTGTGTGTGTGTGTGTTTTTTTTTCCTGGTTCTTTGGAGCGGTAGGAGTTTTTGCTTTGTGACTGGGAAGAAGCAAAGACCTACTCCAAGCACACTCTTTTGTATTGGGCAGAAAAAATGAGACTCCTGAATGCAGTACGTCTGGGGTCGTTTTAAAGACCACTTTCTGTTGTTGTTACAAGGATAATCACGGTCTACTGTCATGCAGAGCTCGTCTGGAATAACAAGCAATTGCCATTTTTGACAGAACTTAGAGAATGTCATGAACGCAGATCCTTTGGGACTGAGTGGGTGTAGGGGCGCTCTAGGAGCATCAGGGGCCTTATCGTGGGCCCGTCCCATAGAGGGAGCTGAGCGCATATTTATGAAATGACTGAACTGGTGACTTGAGGGGATGTGGCGCAGATGAGAGACACTGCCACTTGGAGCTGTATGTGAATCTCTCCTATTTCTTTGCAGGGTTTTAGTGGTCTCTTCAATCTCATATGCTGGCATCTAATTAACCCTCTTTCTCTTTTTGACTCCTAAAAGCCGTGACGTAGATTATGTCAAGTGCTGCTTGGCAATGATGCCAAATCTATCCTGCAGATATTCATATAAAGTGTATGGTGAGTTTAATATAAAAATAGGAAGGCACCCACGGAAGCCACAATTAGTTTTCGGAGATAAGATCTGTTCCCAGTTTGGGCAGTGTGTAACTTGGGATGTCAGCATATCAGGCAGAAGGCATCAGACACTGACTTCTAGTTCTGAGGTCTGAGTAAAGAAAGGAATATTTTACAATTGCATATGCCTGTCTTGGCTAATTAATATTGCAAAGGGTTCCAGTGGATTCCAAAGTGATTGAGCAATCACTTCCTCCAGCAGGAAGTCCACAGTCCTTAATCTTCTTTGTGGGTGGTGGGAAGAGGGATGGAGAATCAAGATAATCCTTAAGAATTTATGTAAAAATTCAAAGTTATTGTTTTTTCTTGGTAGATTTAAAAGAAATAAAAAGCTATTCCTACATTTCTGGCTTTTAAAAAAATGAAGTTTGAAAAGAGCCCTCCTGGATTTACATATGTTTACAGAAATAGATTTCTTTAACTTTACGCTTACAAAATGGAGGGGAATGCTTCTAATATCCTAAGATATCTGTATCTGCATCCTTGTAAATTCTGTTTGGAAAAGCTTCTAATATCCTAAGATATCTATATCTGCATCCTTGTAAATTCTGTTTGGAAAAGACCTAAATTAAGGCGGAATATAATTGATATTAAAGACAGTGATTGCTTTCTCTTTCCTCACATTTTATGCTTAAGTACTTCATGGTTAATGATTGGTTACTAATCGAGCATCAGAGCCTTTGAGAACACAAAGATCAGCTAAGGCTGTCTCCCAACAGTTGTAAAACTAAGCTCTCCTTTCCTAGTGGGGTTTACACATGTTTATTGACCTTCTTCATGGGCAAACATACCTAGACACTGTAGTTAAAATAAGATTTTACCCTGTGACTGAGCAGAACTTTTCAAGACACATGGTTCATTTGAGGGAAAGAATGAATGACTGTAGTAGGCTATTATTTCACCACCCACCTAGAGAAACCAGTTTGAACTCACAAACCCTCATTGTTGGGGGTTACCAGCTCTGGTCTAAGAAAACATGCTGGTTGTTGCATAGGTCTGTACTTTACCAGAAAACACAAAGCCCATACTCTCTCTGGTTTGGAATCAGAACAAGGAGATGTAGAGATTAATGAGTTGGCTGCGCTCCACTTCAATGAGTGAATTTTTGTCAGTTTCCTCTGGTAGCCTAGACTTGGTAAATTACATATATATGCATATGTTCTCCAGGATATATATTTTTTTACTTTGCTAAGTTCTTATCACTGAATATGCCAGTAGTGGTTAAATTTCAGTGGTTAGTGAAAATTACCTTTGTTTAATATGTTTGTCAATTATGTTTCCTGAAATTCCTCTGGACAGCTCATATATATACAGAATATATATATATCTTCTACATGATTCTCTTAAGAATTTTAAGAGGTCCTTATGTCTATAAAAATGAGATTATATCACTTATGATAAATACATATAATATGTAAGTTATAATCTTTTTATTATTAAATCACTGAGTTGATAAAACCTGTGGTTTTATCTGGTTTTCTCAGCCTACTGGGATGACCACTGGGCTGAGAAAACCAGATTAAGACACACTTTCTAGACCTTTAGTGTCAGAATCAATTAAATGAATATACAGCTATAAACATTAAAGGGATGAATACCTGTGGGAAGGCTTTTGCAAATGGAAAACTATAAAAATAAGTGGTGTTACTATAGTATATATGGGGGATTCAGATTGATCTGATTGTATAACTTCAATAATGACAGTATTTCATAAATCATGTTTTTCCTACTAAATATATAAAATGAGTTAGATAGAGGTATATTGTTTTAAGAACTGTCAAGTTTCATTGAACAGAAGACAGAGTCCAGAAATACACTGAAATGACATGAAAATTAAGTGGAAAACGATTATTCAATAAATGGCCTGGGGACAATTGATCAGTTCATTCAAAGTCAGAGTCAATTTCTACCTCATTTCTTATCCTATATAATAAAAGAGTAATATGCAAATTGACTATCACTCCAACACACAAGATGGCTGTCCCCATGTGGTCAAAGATGGCTGCCTCCATGTGGACACAAGATGGGAACCACAAGATGGCCAGCAAGGGAGGACAGTTGGGAGGGACCAGGCCTGCAAGGGAGGGCAGTTGGGGGCAATCAAGCCTGCAGGAGAGGGCAGTTAGGGGTGACTAGGCCTAAATGGGCAGTCAGACATCCTTGAGGGGTCCCAGATTGGAGAGGGTGCAGGTTGGGCTGGGACACACACACACACACACACACACACACACACACACCCATGCACCCATTTTGTGCACCGGGCCTCTAGTCTTAAAATAAAGTTAAAATGGATCAAATATGAAACGTGGGGAATTACATTTAAAGAAAAGAACCAGAGGAAATCGTGGGATATTTAAAATTATAAACTAGGAGTAGATAAACCTGTTCTAAGCAAAAGATGAAACCCAGAAGCAATTCTAAAAAAATTGATAAGTCTGACTAAATAATAAATTTTATTTACACTAAAACAAATAGCACATTTGGAAACTATCTGTAACATAAAGGCAAATATATATGGGCAATTGGAAGAAATAGAAATATGCATAAATGTTTTTTAATTATGAGAAATTGCTCAGCTTCATTCATAATTAAAGAAATAGCAATTAAAACAATAATGATCTACTATACCATTTTTCATCAATCAGAGCAATAAAAATAAAAAGTTAGATGGAAGTTTGTGTTGACCAGGTTGTGGGACAATTGGATCTTATATACTACTATGGCAATGTAAATAGATTTATCTTTTTAGAAAATAATTTGGTAATAGCTATCAAATTTTGAAAAAAATGCCTATAACCTTTGATCCAGCAATTCCTCTCCTAGATATTGTCATATAGATACTGGAACAAATGTCACAACGATAACCTTTGCAGTACCTTTTCTAATAACAAAAAGTTTTAAGGTGTTTAAGGCAGTGTTTTTCAACCTTTTTTGGGCAAAGGCACACTTGTTTTATGAAAAAAATCACGAGGCACACCACCATTAGAAAATGTTAAAAAATTTAACTCTGTGCCTTTATTGACTATATATAAAGTAATTCTCTTGAATAGGAATCAAATAAACACAAAGAAAGTATTTTATAATTACTTTATTATGAAATATTAAGTAAACAAAATAGTGAAAAATTATAAAATTCTTGTCTTGTCTGCACCTACGGCACACCAGGCAACATCTCGCGGCACACTAGTGTGCTGCGGAACAGCGGTTGAAAAACGCTGGTTTAAGGGATCATCATAGAATTGGTGAAACAAAAGATGCTACATTTATCTAATGAAATGCTATGTAGCTAAAAATAACAGAAAGACTATATTTGCTGACTTGGAGCATTCTCCAAGATATGTTGAATATTACGTAAAGAAAGTAATATACCGCCAAAACCGGTTTGGCTCAGTGGTAGAGCCTTGGTTTGAGGACTGAAGGGCCCCAGGTTTGATTCTGGTCAAGAGCATGTACCTTGGTTGCGGGCACATCCCCGGTAGGGGGTGTGCAAGAGGCAGCTGGTCGATGTTTCTCTCTCATCAACGTTTCTAGCTCTCTATCTCTCTCCCTTCCTCCTCTCTGTAAAATATCAATAAAATATATTTTTTTTAAAAAGAAAGAAAGTAATATACCAAAAAGTGTATGTAAACCAACACCAAAGACTGCTCTCCTGGAGCTTATATTATGGTGTGGAGAAAAAAGCAATTTCCAAATACATAACCTAAAATGTTGATAAAGGGCAATGATGAAACTTGAGCATGGGAAATGGAATAGAAAGTGCTGTCTGTTTTCCATAGACTGATAAAAAAAAAAGTTCTCCAGTCAGAGAACAGAGCAGCACTTAGGGGCAAGCAGTGACATGACAAAGCTTAGCCAAGTCCAGGTTTAGGAGTCCAGTCACAGGTTAGTGAATTTACTCCAGTGAAGTAAATTCATGCGAGTTCATGTTTAAACCATGAGCGATTTCTCTCTGTATTACAACAACTCCTCCTGCAAGAAAGCACCCAGGATCAATGTAATAGCCAATGCTCATTACATCCACTTTGTGGCTGAAGTGTCCTAGACAGTTGGTTGTCTGAGGTAACTAATTCAAAGACTGGAAGACAAAACCACTATCTGTGTCCTCAAGTCACCCTTTGCTCAGTGGGGCTTCCCCAGGATCAAGGGAGAATACTAAAAGTCTGTTTGCTAGAACTTTGGCTCTCTCTTTCTCTGAGGCAGCCCATTCCTGGAGTGACCTTTTTTCACTGCAGTCATTTCTCATGGATAGGAGTCTGGTTGACCTTGTCTCTTGTGTCTCCCAGGCAATTAAACAGCCACAGTCAGCTGTGTCTTGATTGTTCAAAGACTTTCTCCTCTTCTCATTGACTTTACTGGAGTAGAATGCTAAATATAAGCACTGGTTCCCGTATCTCCCAGGCCTTTCTATGTAGACAGACTCGTTATCACTACTAGATTACGCTTACAAGCCTGACAGGAAGAGCAGAGAAATAGAAATGGTGGTTTGAGTGGTGCTGGAAGAAAAAAAAAAAAAAAAAAAAAAAAAAAGAGGCTTTATAAGTTTCTCAATTAGCAGGATCAAACAGAAGGGAAATAGTGTGCCTTAATAACCATGCTCTTGGACATAGCCTTAAGAAAGTTAGAGAAATGAATGAACACCCATGGTCTGAGACAACTAACTATCTCAGTAAACCACTCTGAGATATTTACTAAAGAGATAATGACCATCCTTTAGGCCATGGGGCTGTAAATGTGGGTAGTAGAAATGGACGAGAAGCCAAATGGGGTCAGTGATAATCTTGGGCACACAGAGCCCAGGTGGGAGGCTGCTGATTGCTTAAAGCTAATGATTGGCCAGCTGGAAGATGATCTGAATTAAAAGAAGAAAAAAAAAGTCAGAAATGTGAGACTTCGTATGAAAATTCAAAGTTTTACATGTTGGCAACTTATTTAAACATTATTTTACAAATGTAGTTAAAATGTGACCAATGTGTCTCTCCCTTATATTTTCAGTGCACTAGTTTCATTCCTTATCTTTGTCTTAGGGGCAATTTTAAGGCAAGTGGTGAGTATACTTTTTATTTTAAGGACTAGAGGCCTGATGTACAAGATTTATGCAAGAATGGGCCTTCCTTCCCCTGGCTGCTGGCACTGTCTTCCCTCTGGCGAGAGCCCCCTTTTTGCCTTAGCTCTGGCCCAGAGCCACCTTTCCACCTTCTCACACTGCCCAGAGGCCCAGAGAGGCTGGGGCGCTACAGAACACTCAGAGCCTGTGTATGCCATCTTTGTTGGGTTAATTTTATACCCACTCCTGATTGGCTGGTGGACGTCGTGATGGTATGGTCAATTTGCATATATCTCTTTTATTTGTGTAGATGAAGTATGATACATGGAGTTAGACTTTGAGTATCTGTCTTGGAATAGATTAGGATGCAGAAGATCTATTCCTGGGGCAGGATCACATCTCTTCTCTGGGTTTCTTATGAGATCCAATTGTATAGATATTGACAAACATCAGATATTATTGAGTCATGGTAAATATTCAAATATTAATTAGCCTACTTGCCCATATTCATAAGGGATTGTTGGCACTTTGCTGCTTAAAAGTGTGTTTCTGAATAGAATATGGAAGCATTAATTATGCATTTGGTTGATGTATGAATCTCCTTCAGGGGCCTACTCTAGAACTGGCACTGTGGAAATATTGTGGGGATTGGTAAATTGAATATGGTACTAGCTCTACCTGCCAGAGTGAGGTCTACAAAGGGGATAAAACATGTTTCCAAGTGCTGATTCAAAGCACATAGGACAATTTATTGTAAGCATAGAATTGCACACATCTCCTATAGTAGTAACCCAGGTTATAATAATCAAATCTAATAGCTTCAAATACTTTTCTTATTATTAGTAATATGAAACCAAGGAAAGAACACCTGTAGAAAGACTGAATTAGTAATTTCAATAATATTGAGTACTGAGTACACTGTGTATCACTCCCCTATCAGCCTGATTGATGCCTATCTGCTCCCCTGACAGCCTGATTGCCTCTAACTGCCCTCCCCTGCAGACCTGGTCACCCCCAACTGCCCTCCCTTGCAGGCCTGATCACCCCCACTACTTCCCCTTGCAGGCCTGGTCCCTCCCAACTACCCTTCCCTGCTGGTCATCTTGTGGTGGCCATCTTGTGTCCACATGGGAGCAGCTATCTTTGACCACATGGGGCAGCCATCTTGTGTGTTGGAGTGACAGTCAATCTGCATATTACTATTTTATTAGATAGGATTTAAAATTTCATTTTTATGGAAACTTTAACTATAGAGAATGTGAAACTGTTATCTTTATTTTTACCTGAAATATTGTAATGGCACTGAGATATAAATGTATACTTTCTGTTTGCTGTGGTATCTTATAATAATTCCATAAATGAAGAAATTAAATTTCTCAGTTAGTGTTAGACACTGTTTATTAGCATATCCCAGCAATTATATGCAAAATTGTAAATTTAATTGTCAAGGTAACTTTAAAATTATCAACTGTTGATTGTAATTTGTCAAATGGTCTATAGATGAAAAATACACATGTAATGTATTAGGTTAAAAATGTTCTTTAGGAAATATCTGGAATCTTATAGCTTTGTTTCCACACTTATTTCAAGATATATAAAATAAAGCAATCAAATGGAGAATAACATCCAGGACAAATAAATAGCTGGCATAAATTATGAGATTGAAACTGAGCTTAAATTGGACTTGGATTCTTATAGCATTTGGTTGTTTTCAATCTAGGTTTCCTAAATAACACAGATTTTAGATGTTTTGTAAGGAAAGTGTTAGGAAATTATTTAGGACACCAACTCAAATATGTGTCAGTAGGATGCCTTCAGTTACAAGTAACAAAATTTCCTGATTTTACTGGGTTTAAATAAGAAAGGAATTTATTATCGCATATAAAAGAAAGTTCAAAGGAATGGCTCACTCTAAGCTTAAACTCTGTTTCTCCTGAGTCTTTCTAAGCTTCACGCCCTAACGCTATCTTACACACTCCTGGATAAAGAATGGCTACAACAGCTTGAGAAGAATTAGCCTATCATGATATGTGCTGTGAAGAAAAGCAACCATCTTTTCTTTTTGTTCTCTTAAGATGAATATACCTTTCCCAGGAGCACCTGCTCGAACCCCTGCAGAGATCTCCTCACATTTCATTGGCCACAATCGCATTATACTTATTTCAAAACTGATCACTGGTGACAGGAATTGGATTTCCTTAGGACAGTCAGGATCATCTCTTGGCTGGGGTTTGAGATGATTTATGTCTGTGTGAAGGAGGGTAAATACTAGAATGAAAGCAGATTATTGTTGGAAAGGAGAAAGGAGAATGGCTACTTGTTAGCTGACTGACATGGCCTCCTATAGAATAGTTCTAAATGTGGCTGAGAATGGAATGACTGTGGAGATCAAATAATCTTAGAAATTCTTCAGAGATTGGCTCTTTGATTTCTGGATAGTCCCCAACACCAGTACTTTCCCTCTTCATAATTACAGCTTCTTAGAAATTTGAGCTGGAAGAGACCATTTGAGTCTGTTTGTTAAAATGACTTCTCCAAAGTCACACAGTAAATTCATGTCAGAGCAAGGGTAGGTTTCTTGACTTAGACCAGGGTGTTTTCTTTCATTCTTTACCCCTCATACTTTAGAACTATTAGAATGGCAAGCACTGCGCTCTCTCTCTCTCTCTCTCTCTCTCTCTCTCTCTCTCTCTCTCTCTCTCTCTCTCTCTCTAATTAACAGTTCCTCAAATACATGTATTTTGTTTGTTCAGCTTTCTAGAAACTAAATTGAGTCTGTTCTTTAAAAAACCTGCTGAAGTCTTTATTCTGCTTTGATATCATGTGCATGGACCACCAGGCTCACCTCACATTTGATGAAAATCCTCTTCTTTCAAGATTTCTCCCTATTGCTTCCCTACCTTCTTTTGTTCCATCTATGACCAATTTCCTGTTTCTAAACAGACTTTGTGGTCCACCCTCTCTCTTGTGCCAGTTCCTAGCCACTAATATTGAAGGCTGTGGTCCTTACTGTTCTTTCTACAGCCTATCCAGTTGTGGTTGTCCCACACATTCATATTCTTATGTCCCCCAAATCGGGTTCTGGGATTATTTTGGTAACTACTGCACTGGGAGAGAGTCAAACTAATCATTAAAGTGTTGGGACAGCTTCTCCTATTAGAATTTCTCTTCTGTTTTTACAATCCAAGGGGAGCGGCTTCTTGTACTCTTATTACGTACAAATAGCATGTGATTTATGGCCCATGCTAAGCCTGAATGCTTATGATTTACTTTGTATTTGTCTTCATTTTCAGGACAAGATGTTGATTAATATAAAGAGCATCTTATGGATGTGCTCTACCTTAATAGCAACCCATGCACTACGTAAAGGTGAGTATTCAGTAACAATTTCCTTATTGCTAAGCAAAATAAAAAGTTGAGTATTGGGGCATGAAATGGCAATGTGAAATCACTAGAATAAAGGATGAATTAAAAAAAAAAATCTATTCAGTGCTGAAAATGTTTAGTTAAAATATTATTAGGCTGAAAACTGGTTTTCAATCCATGAATCAATCAAAACAAAACAATGAAAAGAAACAGGTGGGCTTTCAATAATGTCCCAGATGACTTGGCGGATTGTGCAAAAAAGACTTCTACAGCCATCCTTTGGTATCCACAGGAGATTGGTTCCAGGACCCTCCACAGATATCAAAATCTGAGAATGTTCAATTCCCTTATATGTAACTAGAGGCCTACTAAATGAAAATTCATGCACTCAGGGGGAGTCCTTCAGCCCAGCCTGCACCCTCTTTCAGTCCGGGACCCCTCAGGGTATGTCTGACTCTGACAGCTTAGGCCAGCATTTTTCAACCGCTGTTCCCCGGCACACTAGTGTGCCGCGAGATGTTGCCTGGTGTGCCGTAGGTGCAGACAAGACAAGAATTTTATAATTTTTCACTATTTTGTTTACTTAATATTTCATAATAAAGTAATTATAAAATACTTTCTTTGTGTTTATTTGATTCCTATTCAAGAGAATTACTTTATATATAGTCAATATAGGCACAGTGTTAAATTTTTTAACATTTTCTAATGGTGATGTGCCTCGTGATTTTTTTCATGAAACAAGTGTGCCTTTGCCCAAAAAAGGTTGAAAAACACTGGCTTAGCCCTGCACCCCAGGGGATCAGGCAGCCCAGGAGCCCTCAGGGGATGTCCAATTAAAGGCTTAGCTGGCCTAAGCCTTTAGTCGGACATCCTTAGTGCTCCTGTGGAGTGGGAAAGGATCCCGCCGCTACCTCTAAGCTGGCCAGCTATGAGCCGGCTTCTGGATGACTGGATGAGCGGTGGTCCCCCTGTGGAAGTGTACTGACCACTAGGGGGCAGCTCCTGCGTTGAGCATCTGCCTCCTGGTGGTCAGTGTGTGTCATAGTGACCGGTTGTTCTGGTTGGTCCTCCACTAAGGTCAATTTGCATATTACCCTTTTATTATATAGGATGGCATATATTTGCATATAACCTATATACATCCTCCCATATACTTTAAATCATGTATAGATTTTTTATAATTGCTAATATAATATAATGTAAATGTTATGTAAATAGTTAAATTGTATGGTTTAGGGAATAATGACAAGAAAAAAAGGTCTGTACATGTTCAGTACAGAGACAACCATCTAAATTTAACCACATAGTACACATCAGCAACAATATAAGATTTAAAAAAATTTCAATTTTCAGTTGGTTGAGTCTGTGGATGCAGAACCTACAGTTATGGAGGGCCAACTATATATGCCATTAAGCAACTTTTCCATCTTCTTCAATATTACTCAAAGACTTTCCTATTAAAAAAAAATAGCAAACTCTCAGAAGACTAGATTTTGAGAAAGACCAGGAAAATAAAAGAGAAGACTGAAAGCCACGTATTTGCCCCTACCTCCTTTCTTCTCTCTCTCTCTTTTTTCTCTTTCTTTCTTTCCCTCCTTCCTTTCCTCCCTCCCTCTCCCCCCCCTCCCCTTTTTCCCTACTTCCCTCTGTAACTGGATAAGTTCACATGCACTGTTTTTCTTAGCTTTAAATTACTTACCCCCTAAATGAATGTTTTATAATCCCAAATTCATGGACTATGGCCCATGAAGAATGATACTGCCTTGAACTTCAGTGATCTACTCCTGCCTATTGTACCTCTCCAGAGTTAACTTCCACTTTTTTCTCAACTCATTCTACACTTCAAACTCTCTGAACTAATTTATAATTCCATCAGACTTTCATATTACATGTTTTTTCACATGTAATTTTTTCTGTTTGATAGTCCATTCTCTTGTTCGCTACAGTTCTACTTCAACTTATCTAGTCAAAGTTTAAATATCACTCCATCCATCCATCCACGTATTTATTCACCCATCCACCCCCATCCATTCATATATATCTACCACTGTGTTATATACTTTACTCCAAAAATAAGTGTGTTTTTTTGTTTTGTTTATTTGTTTGTTTGTTTTTTGTAAATCTGTTATCAGAATTAAGAGATGCAATTAGTTGGGGCTAATTTCAGAAGAATTTAATTTTTTAAACTTTTTTTTTTTTAATATGTTTTTTTATTGATTTTGTACAGAGAGGAAGGGAGAGAGATAGAGAGTTGGAAACATTGATGAGAGAGAGTCATCAATCAGCTGCCTCTTGCACACCCCCTACTGGTGATATGCCCGCAACCGAATTACATGCCCTTGACCGGAATCGAACCCGGGACCCTTCAGTCCCCAAGCCGACGCCCTATCCATTGAGCCAAACCGGTCTCGGCGAATTTAATTTTTTAAAAAAATATATTTTTATTGATTTCAGAGAGGAAGGGAGAGGAAGAGAGAGATAGAAACATCAGTGATGAGAAAGAATCATTGATTGGCTGCCTCCTGCATGCCCCCACTGGGAACTGAGCCCACAACCCAGATATTCCCTTAACCAGAATCGAACCCAAGACCCTTCAGTCCGCAGGCTGACACTCTATCCTCTGAGCCAAGCTGGCTAGGGCAAGAACTTAATTTTTTATATGAGAGGCAAAAGTTGAAAACATAAAATCTGCATAAAACATAATTACCAAGTTCATATTTAGGCACACAGCAGTGTATAGTTGTGAGTCAACACAAGTACTTACACCTTGAGTTTTTTCTGTTTATTCTTAGGCCATCAAAAAGACAATAACTAACATTAAGGAACATCTTGAGTACCGGTTATTGACTTTATTTTAATATCCAAAGAGCCCTTTGCTTTAACAACACCCATTATATTGATTATCTAGCACTGATCTAGTTATTTGAATATTCTCCTAATATTAATAAATGGAGTCATGCATAGTCATGAGTAAGTAAATGAACAAGAGAATAATGTTTATCACCGGAGAAAGAGATAACTTCCCATACTCTCAATCTGACATGTTTTTGGCCAAGGTCTCTGTGTTTATATGTGTGTTTGATATAATGATGCAGATGGAATTCACATCAGCCTTCTTCTGCAAATTTACTAACAGAGAATGAAAGGTAATTGATTATTCATTATTTATTTATTTCTCTATTACTGTATTCATTTAGATCACTAACCATCTGGTGGGAACAGTGAACTTTTTTTTAGCATTCATTTTTATTACTTGGATTGTCAGAGTTTCAGACTAGTTCTTGCAGGTAGCAATTTTATTTTTAAACAGGAATAGTCTATAAACATTATCCTCTGAACTACTTAATTTCTTTCTTAAAATATTTAGATTTAGTGAACTTAGTTATTGTGACCCAGTACATTAAGACCCAGCATTTCATATACAAAAGAGCTGACCACACAGCTTTTTGTTAATCCTGGGTTCTATATGGGATATATATTTATATCTAACCAGAGCTTTTAATTTTCGTGTACCTATAAACATGCAGGTCTATACATAGCCTTTGGGAAGTTTGCCTTTTGACATAATTTTGTTCCAATATGTCTTTTCATTACAGCAGAGTTATTAAGGAATGCTCTGTTTCTTGAAACCTCCTGATTGGGTAGATTGGGCTGAATCTCATATCTGCCACAACACATCTAAAACTGTGGAAAGAACTATCATTTAGTAATAAATATTAAGAAACTGTAAGTCACTTATCCTAGAATCATTTTTAAGGAGGTGATAAAGAATCTTATAATTTATACCATCCTTGAGGTTGATGATAAAGTTGTTTATTCTCCATTATAAAAAGCAATGCTTTATTTCTGGTGAAGTCAATCATATAATAATTCTTCAGAAAGGAAGATAAGATTTTCTAGAACATATGATAAATATCAATTAGGAGATTCTTAGGTCGCAGAATTCTCATCACTTCCCTTCTCAGGACTCCTATTCTTGGCAAAAAATGAATAAATAATAATAAAAATAATGTAGTCATTATCTCCCTAATGGGTTCTGACTTAGAGGTCTATGTACCAGGTAGTAGTTTCTCTTTGGGCGTCTTCTGTGGACTTTATAGATTTATTTTAAAGATCATGGAATTACTAACAGTTTTTGGTTATGAAAGATATTTAAAAAACAGGATGGGTCAAAACCGGTTTGGCTCAGTGGATAAAGCGTCAGCCTGCAGACTGAAAGGTCCCAGGTTCGATTCCGGTCAAGGGCATGCACCTTGGTTGCAGGCACATCCCCAGTGGGGGGAGAGGGGGTGCAGGAGGCAGCTGATCAATGTTTCTCTCTCATCGATGTTTCTAACTCTCTATCCCTCTCTCTTCCTCTCTGTAAGAAATCAATAAAATATATTTAAAAAACAAACAAAAAACAAACAAACAAACAAAAAAAACCAGGATAGATTAGAAATAGGCTAGGTACAGATTCTGTAAAGGAAACAAAACTAATTCAGGGACAGGGGAAGAACCCACTAGATACCAAAGCTGAAAGATTCCTTGATTAGCTGTAAGGAGACCTGTGTTCTGGCCCAGGTGTGTCACCAGCCAGCTACGATCTCCAGTGTCACTTCCTCTTAGTGGAGCATCCTTAGTGAAGGATTGGACCATTTTCACTCAGGATGAGCTTTAAGTAAGATAATTTATTTTGTAAGTCAAGGAGGCCATTAAAAATAGAATTATTCCATTGCTATTAGATTCTAAAATATTAATAGTGTTTGTAACATTTTAATGATTAAGTTAGTTCAGCTAATAGCACACTTCATTTAATGTTTATTTAATCTTGAGTGCCTTCAATCCTGTTTTGAACAAGCTTAATATAATTTGACAAAGTGATAAAGTTATGACAGCAATGATTATTATAAATTTGGAATGGTTACTGGTTTCTATCATCAATACAGTAAATATAAAACTGTATTAGTTATTTTATATTTAATTGTGTCACATGAAGGATTTTATAGGCCAGTCCTTCTGAAGTTAAATTTCAATCTCTAGCAATAGGGAGTATTTTTTTCTTAAAGATCGTAATATCTCCTGCAATTTTCAAAATGAATTATCCCAAACTGAATCCACAGGGCTATATTGACAGCTATATCATTTCTGATGCATGTCCATATTCACATGTAAGATAACAACACCTTTGACTATTAACATACTCTTAGATATACATCATTTGGTTAATTAAAAATCATTATTTCACTCCACCTGGAGACTACTATTGTTTATCATATTTTCATTAAATGTAAGTTGCTTGTATATTAATGATAATTTCTATTGTTATTACCAAAATGTTGTCTAGCCAATTAGTAGACACTGGAAGAAGGGGCTGGATGGGGAAGGAGTGAAAGAAAATTTCTGTTGCATGTAATAGTGTTAAATTATAGCCAATGCCTTCTTTCTCATTAAGAGTTTAAGGGCTTAAACAGAAAGACATTGTGCTGATTAATACTTTAGGACGGTTATGTGAACAGCTGCCAACTTTCCCCCAGGATATAATCTAGAGGTAATGTTTCACTGCAAAGTGATTGCAGCTGGATTTGTCATTATGATGAAAGCCTTTGGTTCAAACCCTGAACCAAAAAGGGTCCCTCCAAGTGTTAGACTTCCCCCTGATCCAGTCTACAGAAGTACTTTTTTTAATTTTCACTTCCTCTTTGAGTTTTATTTTCATTTCCTTTAAGGTAATGTGGCAGTTATCTTAACAAACATTTTTCATCCTCTGACCTGTGACATAAATTTACCTTTAACTGCTCTTTCTGCAATTGTTTTAGTCCTTTAAACCTGCATGGCTCATTCTAGTCTTATTTTGGCCTGATGGCTTGCTCTTCTATAATTGCCTTATAGTACCACTTATTTGTTCATGTTAAGCACTGAATTACAAATGATTTAAAATTAATGTCATATTTTTGGTGGATAAAATGAGCATTATTTATTCCTGTTTTTGTTATGAACATTATTGAAATTATATACTATTCTCTGTGTAGAAAATCATTCTCATTATTTCATCCTAGAGGGCTAGTGCACAAAATTCATGCACTAGGGGGCAGGGGGTGGGGTCCCTCAGCTCAACCTGCACCCTCAGGGCATGTCCAACTGATGGCTTAGGCCAGCTCCTTGCAGAGAGTGGGCCTAAGTTGGCAGTCAGACATCCTTAGCGCTACTGCAGAGGCAGGAGAGGCTTCTGCCACTGCCACTGCACTTGCCAGCTGTGAGCTTGGCTCAGAGCTTCTGGCTGAGTGGCACTCCCCCTGTGGAAGCACATTGACCACCAACAGGTAGCTCCTGCATTGAGCGTCTGCCCCGTGGTGGTCAGTGCACATCATTGCAACCTGTTGTTCTGCCATTCAGTTGATTTGCCTTTTATGCCAGTGGGATCAGCCAAAACTGACTCTCAGGCATCTCCCAAGGAGTCCCAGATTGCAAGAGGGTGCAGGTCAGGTCAAGGGGTCCCATTGGAGCCTGGAAGGGGTGCAGGAGGTTTGCCAGCTGGGGAGGGACTGTGGGAGGGCTCCAAGGCATATCCAGCACATCTTGCTCAGTTCTGATCATCCAGACCCCAGCAGCAAGCTAACCTACCAGTTGGAGCATCTGCCCCCTGGTGGAAAGTGCATGACATAGCGACTGGTCGACTGTCTGGCTCCTGGTGGTCAGTGCATGTCTTAGTGAGCGGTTGAGAAGCCTTAGCATATCATTAGCATATTACACTTTGATTGGTTGAGAGGATGACCAGACAAATGGACACATAGCATATTAGGCTTTTATTATATAGGATATGGATAAGAGTTTCTTATCCGCTCACATATTAAATGGACTCAGTCTGGGCTTTTTTAGGAATGTTAATTTGGTATTTTCTCTTTCTTGTAGTCAAAATGGAAAAAAGCCCACCTGTGAAGGGCTCCCTCTCTGGAAAAGTCAACCTACCTTGTCATTTCTCAACCATGCCTACCTTACCACCTAATTATAACACCAGCGAATTCCTCCGAATCAAATGGTCTAAGATTGAATTGGACAAGAGTGGAAAGGACTTAAAGGAGACTACTGTTCTTGTGGCTCAAGATGGGAATATCAAGATTGGCCAGGGCTACAAGGGGAGAGTGTCGGTGCCTACACATCCCGAGGACGAGGGTGATGCCTCACTCACCATGGCCAAACTGCTTGCCAGTGACGCGGGCCTCTACCGCTGCGATGTCATGTACGGGATTGAAGACACACAGGAGGCGGTGCCATTGACCGTGGACGGTAAGGCTTTTGGAATCTATAAGAAAGTGGTAAAACATGATACCTGGTTCAGAAGTGTTATGAAACAGTAACTCAAACGTAGTAACTATTGTTTGGGGTTTGGGCAAGTGGAAAAACCATCAGTCACCCAAAAAGTCCATGTCTTTCACCAAAAACAAACTGTTATTTATCGAGGGTAGAGAAGCCAGAAAGGTGACATTTCCCACAGCAACTTCAATGATTCTATGTAGTCTGTAAATGATGTGCAATGATTCACTGTACTCTGGAAATAATGAGTATGAAGACATAGTATATAGTTCAAGATCATTACTTTGTTTTTGAGACCTATCAATGATAGCTTTTTAAGACTAAAGGCTAATCTATTTTGTTTTAATTTTTACTTGTGTGTGTATGTATGCACATATACCTATACACATATGCATATACACATATACATGTATATACACACATGATAAAACCCCCTTTCCTTCTTTTATTCTTCACATTCCTAACATGATTTAAAATCTCTGAGTTCACATGTAAGAAATATAAATTCTATCTTAATTTACATTGAAGATAGAAGGCACTTAATAAGTACCATGGTACATATCACAGTGCCTTAAAAAGTCAGGGCTCAATAAATATTTGAATTGGATCAAAACAAGAACTCAGTGAATTTTTTTAAGGTTAATACATTAGTTATCCATTAAATCCTGTCATGAAACATTTGGGTTTTAGCCTTCTTTCAGTAGTGGTTTATGTGTCATTTGAATTTAAGTTAGCAGACAAGGCAAAGAAAAATTGTTTTAATTGGGTACACTCATAATGCCATAGCTCTTAGAAGAAGAATATTTTGGCAAGTTACTAAGCAAAATTCTCATACCCAGACATGATGGAACATATTTTTCTTCCAACCCTCCATTTCCCTATATTTACCTTTTAGAAATATATACAAAGGGCTTTATTAAAACTCTTTCTTGTATAGCCAAAAGGAAATACTTTAAATTTCAAATGCAACAAGTTAATTTTCTGGACATCCTTTTACAATCAGATTCTATAGCTCTCTCCCATAAATCTATTTTTATGTTTACCCGGCATAGACTAAATACAATGGGCTCTTCCATCTTTTAAGCTTTTATCATTTATTTTAGTTAGCATAGAATTGTTTTGTTCTATTACTGTTTCTCTAGATAGATGGATAATAGTGTAAGATGCCTGCTATATATAAAGTTATACAATAATATATATAAATATATAATACATAAATATAAACATATATATATATTCCGCAAAGGAGTTTAACAACTTCTTACAATTTTCATCATTAAAGAATTAGCAATGGCAAGGCCGGTTTGGCTCAGTGGATGGAATGTAGGCCTGAGGACTGAGGGGTCCCAGGTTCGATTCTGGTCAGGGGCGTGTGCCTGGGTTGTGGGCACATCCCCAGTGGGGGGTGTGCAGGAGGCAGCTGATCGATGACTCTCTCTCATTGATGTTTCTGACTCTCTATCTCTCTCCCTTCCTCTCTGTAAAAAAAAAAAAAAAAAAAAAAAAAAAAAGAATTAGCAATGGATTTGCCCTTTGCCCTTCTGAAACAATGAAAATCCTTTGCTTAATCTCCTTAGCCCCATGAGATCTTCAAATTATCCCAACAATTACAGATACTTGTACAGGCTGATATTCCCTGCCTTGGTCATGCAGGCCCTGTTGTGTCCCCTTATTGACAATCGTCAGTGCACATGGAAGATTTTTAATTACCAAGAAGACTATTTGAAGCTTCAGTCAACATAAGACTAATCTAAAACTGTTCAAATTCTTGCTTAAGTCTTAGGGATTATTATCAACTACAGTATTTCACCGAAAATAAGACATCCTCCTAAAATAAGACCTAGCGCATGGAAAGATAAGACATCCCCTGAAAATAAGACCTAGCGTAACTTTGAGAGAAAAAATTAATATAAGACATTGTCTTACTTTTGGGAAAACAGGGTATGTCTCATACTTACCCCATACCACCATATATATTTCTTGGCGATTTCAGAGTAGTTCTACAAAGGTACAAATTTTCCGAAAGGCATTTGATGACTTTTTTTATTTTACACTATTAGAAGTGCAAAAACAAATGTTAGATGTCAGTGCATCTATGCAGGTCTTTTCGTGTTGATCTTGACCAGATGTGCTTATCTATGACATGGCTAGTCTGTTGCCCCATAGTTATTTTATTGGCACATGCCTCAGAGAGAGAATCTAAGGATGGGCATATGGGAGATTCTTATAAATAGAAGTCAGACTGGGAACGATAGACTCTTGTCAACCCCAGTAAACTACTAGGAATAAAAGGAGAGAGGAAGATAGTTCAGAAACCAAATTCATTCTTGATGACCCGAGACCCAGCTGCCCCAATTTCTATTTTCCAGTGACTTCTCAAGCACATTAGCTTGAGTCACTTTGCAGACTTATAGAAATAAGTCATCATATTTACTCCAGTTAAAAATGGAGATGCTCACCTGGCTAACATGGCTCAGTGGTTAAGCATCAACCTATGAATGAGGAGGTCAAGTTCGATTCCCGGTCAGGGCATATGCTCAGGTTGCAGGCTTGACACCCCCCCCCCCCCCCCCCCCCAGTGTGGGGCATGCAGGAGGCAACCGATCAATGATTCTCTCTCATCATTGATGTTTCTTTCTCTCCCCTTTTCCATTCCTCTCTAAAAATCAATGAAAACATATTTTTAAAAAAATGGAGATGCTTTTGCTGAAGTGGGAGGAGAGGACCTCCAGCTCTACCCTCAGCCCTCTGTCCTCAGCAAGAGCTACTAGTTTATGCAGCTCCTAAACTACAACAAAATGGAATTTGAGGCAAGTACCAGGATTCCTGACTTCTACCCATTGAATTGGGAGAACTTTATTTCAGGACTTCCTTGGGATAAAAGTCCTACATTTTATTTGTAATAGAGGAGACCCTAAATTATACTGGTCAGTTAGGGAACATGATATACATTTGAATAGTACTTAGTAGCCTATCCAACATTTTAAAATCCTTTACCTAAGTTGACTGTCATATTAGTCAAATAACATAAGCAATATTAATTATGCTTTAAGGGGAGGAAAGTGAGGCTCAATATATGAGTAGAGACTTGTTTGTGATCAAGGAGCTAATTAGGCGTTAAAACAAGACTTCTCACTTATACATAGTGTCATGGAAGTAAATATCTTATGTTTTATGTCTAGAGTGTTTATGAAGTGATGTTATTGAATGTTCCATGTGTGTGGGGGTTTTTTTTGTTTGTTTGTTTGTGTGTGTGTGTGTTTGTTTTTTTCTTGAGTTGGCCCTGAGAAAAGTCATGAAGTAGAAGCTGGTCTTGTGACCCCTTAATTCTTTGTATCTATTGCAATATCTACTCCCTTTAGTTGTCCAGTGTTCCCATGATAGCCTAAATACTACATGCATTAAGACAACTATGCACTTGTTGGGATTTAGTGGCTTAAATCTTAGATTGTTTATGTGTAAACAGAGAATTTGTGGCTAGGAAACTTTCTAATGGAGCAAAGTGGAATACCTAGGTGAATGGCAATTTTGGGGCTCCTCAGATCACCACAATTTTGCATCATTTCACATAAAATAAAAATAAAGAATTATCATGGTGTTATTACCATGTTAGCAATTAATCTGATATATTGCTCCAGTAAGAAACTTTGCACATTGTTGTGGGAGATTTGAACATGTTGGTGATGGTTTGCTGCTATCTTTGCAGGGGTTGTGTTTCACTACAGGGCGGCAACCAGCAGGTACACTCTGAATTTTGAGAATGCACAGCAGGCTTGTTTGGATGTTGGGGCAGTCATAGCAAGTCCAGAGGAGCTCAATGCTGCCTATGAAGATGGATTTGAGCAGTGTGATGCAGGTTGGCTGTCTGATCAGACTGTTAGGTAAGATGTCTGGGAGCCACGATTTTTAATTCATCTATTTGGGAGTGAGAATAAAGTACTAATTATTATTCCTTTCTTTCCCCAGGTATCCCATCCGGACTCCTCGAGAAGGCTGTTATGGAGATATGATGGGGAAGGAAGGTGTCAGGACCTATGGATTCCGTTCTCCTCATGAAACTTATGACGTGTATTGCTACGTGGACCATCTGGATGGTAAGATGTTTACATTTATCTAGTGTCATCTGAACTAAGAAAATTGAGGAAAGACAGAGAGCATGTTAGAGCAGTGTTTTTCAACCTTTTTTGGGCAAAGGCACACTTGTTTCATGAAAAAAATCACGAGGCACACCACCATTAGAAAATGTTAAAAAATTTAACTCTGTGCCTATATTGACTATATATAAAGTAATTCTCTTGAATAGGAATCAAATAAACACAAAGAAAGTATTTTATAATTACTTTATTATGAAATATTAAGTAAACAAAATAGTGAAAAATTATAAAATTCTTGTCTTGTCTGCACCTACGGCACACCAGGAACAGCGGTTGAAAAACGCTGTGTTAGAGTAAAATAAGTCTTTACGCTTGTTTGGATTCCAAACAGCATCATTTAGTTTAAATGACCATATGATTCTGTGGTGAAATAAGCTTGAAGTGGAAAGAGAAGGAGGAGTATGTAAATGCTTATGCAGGTTAGAAATGTCTTCAGTTAATAGCAGGTTTTCTTTCAGTCATGCTGCTATTGGACCATTTCCAATACACTTTTAGAGTATTAAGAATAGAAAGCTGTAAGGATGATGGTACCTATTTTTGTGAGAACTTCAGGTAAAATCCTGTGATGACAAACCATTGTGAATCCAAGTGCTGATAAACAACCTAAAGCTCAACTAAATAACCTTAGATAGCCCAGGAGGGTGGTCATGTTACACTTCTGTTTATTTTGCTACGCAGATATTCAGAGCAATCATCCATTCATTTGGCCAATCAACATATTAAAAAAGCTACCTGCTTTGTGATAGGTACTCTGCTAGTTGTTAGGGAGGTGAAGCCAGGTAAGTTATAAGCATTGCTTTAAAGATGCTTAGACCATCATTTCTCACTTAGTATTAGTTAGAGTTCCCTAAAGACAAAGGCAAGTTCAATAGTGGTCAACATTATCTTAGGAAAGCAATGAAGTTTTATTATTAAACATACGGAATACAAGTTTCTGTGACTTTAGAAATGGAGTTTCATTTATATCAACAGATATCTTAGGAGCCCAAATATGTAAATGGAAGTATTGAATTGAATGATACATTTAATTTTGGCTGGGTACGCATAAAAAGAATGATATCTTTATTCTTATCTGTAAAATTAAGAGAATGGACTAGACAATGGACATGGTCTCTTCCAAAATTATAATTCTATGATTTTATGAATTGAATAAACAAACTCAGAGACTGAGAGCTTGAAAAGAAGCAACTTACATTTTCCTGATGCCCTGACTAATTTTGAATCAGAGGGGCTGCCTACAAGAAGTGTGTTTCCCCAGCATCTTAACACTCTTATTGTAACTCTAATTTTAGGCTGATAAATGTATTTTCTAAACCAGAACTTCAGATGCTAAAAGTTCCCATTTATATAGGGACAAGGAGGAAAAAATACATGTCTAAACTATGACATAGTTGTTGTTGTTTTTTCGTCCTTTACTTTAAGTTGGTAGGAGAATCTAGTTCTAGGAAATGAATTTGGCTATTGCTATTTCAGAAAGATGGAAATTTGTATCCAAATTTGGTAACGTGGAATTTTTAAAATCACTGTTGTTTTAATTTAGAATAGTATCTATCAGAGTGATAATTATAAAAATTTCTGGAATGGTGGTAAAACTAGAACTGAATCAAAGGTAGTTTTGAAAATAATTACCTAAAACGGCTTTCCCAAACATCATTGAAATGGTGGCTTTCAGGTACAAATCCATGGCCGGATCCAAACAGGAATAATCCTCACAAGCCTGGCTGGCCTGGCTCCGTGACCGAGCTTTGATCTGTGAACACGGAGGTCACAGTTCCATTCCAGGTCCGAGTACATGCCCACGTTGCGGGCTCAATCCCCAGCGGGGGTGGGGGTGGGGTGTGTGTGTGTGTGTGTGTGTGTGTAGGAGGCAGCCAATTCATGATTCTCTCTCATTGATGTTTCTATCTCTCTTTCTTTCTCCCCTCTCTGAAATAAATAAAAATATATGTAAAAAAAAAATGATCACAAGCCAGCCTCTTTTGATGGAGAAACAGGCTTATGTACTCACAGTGCTATGGGATGGGTCGCCTAAGGGTCCCTCTGTGTGTCTATTCTTCAGTCTTATCCTGATGGAACAGGATCCAGGGGTCTTCAAACTACGGCCCGCGGGCCACATGCGGCCCGCAGAGGCGTCTGATCCGGCCCGCCAGGTTTTTTGGGCAGTGAGCGCAGCCGAGGTGTTACAGTAGGAATTAGTAGTTCATATAGTCCGGCCCTCCAGCTCTCTGAGGGACCGTGATCTGGCCCCCACTTTAAAAAGTTTGAGGACCCCTGGAACCGAAACCCCACTCTCTAAGGCTACAGACTCCTTACATTTTTTTAGAGACCAGAGGACTTTCTGTTTCTCCAGGAGTCCTAAAAATTCCATGCCCTCTACAAATATACTGTTTGCAGTACTTTTGACAGGACCACTGGGGATCCTTAGCCACCCTGAAACATTGAGAGCTGGCTTCCCCACTGTCTGCTCAGATATTGCAACTCGTGTGTGAGGGGAACTGGGCCTTGTGGGGAGAGTAGCTCTAAGAGTGTGCATATACACTACAAACAGAGGGATTTACCAGTCTACAGGAGTAAACGGCACTTTGAAGGCAACTGTTATTCGTAAAAGTAGTTTATGCCTGAATGTAACCCAGATGTATTTTATACAGTTTCTTGGGACAGATGCTGCACATAGTGATAGCTGAAATTTTATATGTGCAATATAGCATACATTTAGTTTAGGTATTTATATCAAAGCAACAGAATCTGAACCTTCTTGGTTTAGTCTACAAAAGTTGGAAGAAAAGATAAAAGAATCAGTATAATTACTAATTCAAGCACTGACTGAAGGTTGTACCAGCAGAGTGACAAAGTTTTTATTTGTTCCATAGAAGGAACTCAACAAAGTTGGGAGATAGTATATTTACAATGACATGTTGTAATTGAAATGTTTTCATCCTTGTTTTCTGTCCCTCGAAATAATTCGTTAGTTTTGGGTCACTGGGCTTTTCTCTCTTAACTTGAAATTGGACTGGTAGGGTGGGGAGGTTAACGAGTGACTTTTGTGACTGATGATGTAAGAAGAAGATAGCAAGACCATTCTTGTGAGGCCTCTCTCCTTCCTTTACTGAAGGGTGTGTCTTCCCTCAGAAGTAAAAACTACTGGCTAAATTGTGAACTGATAAACATTCTTGTGGAAAATTAACAATATAAAATTATATCTGGTATTTCAGTGCCACATTGATAAAAGATTATTTGAAGTAAAGCCAACATTCTTCCTAAGATATATTAATTGCTATATTGCTATGGGTAGTATAATTCCCACCTATATTATATTGTAGCCATGTGTGAGTGAGAGAGGTGGTGAGGGCAGTAAGGATGAAAGATATCGATGTATTCAGAATGTGTGTCATGGAACACAGACACAGTTACAAATAAGGTACAATTATTTCAAATTAGAAACTATATTATTCTAGATGGTCTGATGAAAAATCCAGTGAAGTATAAAATGAAATCTAGTTCAAAAGGAAAATTAATTTTGTTTTAATGTAGTTACTTATTACCAAAGATATTTAGTTGACAGGATGTCAACCTTTTGTTTTTTTCTTATTTCTTGTTTTATAATACCATGTTCATCCTGACATGTATTTCTTTATAAAAGAGGAAAGTGAATCTGGTTCTTACTCTAAGGTGGTGATTATAACACAGTTATGCAAATGAATACAATATCCTTTACAGACTCTGGGCTTGCTCCTCCCCACACCTCTTCTTTGGTCCTCAGAGAACATAGTATGCTCCTGGACTTCCCAACATTCTGCTTGTACATCCCTGTGCCTGTAAACACTGGTTCCAAGAGCCCATCTTTGGCCCTCCAAGCTCACATGGAGAATTCCTGGCTCTGAACTCCCACTTTTCTTAGACCGAATTCCACGTATTTTTGGTTTTTAATTATCCCCTAATTGCTTCATAGTCATCAGATACAAAATATTACCCACTAGTTTTATTTCTGCAAAACTTCTGTAAACTCCTGGCAAGAAATGTCCTCTATAACTTTCAACCACAATGAAGGACCTATTCCCGTAATAGATACATAATAATTACTCAAGAAATACTTGGTGGTAATTATGTTATTTCCCCAAACTGTCTTTTTTGAGAATGCCTCCACCACCCTTCCATTTCTTTAATATCTCGAAAAAGTGCCAAGCTTTGTTCACCAAATTTTTTTCACTTTTATTGTATCATCATGATACTAATTTTTCTCTTTAAATATCTCCTCTCACTTTTCTGTGATGTCTCAGAAAGAATTCCTTCCCAGAGACACTCTTTCCTCCTTTCCAGCCTCTCACAATAATTCCCCTTTCTGGAGCAGTCCTCTCTGGGATTGGTTCCTTTGTACCTATTCACGAATTATTGTTGATTTTTCTACTTCTCCATCGTGTCAAAATCCAGGATAGCTCTGGACTTGTCTAATGCTTCCATCTCATCCACGTGACTGACATAGAATCAAATATAACCTTTTTGTTTTGTTATTGTATGAGCTCGTGTAGATGTGAAAAGCAAAACTTTAGGTAAAGGCCTGAATGTCATTGAATGGGATATCAAATCTGGAAATTATGTGATTTCCTGCCTGTAGATTCTCAGATTTTTATACATGGTGTGAGTTAAGAGTCCAAATTCATTATTTTGTGTGTATATGTCCACTTATCCCAGCACCATCTATTGAAAAGATTATTTCCCATTTAATGGCCACCCCCTTGAAAATCAAATGATCATAAATATATGGCTTTATTTCTGAACTCTCCATTCCATTCTATTGATCTCTATGTCAGTACCACATTGTCTTAATTACTATTGCTTTGGAGTACATTTTGAAATTGAAAAATGTGAGACCACCAATTGTGTTCTTTTCTTTTAAAAATTGTTTTAGCCATTCCTGGTCCCTTTAGTTCCCATATTAATTTTAGGATCAGTTTGTCAATTTCCATAAAGAAGCCAGCTGCGATTCTAATAGGGATTACATTGAATTTCTAGGTCCATTTGAGATGTATTGCCATCTCACCAATATTAATTCTTTAGATTCATGAACATGAGATGTTTTTCTATATTTATTAGGTCTTCTTTAATTTATTTCAATGATGTTTTTAGCTTTCAGAGTGTAAATTTTGCAATATTTTTTATTAAATTTAGTCCTAAAAATTTTAGCTTTTTGATGCAAATGTAAATGAGTTTTTCTTCATTTCTTTTTCTGTTTGTTTGTTGCAAGTATAGGAATACAATTGATTTTTATATATTGATATTGTATCTAGTATCTTGTAACCTTGCTGAATTTATTAGTTCTAATAGTTCTTTAATGGAATCCTTAGAATTTTCTATAATAGTTTTTTTTTCCATTTTATAATGTTACATTTAAAAAAGTATAAATGCTTGACAAACTCCTTAAAGCATATGATAGTCATTTGCTTTAAGGTTTTGATGTCAAGGTCTCCTGGAGTTCTGAATTCAAAGAGCTTCTTTGAAAATACAGTGGCTATTTACCTCTCAAATAAGAAACTTAAAAACAAAACAAAACACATAACACACACACACAAAACAAACAAACAAACAAACAAAACAAAAAAAACCAAGGCTGATCCTCCTGTGTTGTCCTGCAGCTATACTGTGCCTGTCAGACCAAATAGCATGTTCAATCTCTCATATATTTTGAAGACTCAGACACCCAGACATTTTTTTAGAACTTCTTTCTCACCTTAATTAAAATCTTAACTGCTCTGTCAATGGGAAAGAATGAGATAACATCCTGGAAAACATACAAATACAGGTATGTTTAAAATTTAGTGGGGCTTTCCTTTGTCTTTCAGCCCTTCAAATTGACACACATGAGCTCTTGTGTATTGGGTCGGCAACTAAGTAATTGCGGATTTTTTAAAGAAAATCAAAGACAATTTTTTCATGGAACTAAATAAGTTTATTCTGTAATGTATTGCCCATTTTGATCAATGACCTTTTGCCATCTTTCAGGCAGGATCATAATCCCATGTTCAAAAAACTTCTGGTTTTTATTAGCAAAAAACTGAATCAGGTACGATTTGACATCATCATCATTATTGAAATTTTTACTATTCAAGGAGTTTTGTAAAGATCGAAACAAAAAGTAATCAGATGGTGCAAGGTCAGGACTATATGGTGGATGTGGCAAAACATCCCAACCAAGCTCCATTAATTTTTGCCGAGTGACCAAAGATGTGTGTGGCCTTGCAGTGTCATGATGGAATACAACACCTTTTCGATTTGTCAATTCGGGCCGCTTTTCTTCAACTGCATTGTTTAATTTCATTAGTTGTTCAATGTAGACATCAGAATTGATCGTTCGGTTGGGTGGTAAGAGTTCAAAGTAGACAATTCCTTTGTAATCCCACCAAACTGATAACAAAACCTTCTTTTGATGAATATCAGCTTTTGATGTTGTTTGAGTTGGTTCACCTGGCCTGCTCCACGATCTTTTCCGCTTGATATTGTTGTAAACAACCCATTTTTCATCGCCAGTTATCAGTCGTTTTAAAAATGGATCATTTTCATTACGTTTCTTTAGCAAATCGCAGCTGCTAATGCGTTGCGTTAACTGTGATTCTTTCAGTTCGTGAGGAACCCATGTATCGAGTTTTTGAACATAGCCAAGTTGTTTTAAGTGATTTTCAATGCATGTATGTGATACATGAAGCTTCTCAGAAATCTCACGTGTTGTACTGTGACAGTCCGAATTGATTATTGCTTTGATTAGGGCGTCATCAACTTCAACTGGACGACCAGAGTGTTTTTCATCTTTGAGTGAAAAATCACCAGAACGAAATTTGGCAAACCAATTTTGACACTGCCGTTCTTTTAAGGCTTCGTCACCATAAACAGCACATAACTTTTTATGAGCTTGCGATGCGTTTTTCCCTTTGCGGAAATAAAAAAGCAAAATATGACGAAAATGTTCCTTTTGATTTTCCATTTTTCAACGAATGCCAAACGAAAACTACAAAACAGATCAAAAAACTTTTTTTTACTGATTAACAGCTGAATAGCCAACTATCAAATAACAAAATGTGTTTTACATTTGTACTACGTCTGCAAACCTAAAAATTCAACTGAAGCCATATATGTGTGAAACCCGCAATTACTTAGCTGCCGACCCAATAGTAGCACATTGACAAATACATGAATCCCTTTCCCCCATGAATGTTATCTGATGCAGATAATGTTAACTGGCTACCAAGGTTGACTAATGACAATTCTCCAATAATTAATTAGAGGTTACAAATTTCAGAACCCAAAGTCTACTCTTTAAGCCACATTATGCTTCTGCTTCAGCCTAAAGCAAAGAAGAAGCTGAGAAGGTGCTGGCCTAGCTTCCTAGTCTCATTGCCCCTCAAATCAGAAACATCACCAGCCCAACTCTAGAAATGGAGGGAACCCGGAGGTTTTCTTGTGACTGTTAACAAAAGGTTGGTGTTCTCTGTGAAAGCGAGTAGATCAAATCTGAGGGGGGTTTGACATGCTCTTGAATCATCTACAAATATTGGCCCTTGAAAGGTTCTATAGTGTGTGTGTTAGGTGTTCACCAAACATGTATAGCGGATGGGTTTCATGATCCAGAGGATAATGAGCATTAGCGTTCATTGCTTTGATCTGTGTATGTTGACTTAGGCAAAAACGAGACAGAGAGAAAGAAAGAGGAAGAAAAGAAAAGGAAACCTCCTTTGAAAAAAACTTAAAAGTCCAGAACTTCAAAGCAAATAATAATTATGTTGAATTGTTTTTATCACTGAGGTACTTGCCATATACTGTAAGTGGTTTTACTGCATGGCATTTAGAAGCTCATTGCATGTGACTACTTGCAGCTCACCCCATATGCACTTTTGTACACATTTACTACTTACATACCCTTTTGATCCAAATAGCAAGGAAATGTACAAACCTTGAACTTCCTTATATTGGAAAAAAAAATCAGGGATTTCTGTTCTCAGATGGACAAAGGGACTCATGATTAGTTTATAAGAACTAAGTCTCAGACCAGATAGTTCAGGCAAGAAGGCGTATGAGCCCAGATAAACAGAAGAAGCATAAACATTTATCACACTACCTAGCAAATATATCCAGCTGGAAGGCTGTGGTGAGGTCTCAGCTTGGACTGCCATAGAAAGCAGCCTATCAGCTTCAGTCCAGGAAAGAATTGAGTATTATCTGTGATCTGCTAATGCCAACTCCCCTTTTCACCTTGTGACCACAAGGAATTGTCAGCAGGGGAGAGAGGCTATTTCACTTTTGCTAAAACCTGGTCTGTTAATCTTTCTGCTTTACTCCTGGGTATAAACTCATACTTTTGAACAGTGTGTGCCACTTTTTATGTTTTGATTTGTTTGTTATCACTGCTTGCCCTTTCAGTATGTGTAATTTTTGAGTTGGCCAGGAAACAGCTTTTCATGTAGCAATCAGAAGTGCTGGAAAAGAATATGCGTGGTCAAATTTCCAGGGGGTCTTAGAGCAGTTAGTTGTCAAATTAAAGTGCGTCTTTTTTCTCTCTCTAACATTTAATGATTCTGGTGATGTGTGTCTAACATTTAATGATTCTGATGATGCTAATTCCTATGATTAAGATGAATTGAGTTTGTGGGAGTCAACAGATATTAATGTCTCAGCAGCAATGTCTTCCAGTTTCTCCCAGGATATCCCTGGAAAGTTGAAATAAGGGGAGTAATTCAGAGTCACAGTATTTTATTAGAAAATGTGGAAAAGTATGGGTTAAGAATACTGCACATATGTTTTATATGAAATATGCAAATTGTCTGTGTGTGAAAGCTTCTGTTCTACATTATACTTTATGTATATTAATGTGAATCCATATGTTTACACCTGGATGAATTCTTACTTACAAAATATATTTTGTGTATTTATTTTCTGACATTTTATTTGCTCTCTGTATCCAGAGAAAAATGAAATATTGTCTCATAGGTAGACAACATTTAGAGACATGTTCCAAATCTGTACTCTAGTTACAGATTTCGTAAAAGTGTTCTATAGGTGTTAGCTGCTTTGATGAGGGCGCTTCTGGAACTTAATGGTGGGTTCAACTTATGAAAGTGTTGTTTCCTTTCAAAAGGCAATTATCTAGTAAATCCAAAATAACATGAAATTGTTTAGTTATAAGTATTCAGGTGTAGACACAGAACACAGCCTTGTCCTGTGCTAATAAAGCAGGATTTTCTTTCACAGAAAGTCCCCTCTTCTCACTCTGCAGGTGGTACTGGGATAAAAATTCAGAGGGAACGTTTATTGCCTACATCAGAGGCAAAAAGGTGCCTTTAAGATACCCTTAGGGTAGGAACTTACACAACATGGCCAATTAAGTCATGTTGGAGAGAAATTAAGCAAAGGTGGTGAGTTGCTTTGCTTGCTTCTCAGATGTTTGCTTTCTCTTTCTCTTATTCATTGGTCTCTGAATTGGCTTTGCCTCTGGACCTTAGATTTTTATTTCTTCTTGCATCCTCTTGTGCTCATTCATTTTTGGGCCAAGACTGGAGTTACTTTATTGTTACAGACCCAGACTTAATATCTGTCTAATTCCATTTCACTATGCTGTAGTTTAGAACATATAATTTGAGCTGTATATAATTTCTGACTATGGACTTAAACACTGAAAGTAGATGAATAAAATTTTTGAAAATCTTAATATTTTGACTGTATAAAAGCAGTCAGTATTAGCCCACAACCTGCCTTTTTTTTTTTTTTTTTTTTTTTTTTTTTTTTTTTTTGTGTGTGTGTGTGTGTGTGTGTGTGTGTGTGTGTGTGATTTGGTATGGAAAGATGTGCCAATGGTTTATTATAGAGGAGAAAGTCTAATGCATTTATTGGTTGTATCTTGTTTTAATTTTTGCAGAAAGATCTTCTTTTTAGGAAATGAGCTTCTTCTGTGTTTGGCTTTAAAGCTGCCTTAGAGGCTTCATCACCACTCCGCCCCAGAGCCCTGCCCCCACCCCCAGCTTTGCTCACTTGCAGTCTTTGAAGCAACCCTGGGAGGCAATGGACTTAATATGCCCTTTGCTTTGTACTCCCCTCAGTTTTTTTTGCTCCTGCTTTGATTGTGTGTGGTTACCTGATCCACTTACTCTGCTCCCATCTTGAGCAGGTTGACAGATAGGCAACCAGATTTATAACTAAGTTATAGTTATGGATCAATTGAGGTTCCTCTTCATGGAAACACATATGTTTCTAGAGCAATGTTTTTCAACTACTGCATGAGACAGATCATGGACTATTGAGTAGTATTCTGCGAAAAAAAGAATTACCTGGTCAAATGGCATGGGTCTCCCAATTAATACTGTAGCATTTTAAATGAAACCTGTCAAATGACTTGTATTTGTTTTTCTAAATGCAATTGTGTATGGCACTCTTTGTTTTGGAATACCTAGTTACAGGTCAAAGCTCACCAGTTTTTTGTGGAAGACATTTTTGGAAGTTATGTTCTTAGAATTTAAACTGTAGGTTAACAATATTTCCGATCCACATCTTCAGGAACAAGTTTTTAATAGATTATTTCTGACTTAAACAGCATTATGTTTAATCTACATTTGCATTATGTTAGATAAAAATCATGCAACGTCAAAGGGTTATCTAACCAAATTCAGGCATCTAATGAATAAAATCACACACAAAAAACTTGACAGAAAGTTATAGATGACTTAGAAATCCAGAACTCTTAGTAATATAAATTAGTTCAGTTACTGCTATCTGTGCATTATCCATTGAATTACTTGAGTGTGTGTGTGTGTGTGTGTGTGTGTGTGTGGTTTAAGTTTTAGAATGAAACTGATGCCAAGAGGGTCTGGCATATTTTAGAAAAGCACAAAATGTCCTGGCCTTAGTAGTTTGGACACTTGGATTTATCACTTTGAATATTGATTTAGTATTAATCATAAGAATATCAAGTTATAGCAAGATAATTCTATAATGTGGATGCCTCACTATATCATTGGTTTTTTTAAGTGGGCAAGGTGATGTTCTTGTTAAGCAGTTGTGATTTAGGAGTCTTAGATATTTATTTTTTTGGAGTTGAGTTAAAGGAAATGTTTCTTTTTCTTATTATTTTGAAATGAAACAACAATTAGGGCATATATTAATTCTCACCTTAAAGTAAACTCAATGCCAGTTAAACCTTCCTCTTTTTTTGTCTGAGATACATGAAATCCAATGGCGATGTATCTTTCAATATATATTTTTAAAATTTCATTTTTCATGTTTGAAAAATAAAAACAAAAACAAGTGGCTGTAAGGAATAACAGAATTTAATCAAATGCATACAATTTTTATTTTATAGGTATTGGATAGGTAGATGGAAATTGTATCCTCCAAAAAAAAAAATGAATTATATAATTACTATTTTGACATAAAGTCAGATTTAACAAGAGTTTCTATATAGTTTCATTAAGTAGACTTTTATGAAATAATAATAATAAGAGAATTCTCTTTTTAACCTGCCACCCCCTTCTGAAACCTTTCTTTTCTTTCATACCCCAAACATGGATGCTGTTTGAGACGGGGAAACCAGTTACCCCTGAGATCATGCCGTCATTCTTCTTCATTAGCCCTTTGGTCTGGCCACCTTTGGAGAAGTTGATTTCCCCTAACAGATCGACTAACATAGCTGTTTGGAGAAGCAGTTTGACTCAATTAATTATATTTGGTGGCCCTGCTCTGGTTGGCTGACCACTACTGTTACCTAAGAGGAACAGTAGTCTGGCCTCAGAGTAGAAGCCCCTGGCCCTGCAGGAAACGAAGGCAGCACAAATGATACGCCAGCTGTAATAACAGAGCCAGGAGTCCCACCTCGGAGGGAAGCGGGCTGGCTCGCTGCCCTCTTTCACACTTGCATTCCTTTCAGGCTTACTGCAAGTGTAATGCAGAGTGAACCAGGCTGCTCAGGGCAGCTCAGACCAGCCTCTCCGTCTGCCTTCCCCCCTGTAGCTCTGAGCCAAACCCATAGGTGAGATCAATCACCTGCCCAGACAGCAGCTCCCCGCAGCCCTGCCGCAGGATTAGCCTTAGTTAATGTGCTGCTTGGGAAGGAGGGGAGAGAAAGAGCACCTTGTTCCTTAACGAGAACTTGAAATGGCACTTATTTAACAAATAGGCGGAATGCATTCTCTGTAACTGGCATTGTGACCCTTATGTTCTTAAACCTTACTAAGGAGAGTGATATTGAAGGAAGGCAGGGGGAACTTATATTCTTATACTGTTTTTTTATTTATGGATTGATAAAATATATTTTTATTGATTTCAGAGAGGAAGGGAGAGGGAGAGAGAGGTAGAAACATCAATGATGAGAGAGAATCATTGGTTGGCTGCCTCCTGTATTCTCCTTCACCCCCCCTATCCCCCACCCTTCCTGTGATAGAGCCCACAACCCTGGCATATGCCCTGACCAGGAATTGAACTGCGACCTCCTGGTTAATAGGTCGATGCTCAATCACTGAGACAGCAAGTTGGGCTAGTGTATTTTTGAATTTGCTAGACTAGATCATTAAGGACAACCGTAATCACCTCCCACCTTATTTTTTTCAGTCCGCTAGAAGTCATTTTTCTTTCTCTTCTTCAAATAGCTCTTATTTGGATTTGGCCGAATTTCATCAGTAGCAATTTTAGATTTATAGTGAGAAAAGCTGATATGTGTGATTTGGCTATTTTTCCTACGACTGATTTTTCTTGTTTTATAAAGCCGTCACACAGAGAGAGCGATGGCTCTATGCATTTTAAACAACTGCTTGTTATAGCTAAGTTCAGGGCTCTCACAATTTGGATCTTCAGCTGAAGAAGATCCAAATTGTGAGAGCCCTGAAGTCCCTGTTGTCTAATATCTCCTGGGCTCAGCACGGCCTCAGTGATATGGAAACAGGACCCACAGCTACGACAATGATGGGCTATCAGTATTTTAGCTCCTTCTCCCTTTCATTTTATGTTCTTCCTCCTGCCTGCTGTATTTGCTTAGCTGTTCTCTAATCCTGCCTCTGTCTTTTAAAAGGCCACTTGTGTTCAAGCCTGGAAAGCATCGTTTCATTTGAATTGAATTGATTCCAGCCAATTGGTTTGTTAGTTTACCCAAGGAAAATTCCAATATAATAAACTGGCATTTCCAGAGTATTTTACTAATGCACGTAAAATGACAATGAACATATTCCCCACTAATTGGGCCCGGGGATGAACAAAGTAAATGTTCAGTCTTTCGTTGTTAGTCAATAAGCAGATAGAAGAGTCTCTCAAACCTCGTTAGAGCCCCTGCTAGCTAGAACATATGGGGTCTTTGTGAGAACTGGAGAAAGGAGTCCTCCGGGCAGACAGATTGCAAAGTATCTACCCTGCGCAGAGCAGGTTGGAGAAAAGATCCCCCTTCCTCCTGGGAGGCCTTTGGTGCCTTTGGGTGGCTGAGTGGGAGCTAATGGTCCCCATTCCGTCTTGGTCCTGACCATGTGCAGCAATGACCCCCATGCCAAAGCCCTGCAGCCCTGTGCCTGGGACAGGAGGGCAGGCAAGGGCACTCAACTCTGCTTCTATCCCTTCCTGACTTCAAACCCTGGAGGTTTTCTTATTTTGTTATTTGATTGGATGGGAGTTAATCCGCTTTGATGGTAGTGGTACATGAGAAGGAGGGTCAGAGAATGACTGATTTTAGGGTAAACGAAGTGAAACAGCCTCAGTGACAGTTCAATACAGCGTTCCCTGCCCAGCGTGCAGTGTTAGTAAGTACATCACTGGCTCTTTCCTTAAAGAGGAAACTCGTTTCCTAGACAACACTCCAAAGGTCCACTTGGAAAGGTTTGTTCATCTTCATGATCATGACATTGTTATCAAATAACTGCTTCTGCATGCCCATAGGCCAATGACTGGATACGAAAGTGTACATATGAAACTTTTCCCTTATGTGCTGTGCTATTTCTTATCATGCGTGAATGGTAACAAAATTAAATAACCGTTATGTCTGCTGCTTTAAAGTGTCAGAAGCTGGTACCGTGCCATAGGAAAGTATTACATGTTTTCCTTCCTTACCCACACCCCCGCCATTACTTTAAACCAGTGGTTGGCAAACCGCGGCACTCGAGCCACATGAGACTCTTTGGCTCCTTGAGTGTGACTCTTTCACGAAATACCACGGCCTGGGCAAGTCTATTTTGAAGAAGTGACGTTAGAAGAAGTTTAAGTTTAAAAAATGTGGCTCTCAAAAGAAATTTCAATTGTTGTACTGTTGCTATTTGGCTCTGTTGACTAATGAGTTTGCCGACTACTGCCCTAGACTGTAAAGGAATGAATAATAAAACTTAGGGCTTTTTCTCCTCTTCTCATTTCAGGTGATGTGTTCCACATCACGGCTCCCAATAAGTTCTCCTACAAGGAGGCCGAGGAAGAGTGTGAAAACCAGGATGCCCGGCTGGCGACAGTGGGGGAGCTCCACGCGGCCTGGAGGAATGGCTTTGACCAGTGCGATTACGGGTGGCTGATGGATGCCAGCGTTCGCCACCCTGTGACTGTGGCCAAGGCCCAGTGTGGAGGTGGTTTACTTGGGGTGAGAACCCTGTATCGTTTTGAGAACCAGACAGGCTTCCCTTCCCCTGATAGCAGATTTGATGCCTACTGCTTTAAACGTAAGTGTTTGATACCTTTTTAAAAGTTACAGATTTTAAAAACATACTTCGAAGGCATGCATTGATGTTCACCTAGCCAATGGGATGGATCCCATATCTTGCAGTGTGTGCATGAAATGGAAACAGTACAGTAATTTTCAAAAGCATAGCATGCAAATGGAACAGCACTGATAGGGTTAAAATATCGGGAAGTTAGACAAATGATTTTTTAAAGGGGATGAAGAAATGGCAAGTTAAGGTCTTAATGGTGCCCCATTGCACCACAGAACACATGCATGAGTCATTATTTTATATTAATTTCAGTCCTTAAATGCAATTAGATAATTGGTGCTATAATGCTGAGGCCAACTGTGGCTGAGTTGAGACCTTGAGTCTGTTATTTTGTCTTTGTTTGGTATGTCTTTCTTTGAAATGGTGGAGAACTAAAATTTCAGTAATTGCAGGTGAGTACTTGGAACTGACGTAGATAATCATAGCATTCAATTAATGTCTGAAAATGAACCATGCTATAAATTAAAATCTTCTTTTATCCCATTTTGTTTCAAGTAAGGGAAATGTGTTTTATAATAATTCTCTAGAATCATATTGACATACAATATATGGTTTTTGCTATCTTCATTAGGTTTGCTACTTAAATTGGTGTTAAATAACAATTTTCAATATTCATGATATATTTATTTAAAAATTTCAAGTGATCTTAAATGATTTTATCAATAGTAGTTTCATGATATACTAAACCAGGAAGTAATCCAGAATCTGGTAGTATTTACTGTCAGGTCTACTAGTATATTGTGACAGCTAAACAAATATCTCCCAAAATTTTGGGTGACCTTGAATTAAGCTATGTTATATTGAAATAGAGTGAAATTTTTTTTTTTTTTTTACCAAGCTTCTAATACATCTTGTTATGGCAATATGTAACTGAAATGAGTATAAAATAGCTAATGTAATTGGTTTCTAAAGTGAAATACACAGGCATTCTTCATCAATCAAAAAAACAGCTGGGATCTGAGTAGTCGGCAGAATAGATATTGGTACAATTGAAAGGTGTGATTTCACACATTACTGCCTCCCACTATGAGGCCTCTGCTTGGATCTCCTCAACTTTCTGAGTGGTAAAGCCACATGTTGTGTATTAGCACAGTACAAATGGGCAATGAAAAGCCACTGAACATACCAGCTTTGGTTTCTAAACCCTGAAACGACAGGAAAGTCTTTCTTGCTAATTTTTGGGAAAACAATGATGACAAAACCTATTCCTAAAAGTTAGAAAGATAAACATTCTTTTAAGTCACATTCTCATAACAGTGATTTTCAAGTAGTTCAGGCTCAATGATCAGTTTTACATTGTGACTGACATGATTAAGGAACAAAATTGGATTGGTGTGTGTTGGGACAGACGGGTTAGAGAGGTTAAATCAGGGAAAGAGTAGAATTCTTCAACTTCACTACATTCCTTGATTACATATATTTCTTGTGGCACTAGAAAACTTTTAAACATTTTTTTCTCCAAGAGGTAAAATTTAAACCAAAGCCTGTCTGTACCTACGAATAATCCATCCTGATGTGTTTTAAATTATTTTTTTAAATGAGGAATTCACACAAATGTATGAAATAACAAGCTACTTGGATTCAAATAGAAACACCACCTACTAAAACTCTACGTGAAAATCTTTTTAAAAAATTGGAAAGTTTAGATCTATTGTTTTCTCTCTAATTCAATTGAATATATATAACTTGGGAATATATAACTTGCAAATATTGCAAATATAATGGTTCAAATTTTGGGTTTTGTCCAACCTAAGCTAAAGGCTAGATTCTTTTTTATTTCTTCCCTACCTTTAAGACCCTATCATTCAAAATTTATTCAGTGCATAAAAATCTTAGAATGTTATCATGACATTAAAACCTTTCTTAAAGCACATGAAATACCAACAGCTTTCCCAAATTGCTAATGTATTTTTCAAAAATTCTTTTAATATACACAGTATAGCAGAAGTAGGTTTACAGTTGTGAGTACTTAAATTATTATTTATTAATTATTATTAATTAATAATTATTGTATTATTTATTAATTATTATATTATTTTCCGTATGAACAGCTATAAACCTACTTTTGCCCCACCCTGTATAGAGATGTGTACACACACACACACACACACACACACACATTAATCTTAAAAATATTCTCAAATAACTTGACTGTCATTCACTTTTCACACATAGTTGAGTAGTGGCTAAATTCTGTAGGGTAAATTTTGTAGGCATTGTGGCTCTAGTGACAGTTCCAAAAGTGATTTCAAAGATGTACAGTTGGTTGGTAAAGTAGAGGAATGTAGAAATATCACCATATTTTTTTGTTTATTTTTACCAAATGTAGGAAGTGTTTTTATAGCTATTTCTTGGTGAATGAACAGTACCCAACCTTACTTTGCTATAATTTCCTTTTCCTTTAAAAATAATTGATTAGAACATTAATAATGGCTGGTGATAAATATAGTTAGAATCTATTCTTGTCAAATAAATTTTAAATATAAGTAAATTTATGTTGTAAAAATAAAGTTTTCCTTTGTTTTCCCCTGTAATAATTAAACTAAACTGTGCACTTTTGATCTTTCTCTGACCTCAGAGTTCAGTGAGTTCTGTGAAAGTTAGAGGGTTATACAGGGCTTTGAAAGCTCACCCAATACATCCCCAAACTTAAATGAATCAAAAGCATTCAAGACTCATGATAATCTCTCATTTGATGTTATTAATGCTCTCTAGACAGGTAGTTGAACTTGTTTCCTAGAAAACCCATTCTAATATCTTATTACCGTCACCCAGATAGTTTCTCTAATTATATAAATCCATTGGATTAGAATTAGAGCCCATTTTTCCTTTTTAAATTGGAGATCAAAACCTAAATAACAGCTGTTTCTCTTATTAAACATAGTTCAATTGTCCCTCAATTTCTTCCTTAACTGAAATAATTTCCTTGTTTTGAAATTTCAATGTCTGAGCCTTTAATCATCTATCTGATCTTGCTTTGAGCCCTCCTTTTTTTTTTTTTTTTTTTTTTTTTTTTTTTTTTTTTTTTTATAGCCATCTGTTTGATTAAATATGGAACTTAAATTAGTGGCCTAAAGAAGGCTAGATAAGTACCCATCACTTCATATGCTATTTCTTCCATATTTGTTTACTTTTATTTTTATAAATCCTCACCTAAGGATATTTTTTTTTTCATTGATCGTTTTAGAGAGAATGGAGGGCTAGGGAGGAGTGGGAGAGAGAGAAAAACAGCAATGTGAGAGAGACATAGATTGGTCGCCTCCCACATGTGCACAGACTGGGGATTTGGGATTGAGCCTGCAACCGAGGTATGTGCTCTTGACCAGGTATCAAACCTAACTCTGGTCCATGGCGGACACTCCAGCCAGGCCCAATATTTATTTACTTTTAAATTTGGCCTGCCCTTCTAACCTTTGGTCAGCTTATTTTTTGTGTGACCTAAAAGATCATAATGAGTATCGCACCAAAACGTATTCTTCCCTTATTGATATGTTTAACATGTTTTCTGTTTATTGAATTTGAATATGTTAGCATTCACTCACTTATAAAGCTTTTTAAAAAGTTTTGCATTTTAATCTCATTGTTTCCACCTTTACTTTCCCCCCAACTGTTACATGGAATCAACTCACTGAGAATCCACTTTATTTGTGATTCCAATGTTTAAACAGTTATTTCTGTATAAAACATTTAATCTAGAAGAACTAATTTGAGGCTAGTCTTTTCCTTATAACATAGGCTAATGGGTATGAGTTAAATTGACTATCACACTGGTAATAGGGTTCTTATATTTTATTAGAGAAACCTGCCAGATGTCTCCCCACAAAAGCATGGAGAAGAGAGTCCATAGAACATAAAATGCCATCAGGACAGTGATGTGAAACGTCTGTGTGGTAGACAGCTGCAAGGTTGGAAAGGAGCTTTTGTGGGAAAAGAAGCATGCTGGTTTCTGTCGGCTCCCTCGGCAATGAAGCCGAGGGGACGCGGGTAGTTTTCCAAGACGTAAACGTCTCCATATGAGTGCTTCTGGAATGACACCAAAAGGATAGCCCAGAGCTGTGTTCTCACCTTCATAATGATCACTGTTCATACAGTGACACTTTCAACCCTCTTCAAAGATATTTGCATTTTTAAAAAGAGATTTTTTTTGGGGGTGGGGCAAGTGGTTGAAACAAATGGCCCAGAAGAGGAGCTATGCTGAGTTATGATGGGAACCGGCTGTTACACTGATGAAAAATCTACCCAACCCCAAAAAGGAAGTCTGAGGTTGTCCATTCCAAGTAGTATAATTAATTAAGATAATTATAAGCAGACATTTTAACAGGGCTCTAAAATTATTGAAAACCTTTTTCTTTTTAAAAATCACATAAATCCCGGCTTTGTAGGGGAGATTCTCTCAGACTCTCTTCACTGTGTTCCAGGACTTAAATGAAGCCAACACCAAATAGTATCGTCCTAATTGACAATGACATAGCTAATTTTTTAAATGAGTCCTTCATTTTCAAACACTGCCAAAGTGTTTTTCATAGCATTGTAGAAGTTGCTAGAACAGAGCTAGGGTTGGAACCTAAGGAGACCAGATTCACAGGCTCCGTTTGGCCCTAATGCAGTTATCACCTCTTGTAAAAGTAATCTCATCAGCCATGAAATACTCAGAGGGAAAAAGCAAAATTCCCTTTTTTTGTTGTTGTTAATAATATGATTAATTTTTTTCTAATATGCAGTGTAGTATAAGTGTTTTTATTATGTTTCCATGGTAACTTTCTTTGAATTGTACATTTTACTATTTTCCCAAAGAATGTGGTTATAAGACAAAAATGATATTTGGCAGTTAAATGAGGTAACAGTGATGGAATTTCAGAGGCTATAGAGAATTGAATCAAAAGAAAAATAGTTAACCACGCTTTGGCTCCTTAAGTCGCTCATGTCAATCAAAATAGATTAAAGCTTCTTCTAATAAATGAATTTAGAAAAAGCTAATCTTTAAAAAAAAAAAGGCAAGGAGAAAAAGGATATTTCATATATTTTGCAGGGTTCAATTCTGTTTTTAAAGTTAGTTTTGTTTTACTATAGGAGGATACAGACTTTAAAAATTGTTTAAATGCACTGTAATATAGTCACCAAGTTTTTATTATGAAGTTGATTAATTTGGGCTATTATAGCTGAAGTTTGATTTAAACAAAAAGACATCATTTTATCATGAAATTTTAAAAACAGAATATTTTTTAGAGCAGTTTTAGTTTCACAGCAAAATTGAGTAGGCAATGCAGTGATTTCCCATCTACCCCCTGCCCCCACAGGCACCCCTCCCCCGTTATTAGCATTCCCCTTATATTTGTTACAGTTGCAGACCCACATGTCACATCATAATCACTCACAGTCTATAGTTTATATTAAAGCTTACTTTCTGTGCTGTACATTTTATATTTTCGGCAAATATATAATGACATGTATTTACCATTCTAGTATTAGAACAATTTCACTGATCTAATATCATTACATTTTGACAGACTAGATGGAGCCCAAAAATATACAATTTCATTTTCCAAGGACTCCTGTTTTGGGATTAAGAGTAAGACTCAAGATATTATAAATACTACAGATATTACAACTCTTATCAGGGGGAACAGGCATTACCCATACAACTAGTTTTAAGTTGTACAAAATATAGCAAACCAATGACTAAGGTTTCCTCAGAACAGTTCTTTCTGAGTATAGTGGCAACTAATTTTTGACTTTTGAAGTCTGAATTTAAACTAACAAACAGCACACAAATAACCCAGAATCTAATCTTTCTTTTTTTTTAAAATCAAATATATTTGATCAATTTCAGAGAAGAAGGGAGAGGGAGAGAGAGATAGAAATATCAATGATGAGAGAAAATCTTTGATTGGCTGCCTTCTGCATGCCTCCTACTGGGGATAGAGTCCACAACCCCGGCATGTGACCTTGACTTGAATTAAACCTGCAGGCCGACACGACACCCTATCCACTGAGCCATACCTGCTAATGCAACTCAGAATCTTTCTGTATTAAGCTGCTGCTTTCCCTCTATGTTAAGAAGGAATCCTGTCTCCAACACTGTCGCTGTTACTCACAATTTAAATGTCTTTAAGCAGGCCAAGCCACTCTCTGTAAATCTGGATGCCTTCTAACGTAGCATTTTCTGATGACATGTTACTTTTTATTGCCCGAGCCTATTCTTTCAGATGCTCAGAGTTGTTTCCAGTGATTTGTAATTACAGACCTAAAATATATCATGTGGGTACTTTACTTCCTGTTCTACATTTGTGTTTCATGCCAAAGTAACCCTGGAACTAAGACCAGGGTTTAAAAGTTACAAGCACATTGTGTAGAACATTAGGACAAAATGTAGAAATACAACAAACGCCAAGTAGCCTCTGCCAAAAACATTTTATTGTTTATTAGAACGAGGATCTGCTAGAGTTGAAAGGAGGAGGAAGACAAATGTCCAACACCTGGAATCAAGGGAAGAGTGGTTTTAAGAGTTTAATATCCTGTTTTTATGAAACCCCTCCGCATTATGGACAATGTGATAGTTTATGTGTAACTTGGGGACATTTGATGTGACTTTTGGTTGTTTTGCAATCTGAGGCACTCCCTCTCCCCTGAGTCACTGTGCAGCCGGAGAAGAAGAGAGAAACCTGGAGGCTGGGTACAGAAGCTTCCAGAAGAGTAACATTAAGTTCTCCTACTAGGCTTCAAGTTGCTGCTGTAGTTTTTGATAAATCATCTATCTACTACTTCCAAACTCTGCATTCATGTATTTTTTTTTTTTTTGGACATCTCTGTATTTTAAAACCAGATAACACACATTTTTCCTTAACCAAGAACCATTCACCCTATGGGTAAAAGCAGTGATAACCCTTACGCTCTAAAACAAGTGATCAGTTGGTGACTATTAAATGTTCAGTTGCCTTTGGGTTCATTTAAGTATAGTTTTTAGATTCCCCTCCACCACAGAACACATTTGGGTCACCCCAGAATACACAGCAGCATTTAACAAACACTGGACGTGCAACTTTTTATTAGTGCCTTGTCTAATCAACTCTTTGAAATTATTTTCTAGCCAAACAGAACATATCAGAAACTACAACCATCGATCTGAATATCCTTACAGAAACTGCCTCACACAGTTTATCCAAAGAACTGCAAACAGTACCTGACAGAACTACACCAATCACCCCCTTAACCACTGACTTACCTGTCATTACAACTAAGTTCCCTGCTGTGGGAAACATAGCCAATTTTGAACAAAAATCCACTGCTCAGTCTCCAGTGGTCACACACAGATTAGCCACTGATCCACCCACACCTCCTGGGAGAACCATATCTGAAATTAAGGAAGAAGTGCCCCAGAGTACAACTGCCACCTCCCGTCATGCTACTGATTCATGGGATGGTATCATGGAATATATGCCAACACAAGAATCAGTTACACAAATTGAACAAATAGAAGTGGGTCCCTTGGTAACTGCTATGGAAATCTCAAAGCACATTCCTTCCACAGGATTCTCTGTAACCGAAACACCTTTTGTATCTACAATGGAACCCAAAACTGAAAAGAAAAGAGTAAGCACTACTTCTGAATTAGTGACCACAACCCGCTATTTCACCTTGGGAGAAGCTGGTGATGGTGGTGAAGACAGAACATCTACAGTTAGATCTGGCCAGAGCACCTTGGTCTTCAGCCAAATACCTGAAGTCATTACAGTGTCAAAGACTTCAGAAGACACCACTCCCAGTCAACTAATACCAGCATTGAGAACAGGTACTTATACCAATGATGAAATACAGGAAAAGGTCACCATCGACCCATTTATAGGAAAAATAGAGGAAGAAGACTTCTCTGAAATGAAGTTCTCTACAGCTTCCTCAGAGTCTTTGGTAGAAACGACCAAATCCTTTGATTCACCAACACTGACAACAGCAAAGCTAAGCGTTGTGCCAACAGGGGCAAGAGATGTGGAGGAAGACTTTACAAGAACGCCAGTTGGATTAGAAACAAATGGCTATCAAGCCACTACACAGTATGATGAGGGGATGACAAAAGTGCATTCAACCCACAGCACTTCAAGTGTGGAGGTAGTTACTGTATCAAAATGGTCATGGGATGAAGATAATATAACCTCAGAGCCGTTAGAGTCCACAGAACATGCACGTTCTCCAAAATTGCCCCCGGCCTTACTCACCACTATAGGAGTGAGTAGAAAGGATAAAGAAACCCCAGGTTTCACTCAGGATGAAGGAGATGAATTTAATCTTATCCCAGATAGTACTCAAATGCCATTAGAGAAGTTTACTGAAGAAGAATCCACAGAACGTGGGAAATTCACAATTAGATTTCAGCCAACTACATCAACTGGCATTACAGAAAAGTCTACAGCTGAAGAAAGAGTTCCCCCTGTCACAAGCATGGAAGATCGAGCTGCTCATGCAACTGTAGAAGGAAGTGCTTTGGCTAAAGCAGAAGATATGGATGTCTCTGAGCCTGTGTCTACTGCCCCTCCGTTTGCACCCACTTCAGATATGGAAGGATCAACATTCATTCATTATAGTAGCACCCAGGAGTCTACTTATGTAAGCACTTCCCATACTGTTCCTCTTTCTGTAAGTCCCAAGGCAGAATGGGGAGTGTTGGTACCTTCTGTGCCCTCAGAAAGTGAAGTTCCAGGTGAGCCCTCTCAAGACATCCGTGCCATTGATCAGACTCACCTGGAAGCAACAATTTCTCCTAAAACTATAAAAACGACAACAGAAATTGCACAGAGAACCACTCGGGAAGAATTTCCTTGGGAAGATCAGACTCCAGAAAAACCAGTCCCTGCCCTTGGTTCTGCAGCTGGCACAGCCAAGGAGGCGGCACCGCCTTTGGATGAACACGAAAGTGACGGGTCAGCGTACACTGTTGCTGAAGACCGATGGGTGACGAGTTCTGAGAGAGTCCCAATTTTAGAAACAACTCCAATTGGGAAAGTTGAGCACACTCTGTCTTATCTACCCGGTGCTGACACTGAGCACAAAGCGAAAACAGATGAAGTGGTAAGGCTAACACCAAGCATGGGGCCAACGGTATTTTTAAGTCCTGGGGTTGAACAAAAATATGAAACAGAAGAAGAAGCCACTACTGAGGAAAGAGATTATATTGAGTTAGGTTCAGAATTATTCGAGAAGCCCAAAGTCACAGAACTCCCAGAATTTTCAACAATTAAAGCCACAGTTCCAAGTGAGATGACTACCGCCTTCAGCTCAGTAGACAGACTTCACACAACTTCAGCAGGGAAGCCCTCTTCAGCACCCACTGAGGAACCGCCCCTCATCGACAGAGAACCCGGTGCAGAGACAACCGGTGGCATGGTAATCCTTGCAGAATCAACAGCCCGTGTTCCTACCACTACCCTTGAGGATAAGGAAACAGAAACCGATATCGATAGAGAGTATTTCACAACGTCAAGTCCTCCTTCTGTCACACAGCCAGCGAGGCCACCCACTGTGGAAGGCAAAGAGGCCTTGGGTCCTCAGGCACTTTTCACTCCAGAACCCCCAACGGGGACAAAATTCCACTCTGACATAAATATTTACATTATTGAGGTCAGAGAAAACAAGACAGGTAAGTCTTTGCTTTTTAGACATACCAGTCAAGGCAATGAGCATTTTATCTTGAAAATGTCTTTTTGGGGGAAAAAAAGTCAACCTACCAAATGCTGCCATTAGAAGATAACTGGAGTGTGAAAAAGTTCTGTGTTTTAGCTTCACATGTTTGTACAAGCATTGGAAGAATATGTTAAAGCGTTTGGAAGAATGTTAGATACAATTGTATTTTAAAGGTTATAAGAAGCCCTGCTTTGTCATCTAATATAACCAAATCATTCCGTTACATCACTTCAGAACATGCAGAACAAAGTGTGTTAATTTCAGTGTCTTTCCATGCATTACCACTCAATGTAGTACTAGACTGTGTTAACATTCCATTGGTCTTTAACTATTAACCTTCAGTACTTACATTGTGGACAGCTAAAACCCTTTTTGCATTCTAGGCCTGACAAAAAGACACCTAAAGGTTTGCTATGGGTTTTCTTTGTTTTATGACTTGAGGGGTGAGTAAAAGTCTGCTGCTTAAATGTTATTTCATGCAAGTTCCAAATGTCTTTAAGTTGTTGTCCTTGGGCATTTTAATGAGGCTTTAAATATTTAGAACAAATGCAACCTGGCTCAGTTGTAGGTATTGCTATAACTCATTGTATCAAATATCATTTCAGAAGATGGCTATGGCAGCGTTATCTCTGTTTCCTAAAACCAGGTTATTGTGTTATTATTTTATGATTTAATCATTTCATCTGTAGGGATGCCTTATTTATTTCTCTGGGGAAATGTTTAAAAGCTGTTTGTTTGTTTTTTACATTGATTAATACTTGCAATTTTCATTATCAAACATAAGATGCTCCTTTTTAAAAACCATATCATCTTTTAATTTTGGTAAGCTGATTTTAGACTACTACACAGTTCAATAGATCAAGTTTGTCTCTTTCTAAGTTAGGAGTCAAGATCCTTGATTTTAGTTAAGTTACTATATTCTAGTGCTAATGTGTGAATGAAATGAATAGCTACTTGTTTTTCCTTGACATGGCCCTGGGAAGTCAGACTAGAAGAATGTGGTGTGTTCTCTCTTACTCTTGAGATAGTCCACACAAGGTGTTATTTTTTCTTAAGAGTGAGTCTATCTTCATTAGATGGCACTTTTTGGGATCAAACAGGTCGCTCTGTTGTCACATCAGCTCTGTAGATGGAGATTTTACAGTTCTACCGTCTTCACAGCTCTGCTGTCCAGAATTCTCTCAGTGTGCAAACTCTTGCCGGGACAGTAAATATAATAGGAGAGAAGGGAATACATTCCCAGAGTATTGAAGTTAATCTTCACTTTCTAATACAGTTGAAAGAGGCCAGGATTGGAGCATTCTCTTTCTAGTGACAATGCTGTTTCTTGGAGGTCGTAGCTTTTTCCCACATGCCTTTCCTGCCTCTGGGAACTGGAGTTGGAGAGCGAAGATGAGATGCCAAGGAGAGGGAAGGAGGATTGCTGTTAGCAGCTGGGAAAGCTGAAAAGAAGGTATGAATAGAAAGGGAAGAGAAATGAAAAGGAGCTACTGCCAGCACTAAGTGAATGACTGACTACACAGCAGTTTTTCCAAATTTATATTTCTTTTTTGTTAGTGGAGATTATTAAATTGAATCAAATAATCTAGAAAACAGTAAAGAATGTTCTACATTTAAAAAGTCTTCTAAACGGGAAACTGTTAAAGTTAGAGTGATCACATTACAAAAATGGAAAAGTGAAACCCTATCTCCCTGGAAGAATTGGCAGTTGCAAAAAAAAAAAAAAAAATCTAAGTCTATAAACAGTTACTCGAAATGGAGGGTCTAGTAACCTCACCAGCAGCCATTTATACAAAGGTGCATATTTATATTTGACTAGTGAACTTAATTTAGCTGAGTCTGAGAGACATGACTCGATGTTCCTTTTCTTTCTTCCACGTTTAAAGCATGGGACCAAGATTTGTCTTAAAATTAATTTTTGTTCAGCACTGAGAATAAATGGTCAGAAAACTCTGGGGAAAGAGATGATGTGGCTACCTTCATCAGGACAGGATTTCAGGGTCAGCGTGGATGGGCGGGTGCGTGGGGTAAGCCTACATCTACCTAGTTTCCTCCCTCCCTCTCTCTTCCTCCCTCCCCCCCTTTATTATTTTTGTAGAGTTTATATATGCCATTCTCTTTATGACTAAAAGCATTATTTATGGCCTTATTAAGACAATGAGGTTAGCTCAGATACAACTGCTTACTTTTATTTGTTTCCTATGTGAAACTTAATTTTTCAAGCATTTTGAACTTTGGCAAGGGAAAGCCCTAAAGCAGATGTTAAATTAATGAGTTCTAAGGCAGGTGTACCTTAACAAAGAAAAAAATACATACGCACCTAAAAAAAGCAACCCTTTTTTATGTATCAAGGCACCTTTTTCCAGATTGGAAAATCCTTGGTCTATGTATGAACTTGTATAAATCTATTCACAAACATAGACTCAATCTCTATGTATACTGTATATCCAAGTAAGCAAAAATACCACCCATGCTACACTCAACCAAGACATTCATAATTTTTCTCTGCACTCAGCAAATCTTATAAATCTTTATATGTATTTTTTACTACTATGAAACAAAACATGCTACTCAGGACATGTTTATGTTATATTTGTTCAAATGGATCTTAATGGCAACGTAGGGTGCTGTTGCCAGAGGGCAGCTAGAGTTAGCAGTTAAAAAATCTGAAGGAACTTTTCAGCTCATAAAAGTTTTATGAGCTGAAAAATGCTATGGGGTGTATTTAACAGTGGTTTGGGGGATACTGAAAACATGACTCCTGTCTATTTCAGGAGTAATTTGCACACCTGCATTTTGAAAAATGATTAAAAGGTTTTCTTTGTGAACATGTATGGAGTTTACGGGGTTTAATGGTGTAGGAAGAGTTCCTTCAATTCTGGGCTTTTATTTATTTTTTAAAGAATGCACTCCCCCCCCCCCCCGACCCCGCTAAATCATATGAAATGTCACAAGTTGGTGTAACAGAACTGTGAATGTTTTTTAAAGCAATGATGTACTGGTATCTTTAAATCAAAAATACCTTGGACATATGCAAACATGATTATGCAGATGCTCACAGTGATAGCCTTAAACTAGGGTGGCTTATTAGTGTTTTGTTTTGTTTCTAAACAAGTGCATATAAACTACATACTATTTGTCAGGCCAAGCTTGATGTTATTTGTCTTGCCAGATTGTTTTTTTTCTTCTCATTTTATCATTTATATTTTATATCATTCTAAATCTGAGTGTAAGGCAAGTGTAAAGCCAGTATGAAACTAAAATGATATAGATATCAAGATATATAAAATGATTAATGTAATGATGTCAAAAATCAATGAGATATTAAGTAAGATAATTTTGGCACTAAATCAGAACTTTCTTTGCTCGGTTTCCCCTGTTGAAAATCATGCTTACCTATTGCTTATCTTGCTCAGAAGTGTCTCCCATGAGAACGCTGCTGCAAGCACAGTGCCTGGCACAAGGGAACCACGTGGCACAAATCAGCCCCCTCTCCGCTGTAGGAATTACTTTATGCTAAACTTCTAAATATAGGAAAATGTAGACTGTCTTGTACTAAATAGGTAAGAAGCCAGTTAAAACTCAATATGCTTTATACCTCGGGGAGCCAACTGTAATTAAACGGCAGTATCTGCTCGACTGCAGGAGCTTGTTAGCATCTTAATCCTCTAAGGACAGTGTCTGTGTGGGTGATGCCAGGAGGGTGCCGATCAGAAGCAGCTGTAGCCCTTCTTATAACATGGTATTTGAATATAGTTTTGATTCTATAGGGCTGGCACATACAGTTCATTAGCTTTTTCGTGTGTGAAAAACGGGCTTATGACTTTCATAACTACCAATTCCATTTTTTTTTTTTTTTTACAGAGAAAAAGAGCTTTTTCTGAATTCTTTATGAATTTTTGCAGGTACTGGGCCTAGCCTCTCCTTGCATATTCATAGAACACATGGGCATTCCCTGCTGTCTTTTTGTTGTTGTCAAGGAAACCCTCTAGTTTTCTACACAGGGATTACATTCTTCTTTCTTAATAGCTCTTAGATCATTCATTTGTGCGATGAATAAAAAATGTATTCACAGGCCCAGACAGTGTTCAGCACTTTTTTGGAGGGGGGTGGGTTGGTGGGACAGACGTGCATGGGGAGAGGAACAATAGGGATAAAAGAAATGTTGTCTGAGGTTTCATTGTAATAAGATAAAGCTGAAAAATTTATGTTTTTAAAAAAGTTATCATTTTAGATTGGTTTGTCAAGTACAAAAAAATAATTGGTTATTCAATGCTTTTATGGATGGAATGATGATAAGAATGACCCTAGTTGGGGGCTGTAAGGATGGTGATGTGTTTTGGTGAAAACTGTTGTACATTTTTTCATTTATATTGAAGTGCTTCGAATTTTTTTTTTTTACAACATAATGGAAGTGATAGAAAAATGTAAAACATTCATCCTAAGGCATCATGTGGACAACTGAAAATCTACTTGATTGCATTAAAAATGGTGTTTCTTAGAGAGATTTGCCAAGATTTATACCTTGAATATGAATTCGGAGGGAAACATCTAGCTATTAACAAGAAGACTATATTTATTCTTCAAAAGAGTAATTTTATTCTTGAGAAGAAAATAAATTATGAAGAACCTTCTAAATACTTGCTAGAATTTTAAGTATGAGATTTTGAACTGGAAAGAATCCCTGGAGGGAGAGGGACAGTTTAATTGTGTTTCAGCATCTATGTCCATGAACATTTGACTTATTGTGTCGTGGTATTATACCCAGACCTGCTTGTACACACGTATAATCGGTATACACCACCTCAACTGGCCTCTAGTGTCCTCACTGTTGGGCATTGCACCACAGCATTCCCAGTATCTCACAGGACAATGTTGTCGCTTTGACCATATGATGCATATACTAGGTTTCTGAAAGTTGACTTTTCTAAATTGAGAACAGGAAAAGGAAATGTACTAATGTATAACTCTGTGTAGCTTAATGAAATATAGTATAATGATCATATTTCAGTAGTTTGCAATTTTACCCTTCCTCTGCTCTTTAGGGGAGTCATTTTACTACCTGAAGATAAAACATTCTCTGCCTATCTCTTCATACCCACCCTCAAGGACATATTTTAGAGGGTTATTGAAATAGTCATTCAATCATGCTGCAATGTTGCTAGGGGAAAGAAAATAATACAATCTATAGATTATTTGAGAAGGCAACTTGAAATAATTAGTAAGCAAGAGAGCATGTAATGAAGGAAAATTGCTTGCTGTAGTAAAAGGAAAAATAGAGGTAATAAGAACTGAGTAGTATAAAAAGCATCCTTACATGGCAAAGTCTCAGAATGGGTCTTCCAGGAAACTGAGCATTTGTCCCCTCACTAGGCAACCACACAGCTTACCTGGGAGGCTGCAGAGCTGCAGCAGCCAGGCCCCTGCATCTAACCAGCCAGGATGCAGAGAAGCACCCAGTACATCAGTATTACCCACACTGCTTTTCAACCCTGGCTGTCTCAAAATCTCTAAAAACACCCTCCACCTGACTTCCCATCAGACAACTTGAATCTGGATTTCTAGTGGTGGGGCTAAGGCATTGCCATTTTTCTTAATTTTGCTTCATTTTAAAACTAATATCTGTATTTCTTAATGTGCCCCAGGAGTTCTGATGCACAGGGAGGGTTCAAAAACCACTGATAAACTGAAGGCTTTCTGCCTACAGGCAGCGGCTGAAATACAAAAAATTCCCGGGGAGGGGGGTTGCTTTAAGACTCTGCCCGTTTAAAATGTACTTGGCCAAATTTAAGGAGGAAAAAAATTATGTCTGAACAAAATGGTGGTCTTTGAGCATATTGTGGGAAGTGTCGCTTTTGTCACAAATGTTAAACGAATCTTGGCATCTGTAAGTGAGGAATATATGAAACATATTTCGTATAACATTGACATATGTTTTTAAAGTTTCAGGATTAGCTGTAATTGAGTCAAAGTAATATTGAAGGGTGGAGAATATATCTCGAATTACCCAGAACTGCATACCTCACTTGGCTGTACCCACGTTACCTTCTCTCTATTAACATGGAAATTAAAAGGAACTATGCTTTGGTGTAAGGATGATGTATATAGTATACAAGTATATATTTTAATTTGAGGAAAACAGGAATTATCACCCTGATATAAACCTATATAGAACGCTGGACTTCGAAAGAAAATGAATGATTAAAAAGTATTGAGACTATGCCTGCACCTTTAGATTACCTGAATTTTTGTAACTCTCAGAGTTTTTAGTGTTTGAGTCATCTGTATGGTTCTTTAGTTATAGTTTCGAATTGGGGCTGTTACTGCAGCCAAAGAATAACCATTGCTTCAGGCTAAAATGTAAATCTTCTCAAGGGAGCATCAAACAAGTAGAATGAAATTTTTCATTCCTGATGATAAATAACTGTGTAGACATTCTTCCAACAAAATTCCCCAAAGAGGGGCTAAGTGGCCAGAGTCTGAGGAGCATTACATATTTAAAGGAACCTTTCATTTTAATTACTGAATATAGAAGTTAGTAAGGGAGGTGAGATAAAAATATAAAAACTAGGGGATTTAAAAAAAAATCTTGATTGTTGAAAGTTTTACATATGTCTCTCCACCCCCACCCCCCCATTGACAATGAGGGGATTTATATATAAGAAACAATATGTCAGAGTCCTTTGACATACAAATAAAAAACAACACCAATTTGGGCTGAGGAATTTTAGAGAAGATATGTTGGAGAAGGGAGGGCTTCAGCTGGATCTTTCATACTAGTAAATGCATGGGAGATGAACACAGGAGGATTTAGAAAGCATTCCAAGTAGGGGGAAGAGGGCTCTTCTTCTTTTTTTTTTTTTTTTTTTTAATATATTTTATTGATTTTGTACAGAGAGGAAGTGAGAGAGATAGAGAGTTAGAAACATCGATGAGAGAGAGTCATCGATCAGCTGCCTCTTGCACACCCCCCACTGGGGATGTGCCCGCAACCAAGGTACATGCCCTTGACCGGAATCGAACCCAGGTCCCTTCAGTCCCCAAGCAGACGCTCTATCCATTGAGCCAAACCGGTTTCGGCGAGGGCTCTTCTTGAGTGGACATCTGAGAAGGGAGCGAGAATGTTGAGATAAGGGCATGGTCTCCAGGGAGAGAAGCAGAGAATAACAGAGAACGGAAGGAAGAGGATACATGTGGGGAGTTAATGGAGATGTTTGAACACTATTTTGAAGAAGTCAGATGGTAGGTGACCAGAAACTATTACTAACTTTTGAAGAAAGAAGTGGCATAATTAAAAAAAAAAAATTTGTGTTTGGTGAAGTTTAACTTAGTAGCCATAATTTGGGAGGCTTAGAAAATAAGTTTATACTCGTATACATGATGGGGCAAAAATAGGTTTACAGTTATTTCAATAGAAAATATATAAGTAATAAGTAATAATACAATAATAAACTCGTTGTGTTTTTTGTACTCACAACTATAAACCTACTTTGCCCGCCCCCCCATATTTATTTATGAGGCAGTCATTTTACATTAGTCAAAGTTTTTATTTAAATTATAAATCCATGAATCTGACCAAAGTGTTTTTCTGATGTTAGGATATCTGGTTATCTATCTATCTATCTATCTAGCTAGCTAGCTAGCTACCTATCTATCATCTACCAACTATAACTGGCTTTGACAATGTTAGATAACTAAAGTGAAAAAGATATGAAAAGTATTGCCCTTGGTTGATTATTTTTCATTTATTCTGTTTTTAAGGAAACATTTAAAAACCAAATAATGTGGCTCGCTTCCCTTTCATGTAGCTCTTTGTGCTGTTGTTCAGAAATGCTTGAAGCTCCCAAAATTACTTGATTATGCTCTCCAGCAAAGCCCTTACTGTTTAATTGGAAGTCATGAAGTGGCTTGGGCCTTTCCTGTAAGCCCAAGCTCACTCTCAGAGATATCTCCTTATGCACACTTAGACCAGATGGCTGTACCCAAACTCATTCTTTCCACTTGAGGGAACAGCATTATTAGAGGATTATCTGAAGTTGGGAAAGGAGAGGATTCCCATTTATCATCCCCATAATATGTTTGCCTCGAAAGAGTAAGGTCATCAGAAATGCTTCTATTGCTCATACTTATATTTTACCCTTTCTGGGTGTAATTCCTGATAAGTTGAGAAACATTGAGCTGCTCACTCAGCAAGAAGGGGGCTGTCAGTGTAAGATAACATGCCTAGGTGGCACACCAAGCATACTCCAGCTAGCAGAAGTAATAGAGAGAGATGGGTCACGTAATCCATTATTGATCCCCCAATCTTTAGTTCAGTCTCTTTCACTGCTAGGGAAATTGAGTATTGTTATAGTACCACATGATTTCCAATCATTATGGTGATTAAAGGTGCAAAAATATCTGATAAAATTTTGTGAGGGTATTTATTATATATCTTGATTACTAATGTAAAAAATTTTTATATCCCAAATTGGCACCATTTTTAGTGTCTCAAATTTTGAAAATGTTGAGGAAAGGATGTCTGAGATAATCTGGTTGAAATTCACATTAGGTGGTTTTCTTTGCTTCATATGAAGCCAGTTTGTTTTTATTTTAATTAAGAACATCTCAAAGATGAATTAAATAGAAGCATTTGTTTCAGACTGGTTTTTGGATCTACAGGTACGTATCCAAACTTATTAAAGAGCTTCAAGCTTTTTCTATTTAAATGCCATAAGTATTTCTCACACACTGCAGTATGGCTGTCTGTTGTATTTTTAAGATAAGGAAACAAAATATTTTTTGTTGTTCATTAAAATAAAATAAATTTTAATAAAGAAATGCGATACTAATATATTCCTGCTGAGTAGATTGCTATATGCATACATTTCATTGAAAGCTCTTAAACTTAAATTGTAAAATCCCCTGAAGAGAACATGAACTTGAGCCAGCTGCCTATGCATCTTAGCAATTATGTTTTGTGTCTGCTAACAGAATGACAGGGAGACTTGTGCTATGTCTACAAAACTCTACCATGAAGTACTTCAAAATACTTGCTGAATAATTTGAGGTCAGCTAGCAATAAAGCTTTGTGTGAAAGGGCACTAAAAAAATCTATTAACCGTGGTACCAGTATATTCAAGTCAAGCTGTTAAAATACACTCATATAAACATAGAAGAGATTATACATACACTGTGTAGAGTTCTGTGGTTTCACTCTTGAAATCCAAATAAAAGTTATATTACTCTTAGAATAAAATTCTAAAATACAGCAGCCTTTTATAAGAACTTGTCCACCCAAGAGGTGGGAATGTTAATTACTCTGTTAGGGTGCACTGTTAGTATAACAGAGAGCAGATCACAATTTTCAATGATATACCTTCATTTACACTATCACAGGTGCCCCCCCCGCCCCCCTCCTGCCACACACTACAAAGAGACTTTGCTAGTTTGCAATAATTATAGCTCTTGCAGCTTTCGGATAATGTGTGTGGTGGGTGGGAGGTGTAGTGATAAGACAGGGGAATGAAGAAGTAATTTCAGCAGCTGAATAAACTAAGGAGAGCAAATAGGAGTAGGGGATAGACAAAAGGCAGCAATGACAGGAGACCAGTGGCAGAAAGAATTCACCTGTCTCCACTAGAAAGATTTCATAATTTAAAAACTTTTAAAAGTATGAGAACAAATTGGCTATACTGAGATAATAAAATATAAATTGACCTGTAGAGAATCTTTTGGCAGAAAAAAATTAACTTCAAAGCCCTAGGCAATCAAGAGTTCTTGAACCCTAAAACCGTTATTAAGAAATCCAATGGAACCATTTGGAAGTTGACAAAAACGTTGCTTAATTGTGAGAATATTCCTTTAAGAAAAAGAACACAAATAATTTCAGCTCTCATTTTATCTCTTTTATTTAAGAATTTCTAAATGGAACACTTTAAAAAATAAATCTTTTCTCTTAAATCACCATTATGATGTGCTGATAGTTCTTTAGTCATTGCCAGCTTTGTGGTATAGTGAGAAGAATAAGATCAAAGAGCTTAAAATGATTCAGTGTTTTATACTATTGTAAAGGCAAACGAGAGTTGATACTTTGGAGGCAGATGGAAAAAGAAATTACAGTTTTAATGTAATGTTTGGAGCATTTGCAATATGTACACTCAAACGTTCCCTTTTAAAATAGCTTGAGAAGAGTTTAGTAAGGTCCTTTCTCTAACCTATTGGCAATAGCATTTGTTCCCAAGAGGGCGAGAGAGAGTTGGAAGATACCTTGGAAGTCTTAGGTCTCTATAAAGTTAGTAGGCAAATGTCTGTTGTACCATCTGGTAGGTAAGAGGTACTCAGTAAATTTTGTGCCATCAATTGGCTCCTGAAGAGATAATACAGTTGGGTGACATGCATGGTTTTGGTAGTGAATTAAAACTGTGTGCAAAACAAGTATGAAGCTGAGTGTTTATGAAGAATACGCAATGTTTATATTACTGTGTTTGAAATATTGTGATGTTTATTTAGATTAGGAAATGGAATATACTACACCTAACGATTGAGTCTTTGGTGAAATATTCTGATATGATGGCTTAACGTGCTAGGGGAAATCTTTATAGTTTAATGAATAATCAGAAATGTTAGAATTCATGATCCAAGTGGAAAATGGACTCAAGGAATGTTATATTTTGTTCATTGGAGCTAAAAGTAGAGAATGTAAAATGAATGCCAGGGTCTTTATTTAATTGAATTAATAAGAGTTGATAGCCAATCAAATTATTACATAAGTTGTTTATTCTCGATTAGAGTTCTTCTAGAAAAACACCTTTTTTTTTTTTTTTAAAGTTATTGATTCTTTGGTAGAACGTTTAAGCAAACATCATAATGTGTCAGTTTCTTTGACAAGTTAATATTTGACACCCTGATAACCTTAGTATTTTTTCTCTGCTTTTCTTCACGCTACTTATTTTTAGAGATACCAACATCATAGTTGATGGAACCTCCTCTATAATTATTCACCAAGACATTCATGGTATATGTTTATATGTTTTGTTTTCTTAAATATTATTTTTTAATGTAAGGAATTTATTTAGAAACCCATAAAAATTCTATAATAACAGTACGTTTTCCTATTCCTGGCCCAAGAATTTACAAATAAACAATATTGAACAGTTATTTTTTTATTGATCCTTGCATTTGGCTGGAGTAGCGTGGCTGGTTAGTTTTATCTCCTTATTGATAAAAAGGTATAGAATGTGGTGGGAATTCTTTGTATTCTTGACACAGATCCATGTTTCTTATTTAAAATTCTTTCTGTATTCAAGTGAAAGTTACTGTGTGAATTTAGTGCCTGTGGTGTGATACTTAATGCGAATTTTAGCTTTATTTATACCTAAATAAAGATATAAACATGAAGACAGGCATGTTTTTGAGGCTCCAGTTAAATCTATAAAGTGCAAAATAGTGTAATTCAACTATGTTCAAATAGTATTAGCAGTGAGAGGCTACTTAATTTGATGATTAGATAAAATTATTGATGTAATATTTCAAGAGATTAATTCCTACAAAAGGCATTTAAAATGTATTCTCTCTCACACGTGTGCCTATTTCTCTCTCATTCTGTTTTTCATAGTGAAAAGGTAGCCTTTACCACAAGTCATTTAAACTGTTATTACCTGAAAATTTTATTGTCCTTTTTTAAAACATATACATATGAGGCACTATGAGATCACTGTATCATTAGTGACGCAGTATTGACCAATCTTACTCAGATTATGCTTTTTGGAAAAAGGTAAGGCATTTAGTCATTTTCTTGTTTGGCAGTAAGTAGTTGCCAAACCTATGTCAGATATCATCTGTATTCCATTAATATTTTTATAATACACTAGCATTATGCATTGACTTCACTTCTCCTATGAAATACTTTTTTCATTTATTTGAATATCCATAAGCCATCATTTCTATAGTTAAAAGGCTGGATGTATGGTATAGGATGGGACTGAGATATAAAAAATGAACTGTAATATGTGACAGTTAATGAGTAAGGATGTGTAATTGGGGTAAGAATAAGCCAAACCTACACAATAGTATTTTATAGAGATCATACAGTGAAGATGGGATACAGAGAAGCTTTCTTTTTTGTTTTTATTGGAGTGAAAAGGATAAATGTAAATATAGTAGATGTCTTTTAGCTACATAAAGGTCTTGTGCATTTTTTTTTTACAAATCATAGTTAAAAACAGAAGAAATTTTGTAGAATTTTTATTGATAGTTCATATATGTCTGTGTTTATGTTGATGTAAGCAATATTGGTTCCCTCTCGATGGGGCTTTTCTTTTCTTTCTTTTTAGTTTTATTATTTATTAATTATTTTTTAAATAAATCTTTATTGTTCAGATTATTACAAATGTTCCTTCCCCACCCCCCCTCCATTGCTCCCCTCTTTTCTGAATGTCAGTAAATGCTAGATGTTGGTCTTCCATATGTAGAAGGGAGCAGCGTCTTACAACAGCAAGGATCGCCTTACCGATGGGGACAGGTGTGGCTCCGCAGTCATTATTTTTCCTGTAAGCTTCTCAGGTTCAGCCTGAGCATTTCTGGCATGGATCAGGGCGAGGCTGAAAATAATTTGCAACAGTATTCCTGAGGGTTGGGAGTGAGACTGTGCAATCCTCCTTGCTTTACTCTGTCTTCTTCATGGGTCAATGCACACATGGGCACCTTTGCAAGTGGCTGTGATGCTAGGAGTAGAGCAGCTGTAGGGACAGGACCCTTTCCCAGGACAACTGAGTTCCACACTAATGAGAGTGAGGCCCCAGAATTTCCTCCTTCCTGGTGCCCAGACAAGGACCTTCGTTGGAGGCAGAAAAGTCAACTAGGTAGTTTGTACCCCCTGGCAATTTGTGATCTAGGGAATATTCTAAGGACATTTGTTATTAAAATATGCTAGCTCAAATGTTTAGATGGGACCCTTAAACTTCCTTTGGAGGAAATGTTTTAAAAAGAACTGTCATAGACCCATTCTCTGTCATGTCATGAAGGATAAAGGTGTAAAAGTGTGGAGGGTTTTTCCTCTCTTAAGCTTCCGGGAACTCTCTGTGCCCATGCACACGGCGCCCAGGCTCCTCCCCCCCCCCCCCCCCCCCACCTTGTGTCTGGGAGGTGGCTGCAGCTTAGGCAGCTAACTTTAGTCTCACTTGCTTTGAGAGGGGTGGTCACTGTGCTGTGAAAGGGCTACATCGCCTCTAATTTTCTAAAAGGTCTTCTTTAGGAAAAATCATGACACGATTGCCCAGAAGCAATCTCTTCTCATTTCCTCATTGAGTAAGGGTGTCTGTGCATCCCTTTACATGAACGACAATAATCAGTTACTTTTTCTGTATGATTTGGTGAAATTTTTCTTTTTTTTTTCCAGTTCACACAAAGATGAATTTCTGCATGTCACGATTACAATTACAATGTATATATGTGCTTTCTTGTCTCATTTTACAATGCTGCATTGTTAAATGTGTTAAATAATTTTTATACCCTGTTTCTATCATCTTAAGTTGGATTATTTATTTTTTCCCATTGTTAATGTAAAACAGCAAATCTGAAGACCGATAATTATGTATAGAAGGGTGATTGTACTTAATGTTAAAAGATTTGAATCCTCCCTTGTGTGTGAGTGATCTGCAAGCCTTGCTATCAGTTTCTTCTGTCATACGCTGCCAACTGTTCTATTTAAGTATTGTGAAAACTCTTTGTTTTTTTCAGGTCGAATGAGTGATTTGAGTGTAATTGGTCATCCAATAGATTCAGAATCTAAAGAAGATGAACCTTGTAGTGAAGAAACAGATTCAGAGCACGACCTAATTGCTGCCATTTTACCCGAGTTAATTGACCTAGATATATACCACAGTGAGGAAGACGAGGAGGAAGACGAAGACTGTGCAAATGCTACTGACGTCACGACCACCCCATCAGTGCAGTACATAAATGGGAAACACCTAGTCACCACTGTGCCCAAGGACCCAGAGGCAGCAGAAGCTAGGCGTGGCCAGTTTGAAAGTGTTGCACCTTCTCAGAATTTTTCAGACAGCAGTGAGAGTGACACCCCTGAGTTTCCCATGTCTGAAAGGGAACCATCTATTTCTGTGCAGCCAAGTGAATCTAAAGAAACCACAGAATCGCTTGAAATGACATGGAAGCCTGAGACTTACCCTGAAACACCAGAACATTTTTCAAGTGGTGAGCCTGATATTTTCCCCACAGTCCCATCATCACACAAGGGCCAAGCCACAGAGGGACCAGAATCAGTCTCGGATAAAGGTCCTGAGCCTGAGCATTATAGTCTGGTGCTTGAACATACTGAACCTGGATCCCTCTCTTCTGAAGAGTCTTCAGGAGATGCTGAGGTCAACCAAGAGTCCTCAGAAATGATCTTTTCAAGGACCACGGAAGTAACACTTGGTGAAGAGGCAGAAAAAAGTACTTCTATCACCTATATTCCAAGTACAGTTTCAAGTTCTATGTCAGCAAATGTGTTGGAGGAAGTATCAGTCACATTAACAGGAAACCACAGGCCTGTTGATCCATTGGCCACTATGGAAAACTGGGGAGAATCAACCCCTGGACAAATTGTAGAGCTCTCTGGGAATCCTTCAATTCTGATTCCAGAAGGCTCTGGGGAAGAAGAAGATAAAGATCAAATGTTCACCATGGTAACCCATTCATCACAAAGAAATTCTACCAGTACACTGGTTACTTTAGACACTGGCAAAACAATGACCACAGACAACTTTTTTGATGTCCCTGCAACTGCCATTTACTTGGTTTCTGAACAACCTTCTACAGAAGTAGTGCCCACAAAATTGGTACAGGAAACAGACACGATTGAGTGGGCTTTTAGTACGTCTCTTGAGGGAAAGCAAAGGAAAGGTGAGGAGGAGGAGGGAACTACAGCTTCTACAGTTCAGCTACATATGCCTACACAGAGATCAGACCAGTTAGTTTTATCCTCTGCATTAGAAAACACAAATGAAGCTACATCTAGTGATTCAGCATCTGCTACCAGGAACAGTGTCATGTACTTAACAACATCCACACAGTCTGAAAGGGAAATGACAAGTTCTAATCCTTTCTTTCCAGAAACGGATGTTTTAGACAATCTGGGGACACAGACCACCAAGACCGGCAGTAGCAGTCAACCTGGGGTTCAGGAAGGACAGGCCACTGTGCCAGGTAGTCCCCGCTCTCTCTCTATGGAGCAGGGCTCAAGAGAAGCTGCCACTGACCCAGCAACCACAACTGTTCCTTCATTTTCATTAAAAGTAGAGCCTGAAATTCAAGTTAAAAAGGAAATAGGTAGTACTATGTCTCCCCTTGTGGAAACTATATTACCTTTTGAGCCACCAGGACTAGATTTGAGTAATGTAACGGACAGAGAGGTTACTGAAGTTATAAGCCAAACATCCAAGGAAAGCCTTATGTCAGAGGTTTCAGTAGAATCAAATCATGGGACAGAAATAAAGGGCTTCTCTACAGATTTTCCATTGGAGGAAGACTTCAGTGGTGACTTTAGAGAATACTCGACGGTTTCTAAAATCGTAACAAAAGAAGAAACAGTAATGATGGAAGGCTCTGGGGATGCAGCATTTAAAGATACCCAGGTTTCACCATCGTTAATCCCTACTTCAGGCCACATCAATCACACAGCTGACTCAGAAGGACCTGGTGGCAGCTTTGTCAGCACTTCAGCCTTCCCTTGGGAAGAGTTCACAGCCTCAGGTGAGGGCTCAGGTGAGCAAGTGGTCTCAGCCAGCAGCTCTGCTGACCAAGTGTTTCCCAGTGCCGTGGGAAATGTTTTTGGTACAGAATCTCCATTTGTTGACCAAGTTTTGGGAGAAGAAGGTACTACCCAAGAAGCTGATAAGAGAGCCACCAGTTTACCAAGAGCAGAAGCTGAAGGCACTGAAGCTCTAACAGAAAAGGGGGATGTGAAGGTTGATGGCACAGTTTCAGTGGACTTTTCCCAGATGATAGAGCCAACCAAACTGTGGTCCAGGCAAGGAGTTACTACTGTAGGACAAGAAATTGAAATCAAAACAACGTCAGAGGAAAAGATTCAAGAACAAAAATATTTTGAATCCCCCCAAAGCTCTGTTGCACCAGAGCAAACCATTTTTCATGAAACTGGATTTCCAACCACAGATTACTCTATACTAACAACAAAGAAAACTTATGATGCTGATGAGGAAATGGAAAAGGAAGGCATTTTCATAGTTGACATGTCTACTCCAGGTCCAGGAGCAAAGGATGTGGAACCCTACACTACTCTCCCTGAAGTTACTGAAAAATCCCATTTTTTCTTGGCTACTACCTCAGTGACTGAATCTGTACTAGATGGAAGTATAGTTACAGATTCATCAATCAAAGAGGAAGAAAATATAAAACCCTTCCCCAAAGTTATGAAGCCAGTAATTAAAGAGTCAGATACTAATTTATTCTCTGGCCTGGGATCAGGAGAAGAAGTTTTGCCTACCACAGTGTCAGTGAATTTTACTGAAATGGAACAAATCATTAGCACATTATATCCCAAGGCTCCTCAAGTGGACAGCTTAGAAACTAGCATCTCAAGTGATCCCACTGAAGACTATGAGGGAATGGAAAATGTGGCAAGTGAAATTGGACTACTCATTTCTAAAACAGACAACATCTCTGAATATAGTGAGACAGCATCCAGCACAACATTACTAGAAATTTTAAGGGACACCAGAACGGAAGGACCGTCTTTAGCAACTCTCACCTTCTCTGCAGACACTGAACAGCCTCAAAATCAGACTCAGAGTTGGGAAGAAGAAATTCAGACTAGTCAACCACAACCTACCACTGAGCAAATCTCTAACAAGAATTCTTCAGTAGCAGAAACTAGAGAAACAGCAACGTCTTCTACTGACTTTCTGGCTAGAACTTCTGGTATTGGAATGGCCAGAGGGTCTGTTACACCCACAACAAAACCATCTGACTTGTTTCATGAATATTCCGGAGAAGGATCTGGGGAACTGGATATAGTAGACTTAGTCCACACTTCTGGAACTACTCAGGCAACCAGAAAAGGAAGCACCACATTTGTTCCTAATAGGCCCCTGGAGAAACATCCTGAGGATCCAAGTGCTAAAACCATTACTGTTGACGGGTTTCCAACAGGCTCAATGGTGCCACTTCTTCATCTAGAGCAGAATGAAAGCTCCCCAGATCCAACTATCACAGTGTCCAACACAGTGTCATATAAGAGGTCCACCGAGAGTGCAGATAGTTTCCATCACCACTTGGGGGGATTTGAGGATTCCACCTTAAAACCTGACAGAAAAAAAGCCACTGAAAATATTATTATAGATCTGGACAAAGAGGACAAGGATTTGTTATTGACAATTACAGAGAGTACCATACTTGAAATTCTACCTGAGCTCACGTCAGATAAAAATACTATCATAGATATTGATCACACTAAACCCATGTATGAAGACATCCTTGGAATGCAAACGGACATAGACCCAGAGACACCGTCAGGACTACAGGTCAATAATGAAGACAGCGCTCAAATTCAACAGAAGCACGAAGCAGCTGCCAACCTATCCTTAACTGTGGAACCATTTGAAAGTTCTGGTGATGCTCTTCTGGCTAGCTACACTCAGGCGGCACATAACAAATCCATGACTTCTGAAGACAGAAGCCAGTTCAATCACATGGGCTTTATCTTCACAACTGGGATCCCCATCCCAAGCACAGAAACAGAATTAGATATTTTTCTTTCCACAGCAACATCCCTACCCATTCCTAGTAAGTCTGTCACAGTTGGCCCAAATATTGAAGAACCAAAAACTGAAGCTAAAGCCCTGGAAGACATATTTGAATCAAGCACTTTGTCTGATGGTCAAGCTATTGCTGACCAAAGTGAAGTAATATCAACATCGGGTCATTTGGAAAGGACACAGGAAGAGTATGAAGAGAAGAAATATGTTGGTCCTTCTTTTCAGCCAGAATTGTCTTCAGGAGCTGGGGAGGCACTAATAGATTCTACACCCCATGTAAGTATTGGTACTGTCCACCTCACGTCTCAGAGTTTAACAGAAGCACCTCATGTGGTGGAAGGATCAAATCTCCCAGATTACACAGATACAACATCACCAGTGTTGACCTTTGTGAAGCTGTCCCCTGAGACATCATCTCCGTTCACTGTCCCCTTAGGCAGTGGAGCGTCTGAACACACAGAGAGCCCCCAGCCGAGTGCTCTGCCCAGTGTAGATCCTGGCACATCTCAAACGCCCCCAGGAAAATTGGCAAATATTGAGGTGACTTTCCAACCGTCAAGTGAAGAGTACACTCACATAACTGGGCCTCCATTCTCACCTCCTAACACAGAGCCAGAATCTTCAGAAGACGAAACGAAACCCAACTTTTTAGAACAAATGGAAGCTTTCCCCACAGAACTAATTGTTGAAGAAGGATCTGAGATTCTCCAAGATTCCCCAAACAAAACCAATGTTCAACTTTCTGGAGAAACAACCCAAGTATTTTCTAGTGTGAGAACCCCTGAGGCTGAAACCATTGTCACGGCTGCAGGTGAAATTGAGTCAGAAGGTGCTACACTGGGGCCACACCCTACTTCCGCTTCTGCATCCACTGGGACTGGGGCAGGTGTGGTGCCTCAGACCAGCCCGCAGACTTCTGAGAAGCCCACGGTTCCTTCTCTGGAAATAAACTCTGAAACGCAGGCAGCTTTGACCGGAGGGCAGGATTCCACAGTGACAGCATGGGCACAGCAAGCGTCAACAAGAATTCTTGATTCCAACTCTCAAGCAACAACAGTGCGCACTGCAGAGTTAAAGATTTCACTTCCAACACCACCACTTTACCTTCTGGAAGCTTCTAATGAAACCGGCTTCCTGATTGACATGAATGAAGAGTCAGTGGAAGGCACAGCAGTCTATTTACCAGGTAAGGTCACGACATTGATAAATCTGTTTCCAAATGTGGAAACAGTCCCTTCCTTGGTCCTAACATATGTATATCTATATAATTTTTATTGTGATGTTAAATCAGTGGAGATTTCTATATTGTTCACATAACAGTAGATCAGCACACAGTTTTGAGTCCATAATGAGGGGCAAAGGAAGCAAGAATAGATCATTTTCGAGCTTTATAGATGTTCCTTTTATTTTCCTGGGTTTTAGAAACAATGTATAATTGCACCATGAAAAAATGTCATATTGGTGGTGTAAAAATTCATTGTCATTCTACTCACAAGTATTGTTTTGTCATATGTACCATAGTCACACATCTTAGTTTTAAACACAGAAACAAAATATATTCTTAAAAATCTCTTAATGAAAAGTGCTATTATGATAATATCAAAATTTGTCAGGCCCTTAAAATTTGACAGTAGTAAATAGCGCTAATAAACATTTCACATAGTTCATGCAATATCAGTTATCCATTTACACTTTTATTCAATTTTCTTGCCTCAGGTAGTCCACACAATGCTTCTAACTCAGTGGGTATTTATTTAGTGTTTATTCGAGCTCCATCAGTCAAGAGAGGATTTCTGGTTTTTTGTGTTTTTTTTTTTCTTTTTTTCTCTTTTTAATGAATGAACAGAAAGCATGGATTTTATACTAGGTCATATAGACTGTCTCGTCTGATCTTCACGAAAAGGCTATATAGCATGTACAGCTCTCCTTCATTTTAAGAGTTCTTTAATTTGCCCAGGGTTGCACAGCCACAAACATGGAAAAGTGGGATTTGAACCAAGATCAGCCCCACTCAAAGTCCACGGTCTTTCCATTGCTCTTAGCTGGTTTCCTATTATTATAGCACAAAAGTGGATAATTGATAGTTAATGATATGTAAACCAGAAATCTTAGACTATTCATTTTGTAGAACTTATTTTCATTTTACTCTAGCCTAATAATGTTGAGAAGTCTGCTGCAATGGTGTTTTCTGGAACATCATTTAAATAACATTTTCAATGGAATCCAAAAGTAACCATCATCACCTAGCCACTACAAACAACAACAACAAAGTATCAGCACTTTAAAGGCTATGTTGGTTCAAAATAAGTTTTATTTTAATGAATATGCTTTACAGCATGGCTGTAACATTGCAGTATTATCTTTTGTGCCAATTCAGTTTGTTGTGCTTCAGATAGAGTAAAATAGTCATAGCATGCAACTTTTTATAAATGACTTGAACTGTTTTATGAATAAAATTGATCAAAGGTGTCCGATGCATTTTTGTTGTCATTCTATATTTAATCAGTAAATGATCAGCAAGTAATCTGGCCAACGTTTATCCCTTTGTAATTTAGTTTCAATATACTTCAGGTTGGTGAAAATATGATATAGGAGTCATTGGTAATGTTGAGAGAGAATTAAGTTTGACAAATGGTTAAGAACTATGTACCAGTTATCCAGTCCACAGTGTTTACCTAGAATTAATGTTGCGTCTTCATTGTAAAACAGATCATTACATTAGGTTAATTCAGTAACTGGATGATCGTATTGTATTGCCTGTTCTATCTGTTGCAGATATAACTTTCAGAGATTAATTCGAACTGTGTACAGAAGAATAAAAATCATAAACATAGTTTTTTTCTAATTTAAGCTACTTTGTGTTTACAGAAAGACCCACTTTCTTGCCAAGCCCTTGTCCCATACTCTCAGCGTGGTATCTGGTGTCTGTGGAGGGAATAATAATAGTGCATCACGTTTATATGGCACATCACAGTTTCACCAAGCGCCTTCTCCCAAGTGTCATGTTGATTTTGCACTGAGGGCAGTGTGTAGATGTGCTGTTGACCATAGCCTCGTAATCTATGCAGAGTGCTTTGAAAGGCAGAAGGCTAAAATGGCTAGGGAGCTTTTAAATATTTTTAGGACTACATGAGAAAGAATCTTAGAAGAATTGGGGTAGTTTTTGAAGTTGGTATCATCTGAATTAACCTAAAGTTGAACCCACACATGCAAATATGAATTTGTCAAGTCTTTCTAGCAGTCTAGAATTTACTTAACACTCAGAGAGTTTGTTTGAGTTTCCTATATGAAAGAGACTCAGTTATCTTCTACTACTAGCAGTACCTTCTTTGTCCTAATGTTCCTGAAGTTCATGTTTCATAAGTAGACGGTCTTCTTTTCATGTGAAATTATTTCAGGGTTATGGGTCTTAAGATTCTTGAACATAACTTGTAGCTCATATGTAACCTATTTATCACAATTACTTTGTAAAACTTTAAACCGTTATTTGGATTCTTGAACATTTTGAAACAGGCAACTCTAGAAAAATATTCAAACTCTAATAAATATAAGCTATTAATATAAAGACAATTATTCAAGAATTGTTACAGAATAATATATGTGCTTCAAAAAGTGTAGAAGTCTTCGAATTTGCCATATAAAAACATTTTTTAAAGCTGTTTTTTCCTCATAAATTTGTGGCTCTGGTCTTTATATTTATCGGCTGGGAGTGCTGACTTTATTTCTGTTTTAATGAGAAAATTTTTAATAAAAATTGGGGGTTTCGTGTTAGATAAGGTTTTTGTGTTTGGGTTTGTTTTTATACAGTAGAGTTTAATCCATGTGTTGCTTTTCTTTAAGTATAGTCTAAAGGAGTACATTTGGAACGTGTTTTTGGAAAAAGCATATTAATGTAGCAGAAGAGACTTCAGTGCACACTTTCGAAGAAAAAGTTTCTGAGCATTAAGTGGTAAAAGGCAATAATAATTCAAATGATGGTAACAAGCCAATCTGCTAAAAAGAATGCATGTTCTGTGTTATCCAGCCATTTCACATGAACTAACCTCGTGTAAAAGAATACATTTCCATTCACTGTGCACATATGTGTAATCATTTTTTACTAAAATCAATTGCCATTATCATGCCAACTAAATCTGCAGTAGACTATCTTAGTTGCCAGATACTGTGCGAAAAATATTGTTGAAAAAGAATGATGATTGAATCCTAGAAATGACTAGATCCAATTTGTAATAATTAGTTATGCCAAGAAACACTCCAGAGAGTAAAGTTAATATTAAATTTTGTGTGTTGTATCTCTAAATTGCTACAGTAAAGCTTATATGTCAGGGTAGCAATAAGTGGCATTTTATGCTAAAATACATTGAGAGTCAGAGATGGGCCTAATTGCGTTTCTTATTTTCCTGAACACAATAGGACTTGATCGTTGCAAAACGAACCCGTGCCTCAATGGAGGCACCTGCTATGCTACTGAAACTTCCTATGTGTGTACCTGTGTGCCGGGATTCACTGGGGACCAGTGTGAACTTGGTAAGATGTCCTTGCCTGAAACGGTGTAGTGCTTTTACAAAAGATATATTTGGGGGTATTTATATTGCTTGAATCAATCAGAGGATTTCAGAGAAATCCATGTGTAGATGAATTATATGTTCAATGAAGTTAAAGTCATAGAGACTTAATAAGCAGATTCTGGGAAATGGGGCCAGATGGTGACTGAATTTTGTTAATATACCCAAGACTCAGTGAAGCTTACTCAGGTCAGCTATGTCTTTTTGTGGATTTTACAGATAGGCTTCCTACAAATGTAAAGTTGCATAAATATTAACAATTTTTTTTTTACTTTATCCCCCAAATCTGAATATCAATAAATAATCAATGTAAATACAGCAATTTTTTCCAAAGCTGAAATGAGGGAGTTTGGCTGTAACATTTTGAGATGACTTGCTCCTCTGCTGTGAAATGGAGAAAGCCTTTCCTGGCTGTCCCCAGCAGCCAGCCTCCCCTGCCTTCACCTCCAGGAGGTATGGATTGCAGGCCTCCTCCTCTCTTTCTAGTTCCAAAGAATATAACTGTGTTCTTACCAAATCATTTCCTTTTGTCCTCATTCTTATTTAGATTTCCTTTTCTTAAAAAAAAGACTCCATTAAAAAAAAAAAAATATATATATATATATATATATATATATATATATTGTATATATATATTGTATATATATATATTGATTTCAGAGAGGAAGGGGGAGAGAGAGAGATAGAAGCATCAATGATGAGAAATAATCATTGATCGGCTGCCTCCTGCAGGCCCCCCAATGAGGATTGAGCTGGTAACCCGGGCATGTGCCCTTGACTGGAATTGAAACTGGGACCCTTCAGTCCCCAGGCCGATGTTCTATCCCCTGAGCCAAACCAGCTAGGGCAAGACTGTCTCTGATGGCCACGTGTGTTGATGGCTTTTAAATTTGGCTAATTGTAGACCATATGTCTGATGAAAGAAATGATGGAATATTATATCAGTCAGGTGCTTCTTTTAGAGGTAACAGGATGCTTTTCTCTTAATGATTGAGTAAAGAAGGCTCACAGAAATATTGGGATAAAATCTCCAACATTCGTATTGAAAGAGTGCTTGTCTTAAAATAATAGCTCAGTAGTTGTACCTCATACTCTGGTTGAGTGATTCCGAGACTTTAGTGTGCATCAGAGTCTCCTGGAGGACTGGGTAAATATAGACTGTTATTATCCCAGCCCCAGTATCTGATTCATTGGATTTGGGGTGAGCCTGGGGGTGTGAATTTCTACCATCCTCAGGTGATGCTGCTGTGGCTGGTCCCAGGACCACACTCTGAGGACACTTGTCCTGGGCAGCTGGGATCTATGGGATGTTTGAAAGCCAAGGAATAAAATTATGACTATGTCCAAAGAAGGCGACCATCTCAGAGTGAGGGATATATTGGAGAGGGAAGGGCCCAGGGTGTAGGAGGCCTGCCAGGTATTTTCAGTATTTCAGGAGTGAGGAAATTGGAGCATGAACCAGGATAGGGAGTGGGTAGGCTAGATTAAAACTTGATCCATTTTAGGGCTCATGTGACTCATCTAAAAGAAATGGACACAGTGATCCTACTCTAAATTGGTGAAATTTTCTTAGAGTTCCCAGATATTTAGCAAATAAAAAATATAAGAAGGTTAGTTACATTTTAATCTTAGATTAAAAAAAGAATAATTTTTCACTCTTATATGTCCTAAATATAAAATGGGGCATACTTATACTAAAAACCTTTTTCTTTTAAATCTGAAATTCAAACTTAACTGGCTATCTCGTATTTTACCTAGCAGCCTCACAGTAATTAGAATCCTTGGATTGTTTTTTGAAAGTTCTTTTGTGGCCTTTTATGACTTTATTTCAGACTTTGATGAATGTCACTCCAACCCCTGTCGCAATGGAGCCACGTGTGTTGACGGCTTTAATACGTTCAGGTGCCTCTGCCTTCCCAGCTATGTTGGTGCACTTTGTGAGCAAGGTAAGAGCTATTGCAACATTTATAGGATGAACTTTATTGATTTCACTTCTAATGTCACTTCTAGAAAGTCTTTTGTCATAACGACTTGGATATTTTTAGTCATTTGGCCATACTACGTATTCTTTCCTGCAGAGAAAATTCACAGGTTTCCTAACTATGCTGGGTTTTCTTATGTGTCCATAGTTCACAACACCTGAACAATAGAGTTGACTTGATCATTTTTATTTCACTGATACCATACAATTACAGACAGCACGCTGAGCAAATTTAAAACCATCCAGCCAACAAAAGGAACATTGCTATATGTATTATTCCAAAGGGCAAATTAGGAATAGACCTTAATCCATGTTCATGGTTTGTTCCAAGTAGAATTGCATTCAATGTTAGTTGCCTTTATTTTATCCCCCTACGCACTTGAGACTCCAGGGCCTTATTTTTCATAGTCAATCATCTCCGGAGAATGAGTTTATATAGTTGTTAGAGCACATTGACTTGGACTTGGCAAACACTATGTAAAAGATATTGTGAATCTGCTCAACAGGGATTTTCCTACTGAAGAAGCATTTACTTTTTATGAATGAAAGAAAGGCCTCTGTTGATGATGGCTTAAATCTCCCGATTCCTGTAATTTGCATTTTATGGCCCACCTGAGAGTACATGTTGGGTGGTTAAAGGTAACATTTCTTAGTCTGTGCATCAGAAACAGATCGCATTCTCAGCACACTAAGCTGTGGAATGCCAGTTCCCTCTATTTAAAGTCATACAGTGATTTGGATTTGACAAAAGTGCGTAGTGCCAAACGTCCATTCCACCAGACAAAATGAAAATGTGTTAAACACTCAGATACATTGGGATAGCCCTACATTTTACTTCTCAGTGTTAATCCAGACATCACCACAATTAAAAAACAAAACTAAAAGGAGCCTGTATTAAACTGCCAATGGAAGGGGATATCTGATGGCTGAGTTTTTAGATTTTTTTCCCTTTTCTCTTTATTGCAAAGGAGGAATCTATTTATTTTAGAATTTTAAAAGGTAAATATGCAAATTGACCAAGCAATTTCTCACTGTTTCCCTTCTTAGATGAAAACAGTGAGGAAAATGCTATTTGTTAAAGAAAACAAAGGGTAATATACTTGAGTTATTAAAATTTGTTTACATGATTCTTGCTCCATTTATTCCAAATACACGGGGCAATTAAAAAAAATCATTTGTTCAACCGGTGTTTATGGTGCACCCACTGTTTTCAAGGCACTGTCCTGGGCACTGGAGATAGAGCTCTGAACACCACGAACTCAGCCTTGATCTTGGCGACTCAGCATAATTCTTGTCAGAGAATGAAAGGATATACTACTTGTGGGATACTTTATAGTTTATCAAATGCTTCCAGGTACATCCTTTCATTTAGTTGACACAGTATTTCTATGAGTAAATGGGTTAGAAATTGAGGCTTAGAGAGAAATAAATATATGTGTGTTCAAGATCACACAGCTATTAAATTTGAGTGGGGAACATGAACCTAAGCTGCCTTTGAAAGCCTAGGTTTTTCTCAATCTCTTTGCCCTTCTAAAGTAACTCTCACAGGTAAGCATTTTATTTAAGTCTGTACGTGATGTGGTAACACATCCTTGAGAGGGACTGTGGGGCCAGTTACCTTTCCCATCTCTTTAAAGGAGTATCAGAAAGAAATGGTTTTGGGTTTTCTCTCCTTTCCGGTGCCACCTAACTTTCAGGTGCATTCCCTACTTTCTTACAGTGAGTTAACTTCCATCCACACGATGAGCAACATTCATCCCGGTCTGTTTACCAAATGCAGCTGTGCTCCTGTGATTTATTGGCAGGACTCTGAAGGAGTTTTTCTGCTCTTTTCAGGTTGCCTAAGAGCAAATGTTTTCTTCATTCACAGCAGCATTGTTGTCTAAACAGTTTTCTGTCCAAATTCAGTGATGACTGTGTTGTTGTTTCTTCAGCTGACCTTTTCTGTTCTCTCATTAGTAACATCCCAACTCCCAGTAACTCTGGAATCGGGGCTGCAACTTGGTGTAATGATAATAGATCTGAGACCTGGAAGGGGGTCTTAGAACCTTGGAGAGACAGTTCTGTGCACATAGGTGCCCCCCTCCTTCCCCGCTAAAGTCAAGGACAGCTTGCCAGGGAGAAGTGCCCACGTGTTGACAACTTCTTAAGACTTTACAGCTACATGTCAGAGCTGTTGAAAACGTTGCCTGCGTATCATAAGCCAAATCGATTTTTTTGTGTGTGAGGTTGTTTGAATAATAATTTCATGTTCCGTGACCATGAGCAGGAATTGTCATACCTCCTCCAACCCAATCCAAACATGCACAGGCACAACAAAAATCCAACACTTTGTGATACAACCTATGCATTATAGTAGTTTTAAAACAAGAAGTATTAAAATCAGATGAATTTAAGACTATATACCCAAAAGAGAAGTCTTTTAAGAAATGAAATCTGTGTTACATTATTTTCAGGTAAGATGGGATAAACAGATTGCTTTTGATACCTGCTTTTAGAAGAGTATGATCATGTATGTTTTTTTTGGGGGGGAGGGGGTAAAAGAAATATAGTGGTAGTATATTTTAATGATAAAAGATAAAACCAGACGAAAATCATTTGGGTTAATAGAAGATAAGAAAGAGCTTATAGAAGAATTTTTTTTGTGATGCATTATCCACAGAAAATAAATAAGTTAGGGATCCTCCAGAATTTTAAGCTGTGTGTCTTAAAATAAATGATGATTTCCAAGGGTAAGGAACACTATGCTATTATAATATCACGTTATTGACTTTGGCAGAAAGAATGTTCTAAAAACTTCTCCAGTTCTCCTCCCATGTAAACTAACCCCTCATATATGAAGATCGGTTTCTTCCCCACCTCTCATAGCTCAGCTCTGAGTGCTTCCACGAGAATTCCCCAAAAAGAAAATTGCTGCATCCAAGTGACAAAATATGCTTCATTCGTGGGTACTGAGTGCTACTTTCCTTCCAAGTGAGCTCGCTGTGTCCTGCGTCCTTTCCCATGAGATTTGGTGGTCTCCGTACAGCACTTTAATAAGACCCAAAGCTTCCAGTGCACATGATTTAAATCAATTAGTCAGCTGGCTGTAACTAAACAACAGGCCAGTTAGACTAAACTGAACTAAAGACTGTTCTCAGAGATCAGTTGCATCTGTCGTGTGATTATGGCCTAAGTCACTGAAGCCAGGGAAAAGTAAATGTAATCTCTCAGGCCACAGGCTTTCCCACAACTGTGGAAAGTGGAGTAAATGGAGTGACAGTCCAGAGGCAATCTGACTTTCAATTTGGCCATCAAGTCTGGTAGATAAAACAAGCATTGATTTCATGGAGTAGAGTTTTGTTTTCTTCCTAGATCAGGAAAGTGAGGGGAGGAATGGGTGGTCATTAGGTGATCTAGAAAGGATTCTTGGTGCTTAAAATGCTACCACCTCTACAGTTTTGCTAGTTTTTGCATGTAACTAAATATATTTGTGAGAATGGCTTTGTAGAAATAAAAAAAAAATTATTTCAATTAATTATGATTAAATACAGAATTTGACCTCATTTGCCAGTGGGTGAGTCTGAAGGAAGATTACCACTGAAAATGCAGTGCTATGAATAAGGCTGCTTTCCTATGAAAACACATCAAAACTGGCAATCTAGAAAGAATAGCTGACCCTCACTGCCAGTGTATAACCTAGATATATTGGAAAAATATTTTCATCTTATCAATATATATATAGCTTAGTGGGATACTGGGAATGAAGTCAAAGAACTTAAGTTTTATAATTTGTAATAAACTTAAATCCAGATACATTTGCACTTGCAGTTACCTATATTTCTGTCCTTTTGGGAAGAAGACACACAGCCTTAGCTGTATCCCAGAAGCTGCCTACTGATGGAGAATTCCTTTCTCTTTGTAAATCTTACCTGGCCAGAGACTGGCCACCAGATATCTCTCTGGGAAGTGGGAAAGGACTGCTCCTACTTCCAGACATTTGAAGTCCTCATGCAAGCATCCAGAATCCTATTAGCCAAATTCTTTTCACTAAATGATGTTCTTTAGAAAAGGTGCATTGGTAAGGAATTAGCCCCAACTGCTTCACCAGGTAGTCAGTAGACACTGCAGCCTGAGAGGTTTGGCTGACCTCTCATCCAGTCTTCTCTCCTGCTAACTCTGGCTCTAAGAGAGGACACTGCAGTTAGATGCTGGCTTTTCAGTCCAAAGATGCACAGTAAGTTCTCACTTAACGCCCTCCATAGGTTCTGAGACTTTCAGTGTAATGATGTCTTTATTTCAGGTTAGTGTGTCAGGCCTGTGTCTAACCATAGGCTGACTGTTATAATCAACAAATTAAGTTCCTACAGCATCCCATCTATGTTATAACAAAATGAAGTCGAACAGAACAAGATCTTATTCGAGGACCTGCAGTACAGCCATCCACTTGGCAGGAATCATTTGTCCTCTTTATCATAATGTTTTTGTCACCATGCCAGATTTTATGGATCCGTTACTGCGGGGATATTGCATGGATATTGCCTTGGGTCAGTAGCCAGTTTTAGATGATGTAGATGTGTTTAAGAAGTCTCTTACTTATTTCTCCCCAGACACTGAGACATGTGACTACGGTTGGCACAAATTCCAAGGGCAGTGTTACAAGTACTTCGCGCATCGACGCACATGGGATGCAGCCGAACGGGAATGCCGTCTGCAAGGCGCCCACCTCACCAGCATTCTGTCTCACGAAGAACAAATGTTTGTGAATCGTATGTACCAAACATACACTGGTTTCCTGAAGCTTCATTCATTCTCACCACCTTCTTAGCTTTCTCTCCCGTCTAACTATAAAGAATAAGTAGCTTTCTCAGTTGTGATTCCACTTATTAAATCCTTCATCTATGAATTACTTAAAATCTTATATCTGGGATGAGTCCCCCATTTGGGGGAATATTCAACTATAACATAGGAAGGCACTTCTTGGTTGGCCTGCAATAAGAGGTGAAATAGTATGCTATTTGATCAGTTTTTACTTACAAAAATGGCTGCATCAGTGGTTCAATCTAATTCTGATGGTTACATTCATAGACTCTATTTATTATAGAACACATGCATATGTTGTCTAAAGTTAAAGAGAAAATTGCTTTCAGTTATTTTTGTCCCAGTAATTCAAACTGAATTGCTAGTAGAACCTGATTCTTATCCCCTGTGCATAATTAGTTCTCATCCAAGATTCTATTATTTTAGACCATAGCAAGTCAACTTCATATTAAGAACATGAATAGATAAGACAATGCTAATGAAACTTACTACCTAAGCTGTTTACTTACTCTTTAAACTATAGCAAAGATGAGGGCAGCTAGCTTTCATGTAACAAATATGTAGATTTTTTTTTGCTCATGAGACATTATTTGATGCTCAGTTAAATATGTTCTCATGATGCCTCCTATCTTTTAGAAATATGATTGCTAATTTAAAATCTGAATAGAGGTTCACCTAACTTTTTTGCATAGTATTCTTGCCAGTGACTCATTATATGGTGAAAGCCATTAATTTTGAGGAAATTTTGCAGGACTGATCTAGATATTCACTGTCTAAACTGCTTTGAGAAGAAATATCTGTGGCTTTCAAAGTGAGGCTAGCATGGGTAAGATCTGTCATGTTTTATTAGGTCACTGAATTTTTGCCAATGGTGTAAAATATATATATATATATATATATATATATATATATATATATATATATATATATATAAATTTCAGAGAGGAAGGGAGGGGGATAGAAAGATAGAAATATCAACGATGAGAGAGAAACATCATCGATTGTCTGCATCCTGCACACCCCCTAATGGGGATCAAGCCCAAAACCCAGACATGCACCCTGGCCAGGAATCAAATGGTGACCTTCTGGTTCATAGACCAATGCTCAACCACTGGGCACCAATGGCATAACTTAATAAAAAAAATAAATCAAAAGTTTCTATCATGAGTAAGGATGAAGAAAACCATTGAAGTAATTATAAACTGCTAGAAAAATAATGTCTATGTCTGTTATTTTAATGTTTCACAATGTTTGTAGCTTTTTAGTTTAAAGCACATTGGGCAGAAGGACAAAAGATAGACTATGGAAATTTTGTATGAATAACTAAACAAAAATACAGCCATAAAAGAAGATGCATGATTCATTCTGAAAATATTTTTATGTGTTTCACCCATATATTGGGAAGGTAATAAAATATCCGCATTATTTACCATCTTTCAGGTGTGGGCCATGACTACCAGTGGATAGGCCTCAATGACAAGATGTTTGAGCATGACTTCCGTTGGACTGATGGCAGCACACTGGTAAGCTGCTGATGAAGATGATTCCTAAGAACGTGGTACTGTGTGCTGATTGCATTGTGTGGAGGGCACCTTAAACTGAAGACCAGTTTAGACACTTACTCAGGGTCACTCAGTGAAACAGAGGGAAGTTAGAGTAGAGTTTCATGAGAACCGATCCAACCACCAGTCCTCCAATCACTGTGGCTCTCTTGATAAGAGGACTGGATCACCTTTCCATTGAGCTGGGAAGCCACATAATCAGAATTGCCTCAAGTCTGTCTTTCAGATAGTTATGTTGGCTTTGCATAGCTTCACCATAAAAAGGGGAAGAATAACTGTAAAATAAAATGCCTTTAAAAGATACCTTTCTCTATTAAATAATTGCACTGTAAATCTGCTAAAAGGCATGACTCATTTTTATCCCAGCAAAATGCCCTATTTTTTTTTTTTATCTTAAAAAATTTTTTTAATGATGATTTTATGAATTTCCTTCCATTCAAATGCTGCTGACTAATTATATGCTTTTTAGCTTTCTCTACGTCATAAAGAAAGGAGTGATTTGGTTATACTGGCCACAGTCTTGAGTAGGCTGGAATAAGGTTCTTAAGTTAGGATTGGCAAAGCTGCTTTTTAGAAATAGTTCCAGCGTGGTTAGCTATACTATTGGTTCTGGGCCCCGGCTGTTAGAATCATCAGGAGAGTGCAATTAAACAGCCAGTGCCGAGGCCTCAGCCCAAAGTCATTACAGCAGAACCTCGGATTCTAAAGTGCAGACAAACTTGGGACCCACGGGGATAGACAGTAAATGTAAATTTAGTTCTAATTTAGATAAATAAGGAGAAAAATTGAGAATAGTTGTTAAGCTCTTTCTTGGGTATGAATCACTCAGCTGCTTGTAGTTCATTCATTACCTGCCATTCATCTATATCTAAAGAGCTTGGCAAAATGTGAAGTTCATCTCAGAACAAATGCCAGAGCAACCTCTGTTTTTGGAAGTTGTACTCTGTTCAAGAAAGCTTCTTGGTGCCCTTGTAGATACACTCCTTAGTTCATCTGTGTCAATCTCTGTATGAAACACTTTGCGTTTGTTTTTGCCTCACAATAAACTCTAAGGGAGACATTGGGTGTTTGACAGGAAAAGACAGGGAAAGTCAGGAGGCTGAGATATTTGCCCATAGTCACATTGCTAGTAAGCGGTGAAACCAGGATTTGAACTCAGACCTGTCTCCAAACCACAGACCTTTAGCAGTCCTGCAATAAAGCTTGCCCTTGTTTGTCATGACTCCTTATGTTTAATCAGCACTGTTTGTCATTCAAGTTCATAAGTAGGTTCTTTGGCAGGATTCAGAAATAATAGGGAAAGTAGATTGTTCATAAAACGTATTCCCAGTAAGATAGATGAACCACACTTCTTGGGTCAATTTGTCTTGTCTTCTTCTAATTGTCCTTGCTCAATGGTGTATCTGCAGTTTTTGCATCTGTATGTTTTCTTTTTGTTGTACCTAAGGCAGTGTTTCCCAAACTTTAGACATGTGTACCCCTTCTTTTCGTAACGCTGAGTACCCCTCGTACTCATGAGAACGTAGAATTAGGCGCAGCTAAGCACGGTGCAGTGCATATCCCCACCAAACTCCGGTGCAACGCGTATCCTCACCAAACTCTTCCCGTACCTCTGGGGATACGTGTACCACACTTTGAGAAACAATGACCTAAGGGAATCACCTTGATCAATTAGATTATTAGTGGTTGGTATGACATAAGTCCTTATATATTTATTTTTATGGAAGAGAGACTTTTGTTTTTATTCATTTATAAGTGAATATAAAAATTAAAATGACATTTTTCTGTGTATTACAATAGTTAAAACTTTTCATAATTCTCTTAATGCAGATTATATAGTATAGGTATTTAATGTGTTTTCTCTTATTGGATGCATACTTTTCTCTTTGGGATAAACTGGGTTTATAGAATACCCAACAATGGTATTCTCACAAACTTCCCTTCATAAGTAGCCCAGTGAAAAGTGCAGGTAATTGTGAGCTCCCAACTGTATTACAGAAGCCAGAATGCCAAAGGCGCAGGTGGCCATTCAGGTTGGTACTTCCTGTGCCCTGCAGAGCCAGACCGCAGAGTCTCCCTGTATGTCTGGCCCTAAGCCTAGAAGAGCTGCAGCTGGCTGGGTGGAATGTATGTAAAGCCTGTCATTTGCAACATACATGCTCACCTGATTGGGCCAAGTCCCTGACTATGTGCACTCTCTCATTGGTTGGATTTGTATGCTTGCATTCTTACCATTTTTGCATGTTACTAAGTGTTTATTCTGGTTTCTCCATTAGCAGTTCAGTTCTTCAAAAAAGTGTTTCTCTTGCTTGATTTTATTTCTCCTGGTGTCCATGATAAGGTCCTAGAAGTTCTGTGAACTTGGTTAATGAGACTGAATATTGACATAGCTGGCAGGCATGTAAGACCTGTAAAATATCTTAGGAAATTTATCTTCCCTGTCAGGTGCCAGTCCAGTGTGCTTGGCTCATCAGATGCCATTATTCCATGTAGCCAAAGCAAGCCAACTTAACCATTTTTTTTTTGTCTGTGTCCATTAATTTTCAGTGGATTGTGAAACGATCATTTTCATAGTCAGACAGTCCTAAACTTGGTAAATAAGCCAAAGTCGAAAAATATTGATCTTTCCCGTGAATTTCCAGAGGAAGATAATTTACCATTGATAACTGTATATTGTAAACAGGAACCTTACTCTTAATTAATCCACATTTTTTAATTGAAAGCTAAGGGTAATGGAGAGCACCCCAAGTGAGGGCCTTGGTTTGAAGAAGGCAGGAAATGAATTACACAGACAAGCAAAGTTTATCAAAGAAATGACACAGTAACTCCAGAAAAAAACTCTGACTGGCCCTTGGTTTCCTCTTAATTCATTCTTTGTATGAAATAAAAGTGTGGTAAGGAGTGTCCCTTAACTTTGAACATTTTGGAACAGAAAAGACTCTCTGCCCAACAGCCTGTCCCCCTCCCATCTGTCTGATCTCTGGCCCACTGTCTGCTTTTGAAACCACTCTTGCCTCCATCCCTTCCTTTCTGAGACAGGCTAGGTGTCTCTCACCCTCGTTTATAGTTCTTTCTACAGCCACCATCCCCTTAACAGGTTCCATATGTGCACAGGCCTCTGAATAAAATAGTTCTCCTTTGTTTCGCTGTTTACTCCAAGTGTCTTGCTTTTGAAAATACCCTTAATAGTAAACTCTTCATCGGAGAAAGCAGTATCTGCTTACCCCTGGAAATGGTGTTAACTTGACTGTGTGCAATTTTAAAGACTTTGTTTATGTTTTAGAGTGACTGCTGCCGCTCCCCTCCCCCATTTTTTGTTTGAAAGATTTATTATTGCTTATCCTTCTTGGGAGGTAGAGCAGTATTAAAACAAAAAGAACCTTTGATATTTACCGTATATTATCTTTGGTTACTCAGTCTAATATTCAGTAAAAACAAGTTTATATTAGGTCTCAATTTCAATAATTTCTTCTCTTGAAATAATTAAACTTTGCTTCCAATCAACATGCAGCATAATTATATCATATTTAACATGCTTTACAGCTAAACTAATGCAATTTACACGCTCAGACTAATTTAACAATGCTATTTGCCCAAGTTACCTAAATTGCCTGTCTTCTTCAGATCCTAGTCTCTATAATAGGATGTTGATATAATTAACAAAATGCAAAACTCTTGCTTTTGTTATATTTTAAACATCTTTTAAAAAATTATTTATTTGATATGTTTTCCCAATAAATTTCACAAAAGAATACTCATGAATAAAATTGGTTACAGGCTTCCCCTGGTGATTTCTATTGAGGTTATTTTCTCGTAACACATTTACATTTTCACTTTGTCACTTGGGTTTCTACTAAGTTATTTCTACCAACGGTTATTTCTATTACCAGTTATTCTTTAACTTGACTATTGATCTCTAACAGTGAAATGCCTCAAGTGCTTTGTTGGAAACCTTGACAAATAACCTCAATAATGAATTACTTTACTTGTCACCCAAGTAATGTCTTCAAAGACACTAATTAAACCTTCCAAGTTAAATACACATTAAAGCTGGCAAAGTTAAACAAATATTTCTTATCTAGCTTCCATACTATTATCAGACTTTTAAGTTCTAGCTTTAACTAATTGTTAAATGAATGACTAGTCTGAAGTGTTTCCCCCCAGATCTGGTTTGCAGTGCCTGCGACCTTCCTTTCTCCTTGCTCTAAACTCTTGATACTCCCTTCTTAAAATTCTTCAGTCTTCTTATTGCCTTCTGTAACAGTTCTAATCATTAGCATGGCATACCGAGTCCATGCATTCCATCTGCCACTTCCTAAGCAATCCCATCTCAAAGAATAAGCCAGCACCCCTCACCCCTGCAGGTCTTTGCACACACTTGCCCTATTGCTTAGAATGTTCATGCCCCTGGTTAAATTTTATTTAATAAATATTGAAATACCTTGCTTAGCTAAAGGTCTTCTTCCAGGAAGCCTTCCAAGCTGGGTGTGACTAAATGCTCATCTTTTGTGTTCCTGTGGTTCCTGCGCCTCTTCCCGACCTGCCTCAGACCCCTGTGGGGTAAATTTCCTGACACCGTGCTTGCTTGCTTTCTTTCTTTCTTTCTTTCTTTCTTTCTTTCTTTCTTTCTTTCTTTCTTTCTTTCTTTCTTTCTTTCTTTTTAAAATATATTTTATTGATTTTTCACAGAGAGGAAGAGAGAGGGATAGGGAGTTAGAAACATCGATGAGAGAGAATCATTGATCAGTTGCCTCCTGCACATCCCCTACTGGGGATGTGCCTGCAACTAAGGTACATGCCCTTGACCAGAATCAAACCCGGGACCTTCCAGTCCGTAGGCCAACGCTCTATCCACTGAGCCAAACCGGTTTCGGCGACACCGTGCTTTCTGAGGCAGAGATTAACTTTCATTTCTATTGGTTCAATGCCTAGCAGAGTTGTTGACAAAAATAGAGACCTAATCAATGTTTTTTGAGTGGTAATCAATATCCATACGTTGTTCAACCAACTCACTGTTATCTTTTGAATCCTGAAATGACCGATGAAGTCTTTTGGCTGAATCTCTCTGTGGCAATTCTTGCTTATCTAAATTAACTATTTTATTTAAAGTTGTACCAATATGAAAAACATTAAAACATAATAGGTAAAATTTCAAAATAGGGTGACAGGAAAACAATGTTCCTCACAAACAGAAAGTTATAGCCAAGCATAATGTGTCTTACAAAAGTTGTGAACGCAAAGGAAATAGGTGTTAAATCAAGCTTTGGAAAGGAAAGATAGAAAGCAAACGTTTCCACCGCGGCCCCTCTGCAGGTTTGACCGAGGATGAATTGTTGCCTAAGGTTGGACAGAGCTTCCTTTATTCATCTACTGTCTGTGGCTGTCCTTTTAAGCACAGACTTCAGGAAACACTATGGAAACATTTTTACTTTCTAGCCAATTCATTTTTACATGAAATTTCCTTGAACTAAAGTATGTCCATGGACAGCACAATCAGGGAGATATTGGGAACAGTTGAGTGCCCTAATCACACTACCTCCCTCTTTAAAATCAACCCATGGACGTCAGAGATTTAAAGCTGTTACCATCCTGCTCCCCCCTACTTTTGACCCCCAGGAATGAGGCTTTCAGGAAGGCAATTCCTTCCTCTCATCCCTTCACTGAGTTCCCCACCCTTCAAAGCTAACCCGTCACCACGGGAGAGCCCCTGCTTCAGTGGATCAGACACAGCGACTTGAAAGGAAAATGTCACCTTCAATAGCATTGTCCAGAGGTTCAGGATTGAATAGAACCGACAGCCCCGTTAGTTCCCTGTTTAAAATGCTGAGGAGCTTTAGGGATGTTTGATTTGTTTGGTTAAAAACAACACACCGAATCCTGAATTTATTCTTCGACACTTTCTGCATCTCTTGCACATTTTCCCTTCAGTCATCTCACTTGGTTCGCTCTTATGCTGACCCCTGCCAGGCTGCTGGCTTGAGGGCTTCCTAGGAAATAGTCACGACTTCCTCCTCCTCACTCTCCCTGTCCATGCAGGCCCTCTTTCCTCTCTTCCTCCTCCTCAGTATCCCTGTCTGTGCAGACCCCCTCTCCTCTGCACCTGTCTGAATCTCCTGTATCAGTAATCTTGAACAAGTTGCTAAATTCACAGATCCATCAATGTCTAGCCAACTCATCTTGTTCCTTGATATTTAGGATATAGATTACAAAAATGATAATGGATAGCCTTTGCTACTTAAAAATATCCTACTTTAAAATATTTCTAGAACATAACTGAATTTTTGTTTCATTGAATAAGCATGGTCCAACATTGGCAAGCTGGCACACCTATGATTTGGGGCACCCACTCGCCCTCCTGGATGGAGTTGATGTGTAAGAATAGCCAGACTAGTTGTGGGTTTGACTTTATTTTTATTATTTAAAAATATATATATTTTATTGATTTTTTACAGATAGGAAGAGAGAGGGATAGAGAGTTAGACACATCAATGAGAGAGAATCATTAATCGGCTGCCTCTTGCACACCCTCTACTGGGGATGTGCCCGCAACCAAGGTACATGCCCTTGACCAGAATCGAACCCGAGACCTTTCAGGCCGACGCTCTATCCACTGAGCCAAACCAGTTTCGGCAGACTTTAAATTGAGGGCCTTTTTTTTTTTTTCTTTCATAAATAAACACATCAGTCTGTCAAGCAAAGTATTGTGAGGAAAAACCAGCTTTGAAAAAGGTAGAAACAATAAAGAAATAGCCCTTACCCCAGGAAGAGACACTGAAAGGGGGCAGAGAGGAGGAGGAACAAATTGCAGGCTATAAACCGTTGCTTTCTTGCAGGAACGGATCGTCATTACCCTTTATAAACACAAAGGCCCTGGCCTCCTCCCTCTCCCAGATGTCTTGGACATTGAAAAGAGAATCGGGAGCGTTAACTAATTCCTGGTGTTTTCTAAGCTTGTTTGTAGGTTTCTGCTTGTTTAAAAGGATTGCGCATGCTTTAGCAGAACAATAATGCAAAACAAAACCCTCAAACCCAAAACTTACGTTTTCCTCTTGCCACCTGAAAATCTGAGAAGGCTTGCTAGAAAGTATTTGCAGATGGATGTGTGTCAGCTGTGGTGTGGGTTTTAGCTCCAAATGCCACTTCTCCGTGAACAAGTCATTCTGCATGTCGACGTTGATGTAATTATGTCAAACCTCACAGGCTTCATTATGTTAACCTAAAAGCCAAGGAAAACGTATGCCGTGTCCTCAGCCTTGAACACATTCCTCAGTAGTAGACCTCTCAGTCTCTTTTCTGCAGAAGACCGCCGAGCTCTTAATGACAATTTTTCATTGTGTTGCAACTCAGTTTGGTTTGAAACCAAGCCCTGGTCCTCCTGATTCTACACAGGAAACATGAGGCACGATAGAGTAGCTCTGGAACACAAAACCTGCATCTCCACCTTGCCTTTCCTTGAGTGCAGGTCGCTAGTGACCGGTCAAACACTGGAAGAACAACATTTACCCATCCCCGGATCATCATGTCCTAATTGAGAAGGTTATAAGTAAATGACCAATGCATTGTCATTCCTTCTCACAGATGTTCTTCCGGCATGCTCCCTGAAACTTTAAAGTCACATAACAGACATAAAAATGTCATAGCTAATAAGGCTAAGGCAATGCATCACCATCCAAAAGGCAAAAGAAAAATGTTGAATGAGTTTTGGCAGTGTCAGCTGCATTTGGATCACTTAGCACTTCCTGCCCCAAGACCTGTGCAAACAAGTCTGGGGTGAAGGAGCCCCTGAATGAAAGCGAGTGACACTGAGGGGCTCTGCCTGGGGCAGAGTGGTCTCACAGTGGGAGGAACTCGCATCCTTTGGAAAATGCTGTTGATAATTACTGCCTTTGTAGGCCAGTGAGCTCACGCTATTACACAAGATTAGTGCTGTCTGTACTCAAGAGCTGGCAGATAGGCTCTCCCACACAGAGGTTTGCCAGCTAGCAAAATAATGGGCACACTGCCACTTTAACAACTATCAGGAGACCCCAAGTTCGTTTTTCTTCCCTTCGGCATATTCATGTTTGCAAGATCTGTCTCTCGGCTGCCAACCTAAGGCAGCGACACCAAAACAAATGTGTCTTTCTCCTTTGAAACAAAGCTGCTCTTTTCCCTTCGGTTGTTCAACTGAAAGACAACAGCAAAATCATAACCTCCCTTAAAACATAAATAAATAAGGACCCAGACCAGAGTAACCTTAAGCAACTACCGGGATCAGTAGAGGGTCTATCTCTACCTTGCAGGGAGGTCATTTGCCCCAAACAAGTTAAATAAAACAAAGTTTAATGTACCCTCCACAGACTGCAAACAAACGGCTATTGTGTCCCACAGCCATCTAGCGGGCGAAAGGGCATTTTAAAGTTCCCAAATGTTTTGATTTCTGTAATAAGTACTCCCCCGAGCTTTCTTTCAGATAAACGTTTGACCTGTGCTCTGAAAGGCAGGGGGAACCCAGCGTGCTCATTCTGAGTTCCTCATTTAGGGAAGAGGTGTGGGTCCTTATCAGCAAGCTGGCCTCTTGGCAAAGTGTTTTTTCTTTGGCGTTTGCTTTTATACTTTGGTGGTTATCTGCTTCCCCCTGGCATGCACTGCGTTGGGATGTCATTTGTAGCTGTGGGAGCACAGGTGATAGGAGTTTGCACACAAGGGAAGCCAGCTTTCAGTACAGGTGTCATGTTGTTACAGCTACTCCAGATAAGTTTGTACCTAAAGCCAAACGAAATGTGAATCGCACTGCCAACGTCCATGGGTGTGCAGAGGTGTTCATGGCCTGCCCTGTGCTAAGGATCCTATTTATTTATTATTTTTTTCATTTCATGCTTTTTTTTTTAACTTTATTTATTTCATTTTATTTCATTTTATTTTTTATTAAATTATTATATGTGTACATATCTTACCATTGCCTCCCCCCACCCCACTCCCATACATGCCCTCATCCCACAGTGTTTTGCGTCCATTGATTATGCTTATATGCATGCCTACAAGCCCTTCAGTTAATCTCTTATCTTATTTAGGTGGATACTATAGATTTGGCTTTGCTTCTGATATGATTTCACGATTGGATACTTTAAAAAGGCTAAGTGCAGAATAATAAACTGTTGTAGATGAACATTTTAGTCAAATAGAAAATCCTGATTCTGGCTACAGTGGCCTGGAACAGAATGGAATGCAATCAGGTTGGCAAATAATAGAATCTGGCTGAGGCCCCTCTTCCAGCAAAGGGTTTCCATCATGCTCTCCCTCACAAACATATCGCGGATGATCCTTTAATCTTTCTTTGCCCCATGTAGTAAATGAAATGATTTCTGGGGCTGTATTATAAATTCTGTTTTGTTACCAGTGAGTTGGTAATGCACAATAGATTGATGGATGGCTATCTCCACCTAGTGGCCATATCATATTTTGCGTTTTAAAACTTCACATTCCCGGGCCGCCAACTAAACCTATACAGGAATAATAGTCTCTGTGAATTAAGTTCTTAGAGCTTTGAGTTTAAAAATTCTAGCACAAATTGCTTGATATTGTAAACTTGAAAGTTAAATGTAAAAAAGATGATTTTCGAGCGCAGCACGAAGCAAACACAGGGAGTCACGTGCTTAGTAAAATCCTAGCAACTGAGGAAAATATTAGCACTAGTCTTCCCAGTATCTTTACTTATACACAATAATAAACCAGTGGAAAGTTTTCCTTGGCTAGTTCCTTTGGTATGTGAACCTAGAGTACTATTTTGGTTTTCTTATGAAAATGTTTTACAATGAATTAAATTAGTAGTGTTCGTGGGGAGGCAGAGTAGGTGAAAATTGTGATTGGATAGTTCATGGAAAAAAAACAAAACACACCCAAATTCTTACTTGATGCTTTAGTAAATTCTTCCCCCAAATTACAATAATATAATGATGTCATAGAATAGGTTCCCTGAGCAAATGTCAAGAATGTTTTCAGTGGCATGTGTGTGATTTATTGTTCATATGTGCTTGACAATATTAATAATAGTTCTAAAATATAGTCTTTAATTGACCATCAAAGGCTATCTAAATTATAGTGAATTTTAAAGAGTAAAAGGTGACTCCATCTCAGCTGAAAAACTATATCTAAATATGCTTAGGATAGGTAGGTGATACATAGGCAGATGGAGTAGACCTTGGCAGCTGCCGGCTCAAGACTTGCAGTTTCAGTTATATATTAGAGCCCCTGAAGAGCTACAACATGAGATGATTGGTACCTTTTGCTCAGTCTGGAACCCAATAGCAGGTTAGTGTGTGAGAACTGTTTGATTAGCTATCGAGTCTGTAATGCACAGCCTAGTTTTCTTAAGGGCTCTGTTGCAGTCTACTATACTCATCATTTAACCATTTGTATATTCTCTATTGTATTTATGGTGGGAACTTATCTACTACACAGGGTGTGTGTGTGTGTGTGTGTGTGTGTGAGAGAGAGAGAGAGAGAGAGAGAGAGAGAGAGACAGAGACAGAGACAGAGACAGAGACAGAGACAGAAAGAGACAGACATGGTGGTAAACCTTACACTTATGACACACAAAAAGATGACCTTTAATTTTATCTAGTATCTATCAAAACTCTTTTTTCCGTCGAAACTGGTTTGGCTCAATGGATAGAGCATCGGCTTGGGGACTGAAGGGTCCCAGGTTCGATTCCGGTCAAGGGCATGTACCTTGGTTGTGGACATATCCCCGGTAGGGGGTATGCAAGAGGCAGCTGATCGATAACTCTCTCATCGATGTTTCTAACTCTCTATCTCTCTCCCTTCCTCTCTGTACAAAATCAATAAAATATATTTTAAAAAAAACAAAACAAAAAACCCCCACAAAACTCTTTTTTCCTTTTAGTAGAGGAAAAGAAACCAAGAGGTTCTAAACAGAATGTTTCTTTAGAAGAACTAGTTAGTGCTCACTGATTATTCCTTTCTAGAGGCCTGATGCACTAAGTTTGTGCATTGTGGGGAAGTTCGGGGGTGGGTAATCCCTCAGCCCAGCCTGCACCCTTTAGCAGTCGAGGACACCTTAGGGGATGTAGCAGTGTGCCAAGTGGCAGGTGGCCAGGGAGGAGCCTGAATTGGGGCTGGGCACTGCTCATGCTCATCCTGGCCCACTGTGCCTGCTGCCACGGAGTTAGGCGAGGCTCCTGCCATGGCAGCTGTGCTCACCAACCATGAGCCTGGCTTCTAGCTGAGTGGCACTCCCTCTATAGGAGTGCACTGACCTCCAGGGGGAAGCCCCTGCATTGAGCATCTGCTCTCTGGTGGTCATCACACATCATAGCAACCAGTTGTCCTGGTCATTCCACTGTAACAGTCACTTAGGCTTTTATTGTATAGACTAGAGACCTGGTGCACAAATTTGTGCACCAATGGGGTCCCTCAGCCTGGCCTGTGGGAACTCGCCAAAACCAGCTCTCTAACATCCCCAGAGGGGTTCTGGATTGTGAGATGGTGCAGGCCAAGCCAAGGGACCCCACCGGTGCATGATTGGGGCCAGGGAGGGACACAGGAGGTTGGCCAGCTTGGGAAGGACTGTGGGAGGGCTCCAGGGCTTGTCTGGCCCATCTCACCTAGTCCTCATCATCCAGACCCGAGCAGCAAACTAACCTACAAGTCGGAGCATCTGCCTCCTGGTGGTCAGTGCATGTCATAGCAACAGGTCAATTGGTTGACTGTCTGGCCCCTCGTTGTCAGTGAATGCCATAGTGAGTGGTTGAGCAGCCTTTAGCGTATTATTATCATATTATGCTTTGATTGGTTGAACAGCCAACCAGTCAACAGGACACTTAGTGTTTTAGGCTTTTATTATATAGGGTAATTATTTGATCAAGTTAAGAAATGATAGAAATTGCAATGAAAAGGATTTGAAATGGGTCAAATACTATGAAGAAGGACTAATTATTAAGTTTGGATAGAAAACTTTTTAGCTTTAAGATGCTGAAAAAAGGAATTTAAAAATAAGACTAATGTTCTGGGAATTCTTTCTCTGGTAGAGGTTGAAGCATGACCTGTATCTTCATGGTTATGATTTTTGAATTGACATTCTATTTCAAAGACTTTAAAATTTTTTTAATCTTCATTATTGAAAGTATTACAGATGTCACCCTCCCTCCCCACATCCTCATTGATCCCTTCACCCAACTCATCCTCAACCCCAGGCCTTCCTCCCACTGTTCTCTGTTCATAGGCTATGCATACATACATACAAATTCTTTGGTTAATCTTTTTCCACTTCCCCACCCCCGCCCTCTGAAATACATTTGTCTGTTGCATGCTTCAATATCTCTGGACCTTTTTTGTTCATCAGACTTTTTTTTCTTGGTTCATTAGATTCCACAAATAAGTGAGATCATGTGTTACTTGTCATTCTCTGATTGGCTTATTTCGGTCAGCATAATACTTTGCAAATACTTAAAAAAAAATCTTTATGTGGAGAAGTGAGCACTGTTTTGGGATGTTGCATGGATGGATAAGAATAAGCCATTCTATACTGCAAGAACCTTCCCTACTTCCTTTCATTTTCACCACCAGCTGTTTGCATATTTCCTCATAAATCAATTCGCTTATATCTATAAAACTTAAAGGAACAGCTGGGATGTGACTGTCACAGCAGTAACTGACTGATACCGGTGAGTTGTGTTTCCTTTAACTGAAAGCAGAGCTCAAAACTGAACCCAAGCAAACGCCTTAAAAAAAGAAAGAAAGAAAGAAAGAAAGAAAGAAAGAAAGAAAGAAAGAAAGAAAGAAAGAAAGAAAGAAAAAAGCAAAGCAAAGAAAAACTCCTGGCTTATTTCTAAGTCTTGAATGTTTCTGAAATAATGCTTTCTTAACTGTATGAAAAGGCAGTTATGTATTGCTGCATAAGGAAAAGGTCAAAAAGGTTACCTTACATTTTATCATCAGTTTGTGGTGTTCATACACATAATGCTAGTTATCTGCGGAGAGATCATGGCCTTGGGATGTGTATTTTAAAGATAAAAGATGTCTGGCATCTCTGCATCACAGCTGGGACTCCTAGTCACGATATAATCTGAGATTCACCTTGAAAGGATGTAAACCTGTCTGACTTTAGTAGATTGCCCATAACTTTTAAAGCAGAGACTCCACTCCTACACACACTTTTCCTGTAGTATGTTTATTGAATCAAGTTGGAGACTTGTGAAGAGCTAGGAAGGAGAGAATAGCTATCTTGCTATTCTGCTTGAGAAAAATTAGTAAATTCCCTGTGAGATCTGTGGAACTAGCCAGTCTCTGAGAGTGAAGAATGTGTCTGGCAGGGAAGTGCTGTGTACTCCCGTAGACCTGCACAGTAACTCTTCCCTCTTATATCAATGTAAGACAGAAACACATTTTTGACAATGAAATGTGGATTATTTGGAATAACCTACGCTTTTATAAAGTTTAATAGATTTTGATGAATAACTTTGGTCTACTCTGAGTTTTTCTTAGTATCAGGAATGGTTCAAAATGGGTTTTCTGGTTTATGGAGACAACTTTCATGTGAGAAAACTGCACTTAGATGTTCGATTTTGGCTAGCTTTGTTTTTTTGTTTTGTTTGTTTGTTTTGTTTTTTTAGTCATTTTATGCTTTTAACAGCTGACTTGCCTGAATCCAATGGGGATGGGGGCGCAGAGAGAAAACAGTAACTGAGAAGTTACTAAATACAATTTGCAATGATTGTCTCTTTTGCCACTTTTTTTAGAGGTAGAAAATGCTAGTCATTTAATTGGAACTCTAAAGAACAGTAACTTTATCACATATTTCCTCTTAATAAGATGCTAGTTTGTCACAGAGCATGTAGAACATGTTCCTTCTTACCTGGCTTTTCTCAAATCAACTATTTGAGTTTCATGCCATAGTTTTCTCTGCCATCAGAAGAAAGTGGCGATGGAAAGTAATTTAGGTTCCTCTTTCTGGTGTATTGATCTAGTCCTGGTCTCTGGGATAGATGGCAAGAATTCGGGGTTTGGGGTGGGGAACATGAGTCTCTGAGACACAGATAAACAGGGGGTAAGACTGATCAGCATTTATTTTTTTTTTCAATGAAGGTAAAGTGAATTCTCCCCAAATCATGCTAGCTTTCTGGAATAATTCTTAGTTTTCTTATCCAGCCCTAGAGGAAAGTCAATCCAGGCTAACTCACCCAGGATGTACGCTTATAATCCCAAGTGAAGGCGGGAAACATCCATATGGGAGTGGTGCATTTTCTCTGTCATTCCAAGAATCTTTATTTCTCTGTGCATGAAGCCCTGTGTGTGTGTGTGAAGGAGGCTCTATTACATCTTTCTAACTCTGAACTGCTTTCCTGAGGAGAGATCACTCCCTCACATTTAACTGTTGTGAAAATACACACACACACACACACACACACACACACACACACTATTATTAAACCTAAAGTCAAAGATTTATATTTTTTTGTGCTCTTTCTCCCTGCAAGTGATGTTAAATAAGACTGTAAAGCATTTATGAGGGAACAAAGAAAGTTGTTCAGAAAACTGGAGTTCCCTTTGCTAACTCTGTTTGGCAATAACATGGGGCAGAATCAAAGCATCCCGGCCAAAATAAATCTGCACAATGGAGCTATCAGATATGAGGTAATAGTGTGACATGCTTGTGGGTATCAGACATTCTTGTAAAAACCGCAGACCTAAAATTTGGTCCTGCACCATTAAGCCACAGCTCTGCCAAGCAACAACACAGAACACACGTTTTAAATCATTGTTGCAAGCCAAATGTAATTCCCACCAAAAACAATTAAATCTTTTACCAGAGGGCTGAGTCTGGGCAGCGTGCACCCTGAGAATCTGAATCTCATTTCAGTGTGAAAATGAGATGGTTGTTCAGATCAGGAGGACATGTCAGCTGCAAAACCCAGGGCAGTCAGTGACTCTAACGTGAAGGGATACTGGTTGAGGTTAGATTGAAAAAGGGTTAGCTAAGAAACCTGTCAGTTCTTTCTGATAGCTGCAGAGATCCTTTCACAATACTCATTTTTAATTATTAGAAACATAATTCACGCTCACTCTAGGGAAGTAGGAAAGTATGTAAGGATACAAAAAAATAAAATAAAATTTCAATCTCAGATCACCCAGATATAAACTTTATAACATCTTATGGCATTTCCTTTTGGCCTTTTATACACACACACACACACACACACACACACACACACACACACGCACACACACGTGCACACACACACAGCTGCGTCAGAAGACACACATGTGCACACACACACACAGCTGCATCAGAAGGTATGTGTAAAATTGGGATCATTGTATGTTTTTAGAGTTTTTCTTTCATTGTATGTTTTTAGAGTTTTTCTTTTGAATTTTAACTTAACACTTCAGTATATCCCGTCCCTTTATATATATATTCTTCAAGGAGAGGATATTTAATGGTTATACAGTATTCCATTAGTTTGGCTATACCCCAATTTATTGAATATGTGTTCACTCTACAGGTTGTTTCCTATTTACTAATAGTATAGATAGTATTTTAGGCAAAGTGTTGCTCAGCTATAATTACTTTGGGATGGGATTTTAGAAGCGGAATTGTGGGGTCCAAGGGTAGGAACTCTTTGAGGCTTTTGATATGGATTGCTAGCTGTTTTCCAGAGAAGTTATTTACTTCTATCAGTTGCTTCTAGGATTGCCCGTCTCACCCATTATTAGCCAGCAGCAAGAAACACCTTCAATTCAGGGTAGGCATAGGTAGAGGAGAATGCAACACACTCTGTGATTCATTATTTATAAGTGTCAGATTATTTATTAAACAACACCAGTATGTGTCCAGCATCGTTCTTGGCATCTAGAGTATAGTATTAAATAAAAGAACTCTAAATTCCTGTCCTCAATGAGCTTATAATCTACTAGCGAGAAAGAATAAGATAAATGAATAAATCATGTGGGATGTTAGACTATAAGTGTTATGAAGAAAAATAAAGCAAGAAAGGGAGATGAGCAGTGTGGGTAGGTAGGGAAAAGGAAGGGGAAGCATTGTACAGACACTATTGGGATTTTTGTACATTTTCCACTTCTGAGGACATTTTCTAGTTGCTTGTAAGAGGTTCATTAAAAGTAAGCTAGAAAGTACTGAGCTCCAAAATCTAAATTAAATATTTAAGATGGTCTGGAATCTTTGATTATAAAAGGTATTAAACATAGATTTTTGTTATTTTTAAGACATTTCAACTTTTTTGTTTATTATTTTTATTCTACCTTAATTAACCTGTTAAAGACAGGTTAATTAACAACAATAATAACATGATTAAGTTATTAAAGTGAGCACTGATTATATATTTAGAAATGTAGAATAAAATTCCTCAGCTATATCTCTTTGACAAAGGGAAAAATACATAATTGTTGAAGAGAGACATTGAGATACATACATATATTATCCATTTAAGTATAAAAGTCTTTTTCTTTACCACCAAAATCACTTTAGCTAGATGGTTAAATTGAAACTGTTTAGTCCACATGTCATGTGTCAAACACAAGGCCCGCGGGCCAAATCCAGCCCGCCAGGCCTTGCAATGTGGCCCGCACCGCGCTGTCATCACTGCACTCCGCTGTCAGTTTATGACATTGTCAGTTTATGACTGTTCAGTAAACCATTCGGCCCGCGATTTAGGCTAGATTTTAGATTTTGGCCCCTTCTCTGATTGAGTTCGACACCCCTAGTTGAATTTGATTATGACTCAATGCCACTGTCATGCTTATAATATGCTACTATCAAGTAGTCATTTTCTCCCTCCACTTTTGCAGCAATATGAGAACTGGAGGCCCAACCAGCCAGACAGCTTCTTTTCTGCTGGCGAAGATTGTGTTGTCATCATTTGGCATGAGAACGGCGAGTGGAATGATGTTCCCTGCAATTACCATCTTACCTATACTTGCAAGAAAGGAACAGGTAATCATTACCTCATTAATAATGTCTAGTTAATCAACCTTTTCATTATCAGGTAAACTCAGGAACACTAAGCTTCCTTCTTTAAAATACGAACTGGATATGTCATGTGCATCATCTCTTGTTGCTCTGGAATGTTTCATTCTTGCCATGCAATTGAAAAGTTTGTTTTCTGTAGTGTTGACACCATAGATTTCAGGTGCTGAAGATAACAATGTAGTATTTATACAGAAAAATTACCTCCATGTATCTTTAAAAACACAAACACACAAAAATCAGCCAACACAAGGGTTGAAGACCTGTTTATTTTGATGAAGAAAGCATTACAAAAATTGATTGTCAACATTTCAAAATTGGAAGATGCCATAAAATATAGATTTTTTAATTTTATTTTTTTTTACTTAAAGGAAAAAAACAACTGGTACCCATTTGACCCTTTCAAATTTGTCCGTAGATTGAAGTATTGGAGCTGAAAAACCTCTGCTCTCCTCAGTGAGGGCTTTTCTCAGGTCTCTCGGTTTTTAAATGCCTGGTCTCTGTAGACTTTGAGTTTTTTAACCATTTCCTTAGAAGCTTGTTGTATGCTTATAAACCATGAAATGGTTGAATGTCCTCTAGATTCAATAAAGTAAAAACAGTTGTAATATAAGTCCCATCATGAGGAAAATTGCTTAGTTGACATTAAATAGATAAAGTTAAGAATGCTGATTTTTTAAAAATGTGTTGTGTTTATCACTGACCAGTATGTGTGAATTTCTAAGGCATTCTGTATAGACTTCTTCCTTAAACAAATAGGAATTCCATAAATATTTTTAACCTGTTTTCAATGGTGTCAAAGCATGAATATTTAGTCCCTAGAGCTAGACCTCAAGTAAGAGTTCAAATTACAAATGCAAAATATAAAATCCATTTGATTTTTTTTAAATATAAAAATAAAACTACAAATTCACGCTGTGTAAATATTTTAGAAAACTTCAAAAATGAGAAATGCTATTAGAACAAAGAGAACATTAAGATACACAAAGCTCAGATAAAACTCAACCATTATTTGTGATTACTTTGCTCTTCTCTGATCTAAAGTAGAATTTGTTGTGGATAGCCTTTCCACATGAGCCGCTTTCCTGCCTTTGTGCATTACCTCAGCACGTCTGCAATGAGACTTGTGAAAATAGCAAATCAAGTGTCTGTTTTCCCTGCTTGTAATGTAAGAAGTCTTTAATGAACTGTTTGTCTTTATCCAAATGTCATGTTTGCATTCTCAGATTTCCAAATGGCCCCTGGAGTCATGCTTTTCATTTTATGATGCTAACATTCTGATATTTGCTATGTTAATTTTTCCTGTAGCAAGGTTTCCCAACACCAGCACTATTGACATTTTGGGTCCAATAATTCTTAGTTGTGAGGGGCTGTTCTGGGCATTGCAGAATGTTGGGCATCTCCTCTGCCTTCTTCTCACTGAAGGTCAGTAGCATTCTCTCCACTGCAAGCCCCTCTCCTCTGCTCTGTGACTAAAATTGCCTCTAGAAATTGCAACCATCCCTGTGGAGGGAGAGGAAGAAAACGACTCCAGGTTAGAACCACTGTCCTATAAATTAAAAAGGATTCACAAAACCAGCATCACCATTTACATATCCCACTGGGGAAAGAGATTCATAAAATGTTGGCTCTACCTCGTTAAAGGAAAAAACAAACAAAACAAAATGATCTTTGTATTTTATCTCCCTATTGTCTGTTTTTTATTTATGTGAATTTAATTCTTTGTTAATTAGTACTCTGGGGAACTATGTGAATTTTATAAATGTCTATAGACTTTTATGAAAACATACTCATTTCTCCTTCCAGATAATTTAGGCATCTTAAAACATACAGACCAAAATAGTTCTAGTTTCAATTAAATACTCATAAAGGAGGATTATAATATATACACAAGGCATATTTATATTTGAAAGAACACTTCAGTGAATACTATCCACAGTTCTCTGGAGATCCTGTAGCATCTTCCAGTCCCATCTATTTACTCCCCAATTCCAACCATCTATGATGACTTAGTTCCTTGTTTTTCTTTTTGGTATTACCACATATGTTTGTATGGGTAAACAACACATTATTTAACTTTGCAAATTTTTAAAATTTATATAAATGAAATAATACTGTATGTATTTTGTGCCTTGCTTTTTTTGGTCCAGTATTATGTTTGTGATCTTTATCCATGTTGATGCATGTAGCTGTATTTCTTCATTTTTGCTGCTGTCTGGTATTTCATTGTATGACTATATAACATTGTATTTACCATTTCTCCTGTCAGTGGACATTTGGGCTATAGTAAGTATTTTTTGCTATTGTAAGCAATGTTTCTGTGGGCATTTTTGAACTTGTTCCTGGTAGACTTTTGTGAGCTTTCATAGGGTATTTTTCCAGGAGTGAAGTGCTGAGTCATAGGATATACGTACCATAAAATTTACTAGAAAACAGCCAAATTATTTTCCAAAGTGGTTGTACCAGTTTGCAATCCCACCAGCAAAGTGTGAAGGTCCTGTTATCCCACATCTTCGCCAACATTTGGTATTATTGGACTTTGAAATTTTGGCCAGTCTGGTGGGTATAAAATGTTATTTCTGTGATTTTAATTGTATTTTCTTTCCCCTTAATATTATTTCATACACTCATAGGTCATTCACGGATTTTCTTCTGTAAAATTTCTGTTCATGTCTTTCACTTATTTTTTAAAATCAGTTGCTTCTCTTTTATAAATTGATTTGTAGGCGTTCTTTTTATATTCTGATTATGAATACCTTGACAATTAGATATTTTGAAAATACCTTCTCCCAATTTTTAGCTTGTGTTTACTCTTACCTATTTTTTGATGAACATAATTCTTCAATTAATTACATTTTCCTTTATGGTTTAAACCATTTTTCATCTCAAGAAATCTTTACTACCTTAATCACAAAGATATTCTATGTTGTTTTCTAAATGTTTTATAGTTTTTTGTTTTATGTTTATATATTTAAGCCATCTAGAATTGATTTTCCTTGTATTCTCCGAGGTAAGAAACCAAGTAAACTTTTTCCATAAAAATACCCAATTGTCCAAATGCAAAAGCTACTTTTCCTTACTGCTTTGCCATGTTGCTTCTGTCAAATATCATGCTTATATGTGTGGATCTACTAGTTTATCTGCTGTCCTTGCCAGTACCGTACTCACTGAACTATTTTCCCTTTCATATAAGTATTCATATATAACTAGTTTTAGAGAAATCTCTACATTGCTTTCCCCATAATTATAAAGATAACTTCTAATTTGTCAACATAGCACCAAATTAAGTATAATGAACTATCTAGTTCATAACTTTTCACCTTCTATGTCAGTTTGGTCTCATTCTATCTGATAGTATCTGAACCTTGGTATAGGGTTTTCATAGTATAATAAAAGAAGTGCAGGTATCCAGATTGAGTTATCACTACACCACATGCACTGTGTAGTTTATTAATTGAAAATGATATGTTATTATAGAAATCTCTGCTTTAGGAATTTGTGAAGATAAAATACATGTACAAATATTTCTAATTTCTTAGTTATATAGAGTATGATTTTATAATCCATTTTTAGGTTATGTCTATCTGAGTGCAGGTCTTATGTGAGTGAAAAGAGATGCTTGGATTGTGTTTCATTAAAGACAACTTTCTCTGCTAATTACAAATGTTAATTTTTAAAGCATGTCATTTAGAACAAGTACACCAATGTTGAATAAAACTTTAAGTTCAATTTCAGTTGAATCAATTTGCCCAGCCTCTTGAATTTTAGATTGTAAGGTTTCTTTTACTTTTGTTGCTTTTTTATTATTTACTATTGCTAAGTTTGTTGATATTTAGAATTTTTATTATAAATTAAAAATTATAAATTTTCCAAAATTTAATCTTCATTACCCTTCTCAATAATTTAAAGTTTAAGATAATTATGAAACTGACCAGGAATATTAACTCCTGATTTTCCCTTTTTTTTCCTCATAGGGAAGTCAAAAAAGGGTAAATAGAACCAGAAATACTTTATTGATACTTAAGAGTCTATATTTGGCCATGTTTTACCCATATTTTGAAACTATGACGTTATTTTAGATTTTAAGTATTTTTAGGGAAGTGACAGTAATAGTTAATTGTCACAAATTCATCATTTCTCCAAGTGAAGATGGGGAGTAAATAAAAACTTTGGGATAGTGATGAAGACAGTACCACCTGGCCACATGAAACTGGTACTTTTTAATTTGGAATTTTTCCAGAAAAGTGACCATTTAGCCTCATGGTTCTTTAACAAAATGCAATCCAAGATGACATAATCTGGAATTCAAACGGGGCCCAGAGCCTCAATATTTACTTTTTTTTCTTGAATATTTTCAATTTGTGAATTCTAAGTGGTAGCTTTTTACGATGGTGCCAGATTGGTTTCGTAAGGAGTGAAAGAGATAAAAAGAGACTCATACTGATGGAAATATTTAGTTTCTTTGGAAATAACTTGATTTACTTTTCTTTAGTTGCTTGCGGCCAGCCCCCTGTTGTAGAAAATGCCAAGACCTTTGGAAAAATGAAACCTCGCTATGAGATCAACTCCCTGATTAGATACCACTGCAAAGATGGTTTCATTCAACGCCACCTTCCAACTATTCGTTGCCTAGGGAATGGAAGATGGGCTATGCCTAAAATTACCTGCATGAACCGTAAGTGGTACTTTACAAGGAATGGACAACCGTGCAATAACGGCTACTAGACACCTTCATTTTACAGCTGCGGTTCTGGTAGTTTAGGGTATGGAGCAAGTAATGTTGTTGTGTTTTCTTTCTTTCTTTCTTTTTCCTTCCATGTAGCATCTGCATACCAAAGGACTTATTCTAAGAAATACTTAAAAAATTCCTCCTCATCAAAGGACAATTCAATAAATACATCAAAACATGATCACCGTTGGAGCCGGAGGTGGCAGGAGTCCAGGCGCTGATCCCTATAATGGCGAACATGTGTTTTCATCATTTCAGCCAAAGTCCTAACTTCCTGTGCCTTTCCTATCACCTCGAGAAGTATTATCCGTTGGTCTGGATTGATGGATCACCGTCCAGTCAGTTGGGGTTGCTGCGCTCCCAAAACATCTTCAATGAAAACATTGGCGTTCAAAAAGAAAGCACGTGATGTGAAAGAGAACAAGGGCAGAGAGAAACCATTTGCAGCCTATCTGAGGTCTTCAGTCTTCTGTTTGCCTCCAGTGCAGACCGTTCTATAATGTGTACCAGCCTACTGTACTATTTAAAAAGCTCCATTTCAGCACCAATGGCAATGTAAATAAGATGATTTAATGTTGATTTTAATCCTGTATATAAAATAAGAAGTCACACTGAGTTCTGGCATATTTAATGATGATTATGGAGCCTCCAAGGTCTTTAATCATTGGTTTGGCTGCTTTGGGTAGTTTGTTTAGGCTGGAAATGGTTTCACATGCCCTTTGCCTGTCAGCAAGACTGAGGACGGCTTTTCCTGGACAACTAACAAACACAAAGTCTTGTAGGCCACACTGCACCATCTCAGCCTTAGCTGCAGTTGGCTTCACGTGCTGCTGAAGCCTGGCTAAAGGGACCTGATGGGATGAGGGACCGCAATGTGGAACTCTTCTTTGCTGCATTCCTTTTCCTTCACTTACAAGAAAGGCCTGAATGGAGGACTTTTCTCTGATCAGGAGCATTTTTTAGGGGTCGAAGTGCTAATTATTAACTCAACCAGGTCTACTTTTTAGTGACTTTCATAACACTAACTTGCAAGGTTCCAGATCAACACATTTCAAATGGATATAGACCCAGGGCTCTGGAGGGTGGGGAATTGTTAAAACAACACACATTCAAAGAAAGAAAGTTTGTATATATAACCATTTTAATCTTTTATAAAGTTTTGAATGTTCATGTATGAATGCTGCAGCTGTGAAGCATACATAAATAAATGAAGTAAGCCATACTGATTTAATTTATTGGATGTTATTTTCCCCTAAACCTGAAAATTGACATAGTGTGCTAGTTATTTTTCAGTGTTAGCCTTTGTGCTTCTCTCACACAGTTTGGAACCATATAATCTTAGGTACTTTGTCCCTGATTCAATAATGTGATGGATAGAATGCATCAAGTGTTTATTATGAAAAGAGTGGAAAAGTGTATAGCTTTCAGCAAATAGTGTTTGCCAATTCTAAGCAAGGAGCATATATATATATATATATATATATATATATATATATATATATATATATATATGTAACTAGGTGTATGTGTTAAAATGTCTTCCTATCACTTCCCACCCATTTTCTCCTCTTTATTTGAATAAACTGACTGCCGAAGATGACTTTGAACTATATTATCCACTTAATTTAATGCTTAAATAAAAATCTGTAATGAAAAGAAGGCATTTAGGAGTCTTTCCCTAATTTCAGTTAGAACGATCTTGAGAAAAGTAGACAACTTATGAAATGCAAACAGCAAAGGAATAGCCCCGACATTGATTCTTTTCAAGAAACCTTCTTTGGCTGAGAAGGAACCACAGTGGCTGCAATCATTCACAGGGTCTTTGAGCAAGTTCCCGGTTGTTGCATTAACTAGTCCACCGCCGAGTGTTCCAGAGCCACAGTGTGTGGACCTACTAGGTTTTACTTTTCCCTCTTTTATTACAATGCACAGAATACTTCCTGTATTTATATTATACCATGTATAGTGTAAAATGTGAATGATTGTGTGTGTGTTTTTTTTGTGAATGAAATTCTAAAAACTTTGTAACTTTTTATACCTGCTTTTGTTTCACCAAAGAAACCTAAAGTCCTTCTTTTACTATACTGTGACTGGTCTGGTTATTTACAACTTTTAAGTCCTGATGTGCACCAACAATTTTACATTTCTGGTCCCATCACATGAAAAGCTGCTCACATGAAGTGATTGTGTGGCTAACAGAGAGATGGTTATATATGTCCCTGACATCATGATTCCAATACTGTTTATATCTACACACCTATGCTTTAATTTCAAGTATGAAAGAAATGTGCAGTAGGAGAAGTGATAGCTTAGATTTATTAAATGCTTCCCGTGAACCAGGTTGAGTGTTTTTTGTGCATGTTCTCCCAAGAAGCCTGTGGGAGAGGAGCCGTTATTCTGATTGACGAGGGTTCCAGTGCAGAGAACTTAAGTCATTTTCCAAAGTTACATAATCACTTTGAAGTGGATGCAGGTAATCTTTAGAGCCTGAATAACATTCTCAAGAAAACTATGAAATATACTGTTCCAAATCACACATTTACAAGGTAAATTTGACTGGTTAAAAGATAATATCTAAGTAATTATCAGAAGATGTCAAGTTCCTATCCATCCATTCCTTCATTTTTCATTCATTTACTATTTATTATGTATTTACTATGTGTCAGGCACTGTATTAGGCCCTGGAGACTTGTCAGGGAATGAGTTCAGTCTCTGCCTACATAAATTTTTATACTGGGTACAACCTGTGGGATTTATTTTACAGCCAATTCTATCCACATCTTTATTGATAACTTGGAAGAACAAGTCTATTATATGCTTCGCAGTGGTACAGAAGAATAAAGAACAAAGGTGAGCTGAAGCTTATATCAAGGATTCCTTCTGGGAACGTCAAAGGTATATGGAAAGTAAGGCAGGAATAGATTCAGAAAATAAGAGATTCCTTTCCTTGCTGAGCTTTTCCTTTTCATGTGCAATCTGTCATATATTTTACACAGAACTTGAAACACAAATTGCCCAAAAGAATATATAAGAATTTGCATGTTAATAATTTCATCAAGCAAATATTTATTGCTCTAGGTGCACAGAATACAGACTGTGAGATGTTCCATCACCCAAAATACTGGACAGAGTGAGAAGTTTAAGGAGCCCTGCACTACTCAATGTCAGCTAGAGATGGCTTTCTATTCATGTCTAAAAACAAGGTTACCTGGAGGGAAGGGGGGAAAGAATGTGCCCCTACATAGGTGGCTATTTAAAAAGAGGTGACCTTTCAGGGCAACTGAAATGGAAAAGAGGTAAGAGAGATTGTATAGGGAAGGCACATCATTTTAATGGGATAACAAGTGAAACTTTGTCAATCTTAACTGAATTTTCAATACTGTGCAGGAAGTAAAAACTGAATTAGCCTTGAACTAAAAGCCCAGAAGTCATAAAACATGTAAAATAAAGTTATGGACAGAAAAATAATGTAATAGGTCACACAGAATTGCAAAGTTGATTTTGGGCATCACCTGTGCATGAATACCTGCCAAGAAAAGAATCCACAGGAGAAAATGTATCTTAGATGAAGGCAAGGAAATGTTATCACGGATAGCTAAAGACTCAATGATAACTTGAACATCTTTTAATGTGTTTCTCTTTATCTTTCCTAATATTACAAATGCATTGGAGTAAAAGGTCCACAGTGATACTTTTTTGCTGATATGTGTGCATCCTCTTTTTATTGTGCTGCAATTGCCATTTGCTAAACAAACCAGCATTCACCCAATAAGTCTCTTCTAAAACAAGCCTAAATTGAAAGTTTATCAAGTTCCTTGAATGAGTCATTCAAGATGGCATAATCTTTTCCCATTATTACTCATTTCTGTGTGCTTGGATCCCAGCTGGACAAGAGAGAGCAAATGCCAAACAAGAACAAAAATGGTTTTTGTTGAGGTGTTTACAGAATAAGCAAATGATGGCTTTAAATTGGAATTTAACTCAGAGTTCCATATAATCTTCCCTGTTGAAGATTAAAAGTGCTGCCTTAAGGCAGTAATTCTTAAGTGATTTTTTTAAAGTGTTTGCTTCAAAATAAAATTTCCATTATTTTTATAAGTTGTCAACCAAAAATGTTTTCATCATAAAGTTAGATAATTATAAAGGATGTCATTTTGGAGGCACATTTTAAATATTGCTATTCTAAAATAAATATGTAATATCACTTATAAATACACTCAGTAGAATCTAAATACCATAATGATTTGAATACTACTATCATCCATTAAAAATTGCTCCCCTTTATGAGCTCATGTACCCCTTGGTTTGGAGACTACTGCTTTAAGATACACAGTCCTTAAAGTACGCTCAGATTTTTAGTGTCTTATCCATCTGTATTTATAAGCATGTGTCCTATCAGTTGGTGGTGATTGCTTTCCAAACTTAGAATGGGCTTCTGGTTTTACATGTCAGAAAAGCTTTTCTACGGGGAAAACTGAATACAACAGCATGATTAAAATGTATTGTTTCTTACCGGATAGTCCTGAAACAAGTTTGAAATGCAAGAATCAAGACACATTTAAGAATTGAGAAATAGAAGTAAAAAAAATATATATATATATATATATATATATATATATATATATATATATATATATATATATATATATAGTAAATTCCCAGCAACCATCAGCCAGGAAAAAGGACTTCCAACTCAGTGGGAAGCCCTGAGAGAGGTGTAGGTGGGATCATCCTTGGGAGAGAATTGATCTCTAAATAACACCAGTTCCTAAATCCAATCACCCTCTCCCACTAGCCAGATGGTATTCACTGTTCATTCAGTAACACATACTGAGTTCTTACCATCTGCCAGGCACTCTGCTAGATATTGAGGATCCTGTTACAAGCAAGATACGCCAAGTTCCTGTCCTCAATGGCTCTTTCAGTCTAATGGGAAAGATTAGCAATGGCACTAACGCAGGAAGAGAGCTGATTTCTCAACATGTTTCTGCTAAAGCCTTCATTATTAGCTCTCTTTGTTCTGCTCTCCATCTTTACCTGACCCTTCACAACCATGGCCTTAAACACTTTTCTACCGTATGGTAACTTACATATCTCTTTCTTTTGTGCGATGGATATATATTCAGTTGTTGGATTTCACAGGTAAATTGAACTCTGTATGTTCCACATTGAATGATTATCTAAACCTCTTCCTAAGCATCTACACATTTTAAAAAATCTAGGAGTCTAAAAGTCACTCTGGACTTATAATTTAAAACCAATATTCAATCAGCCATTAAATTCTATTAATTATACTTCCACTATTCTCACAGCCATCATCTTCTCTCTATTCCACTCTCTTTAATATCTGGTATATTATTAATATAGTATTAATATTTCTAGATGCATCTAGAGATATAACCTTTTGAACTAATATGCAAAAGAGCCTGCCATTCTCTATGTCAGAACTTATCAGAACCTATTGCCTACATAAAATTTAATTCCGTAGGCATAGCAAAATGCTTTTGGGGCAGGGGAAGATCACCTATTCTAGGCATTTTGCACTTAAGAAGAATGGGTAAATTGATTTAGTAATCTTAAATAAATCAGCCATTAAATTTAAGTTTTAGTTTTTTCTCTTAGAATTAGATCAGTTTGACTTCCTGTTCAGTTTCTAAACAGGAAGTCAAAGCAGAAATGGAAGGCCAGACACGCTATTGAGTGGGACATTTGCCTCTCCAGGTACTCTCTCCACCTTTCTCCTCCTGCCTGTGCCTGTGGGCTGACTGTGTAGATTGCTATTATTGGGTTCAGCCACGGGGGAGCAAACAAGGCAGGAGATCAGAGGAAGAGACGAGTGATGGCGGCGTGGGTCCCCTTGGCTCCCTCGCAGTCCTGTGGGATTGCCACATGCTGCTTCTATCCCTACAGAAACATCATTAGCTCTTAGCAGGCCCCCATCTCCACAGAGAGCTCTCCGCCTGCTGGTTCCACCATGGCTGTCTCACCTTGACCCTTCAGATCTGGGGTAGTAAGAGCTCTCCACTGTTACTGGCCCAGGGGTGCTGCACTATAAATTGTGATTTCCCCAAGCTGCCCACCTTTGTTAACAGTCCCTTCATTATGCTCTCTTCAATTTATCCAATTTGATTGCGTCACCTGTTTCCTGCTGGATTCCAAGTTGACAAAGCATTTATAAATGCATTTTATAGGGACATTTTGAGATCAACCCAGTTCATACCAATCATAGGAAGGGCAAGCTACATTACAGGCTGGAAGTTCCACTTTGGTTCTCTTGGGTTTCTTCCCTAGCATCCTTTTGTGTGTTTTATGAGGTCATGTCTTTAGCTGCTTCCTTACAGCCACTAAACACTAAACAGGTGATTATTGCAGCCTCAGCTTTGCATAAACATAGCCATACTGCAGACTGGTTGGTCCCGAGGCTGTGTTCTCTGGCTTACATTTCCAAAATAAAATGTCATACTCCTCAGCTCGAGATCACAGTCAAGTCCAGTTTTCAATACTGTTTCACAATTAGGAGCAAAGAGTTGGAGTCAAGCTATACATGTGCATAACACGTTTCTCTGGGAATGAACCCCAATAGTTTTGAAGCTTTATGGCTGTAGGTGGGGAACGTGGGAAGTGAGGGAAGGGAGATGGATATTTGAAAGCAGCCAGCCTGTTTTGTTTCTTTAGATAGAGGTGTGTCTTTATCCTTCAGGGAAGACTTCCACCCTTTGTGTTTGGATGAGCTGTTCCAAGGGACCTTTAAGTTATACAAATTTAAGATCAAGATCCTACTTTGTTTGGAAGGAATTCGTAAAAGAAGGAGCTAAGCTGTTCTGCATTATGAAATAGATGTTATTCTCTTCTCTTAAAAATGCTGTATTTTTAGAGTAAACTTTTACATAAAGATATTCTATTTTTTTTTCTGGGGTCTTGATTCCAAGGAATGGAAAATATTGGCAGAAGGGCCTTCCTCTGTAGAGGAGAGAAGCTGGCTTCAGCAACATGATGGCAGATGTGCGGAAATTGAGAGAGAAGACCTCTAGTAGAGATCTGTGGAGGAACCTACAGAGTCTGGTAGAGGCCGAGAAAGTGTACAGTTTTAATATCTGCCCTACATAGGCTTTGTTGTAAGTAACATCTCCCATGCTTAACATACGGTAATACTTTTGATTTTTAATTTTGAGTCTCTTCTTAAAATATGAAGTAAATTAACAGACACTTTCATTTTGTATAAGGATATGCATGGCAAAAATAGTATTTTTGGAATTTAAAAGTGAATATCATAAGCAAGAAAAAAAAAAAGTAACCCAGCAAAATAAATGGAAGAAAATTAGCCAAGTAATTCCAGAAGAATGACAGTAATACAATAATACCACTGTTTTGGGAAAGGATTTAGGAAAGGAAGAAGACTTTCTGGGATTTTAGAAGCTTGTGCTAATCTCTTTAGAGACAGGCATGTCATTAAAAAGCAGGCATCGGGATTTGGTGATGCTCAGATTATGAAAGGAGGAAAGAAGAAAAATATTAATTATAACATTCTGCATACAGAGTTAGGAAAAACAGAAATACTACAAATCATTCATGCTAAAAATGAGAAAGACAGTTTACCTGAAAAAAAAAAAAACCCACAAGAAATATGTGAAGCTCACTAGCAATAATGCTTGCTTGAGAGTTTCTGATTGTATAGAGATGAAAAAATGAATAGTTTTTCATTAAATGAGGGTTTGAAAACACAACAATGATGGTCAGGTCCATCCACAAAGGAGAAGGTTCAGGAGAGAGACTGGACCAAAGAATGAGAGATGCTGAAATAACAGAATGAATGGGACATTGTGCTAAAGCTGGAAAATATGCTTCCAGGCTGAAAACAGCATGGGCAGGTAATGTCTATTGAATCATTATCTGAATCACAAATCTATTAGACACCACGGAAGCACATTTAGATATTGGTTAGTTTATGCCATGGCTCTTTTGTTGTTTTTGTTAATACTTCACCAAAGTGATGCCTGTTACCTGTAATTGTGTTGGAAAATCCAGAAAGCACAAGTAGAAAAGCAAATGTTCAAAAGAATACCGCCTTGAGGTCACAGAGAACTCAGTAACTATGTGTGTAGAAGGCACAGTTTATCGTGTGCCAGTCAAGCTCATCCGTGGATTGCCCTTTGTTTCTTTTCACAAGAATGTAAGCTCTGTGAGCACAGGGATTCCCCTGTTTTTATTATCGCCATGTTCCCAACGCCTGAAATGGTGCTCAGCATGCAGCAGGCACTTGATAAATAATTGCTCATTGAATGACTCAATCACCTGTCTTACTATTCAAGTTGATTTTATTGGCATTCCCATTTACTGCTGGAGACACAGATGCACAAGATTACAATGAAATAAGACATCCTCTGAAAATAAGACCTAGCACAACTTTGGGAGAAAAAATTGATATAAGACACTGTCTTATTTTCGGGGAAACAGGGTGGGATCTACACCCAGCAAGTCTGACTTTGGACTTAATATATTTGGCTGGTCCTCCTTAGCTAGAGAGAGAGCCTGTTGAAAAGAGGTCAGCAAGATGAGGTTAATAACACCATACTGAAACTAACCTCCTTGCCACAGGTGTGATCAAGTACCTGTTATGTTATATTCATTGAGCAGGTCTATGAACCAACAATATCAGAAGCAGAGGGGAAAAAAAGGGGGGGGGGGGCATTTGTCCCTGTCTTACCACTCCGCTCCAGAAATATGCCGTCCACAGTTGTCTGTCACCTAAGTCAGTGGCTGATGCAGATGAGACGGCTTAGCAGAGGAGAATTATACTGACGACTGGGATCTCTAGATCATCAGACAAGAGAATGTTTAGAAAAACACAACTGCACTTTATGTCTACCTGAGCCTGCAGAGTCAGAGTGAATGTCAGCGTCAGTTCATGCTGGATGTCAGTATATTGTGACTTTCACTCTCGCCTATTTAAGCAAAGTAGATATTTCCATCAAAACAGAATTGGAAAATATGTAGCATATTTTCATGCAGCCACTGAACTTGGTCCGGATATCAATAAATTATTGTGTGAAATTAGCAAATACAGCCCCCATTACAGCATTCATAGCAGTCACTGGTATGCTCTTACCATGTGTCCTGAGAATGTTTATGGAAGTGTGTGAATATGTGAATTTTTGAAGTAAATGTAGAGATTAAATATCCACCTTTTTGCTTTCAAAGAAAGTAGAGCAGAAACAAATATGGAAATAATGTGCTCCAAGTTTTCACAAACTTTGATATCTAGAGTTAGGCAACTAATGTAAAAGCACAAACTTTCTCATTTTTATAATAACGTCTTAAGTGTTATTACATTGGTACCACAGTGAGACAAGGCTCTGGTGGTTTTCAGTTGTTGCTCCTGAAACATGAAAAGTTTTCAGCTGTCCACACACGATTCGAAAATATCCTTCACCTGAAAATACTCTACATTCTTCTTCTTCTTCTTTTTCTTTTTTTTTTGCCTCAGGATGAATGACATTTCATAGCAAAGCAAGCTTTGTTGAAAACGAGAAAGAACATGTAAGTTCAGAATGGAAATAAATGTTTGGGGGTAGAAAAGAAGATTTGTTATTCAAGCAACAAGGAGTTCGCAATGATTTCGTGGCACAAAAATCTTGAAAACATTGCCTCAAATATTTCTTTTAAACGCATGTCATCCGCCATATGGTATGTAGACTTTTACAGTCTATTGACATGGTGCTGCAGCTCCTGCTCTCCCGCCTCCCAGTTTCTTGCCTGGGAGTGGGGAACTGGCTACCTCTGCTTCAGGCAGAGGATACACTGCCCCGGGGACAGGGAGTGATGCCAGGTCACAGGCAACAGGGCAGATTCATGTGGTGAAAAGCAGATCTGCCTGAACTAGGACTCAGAGGAGTCCTCTCCATCTACTGTCTACAGGGCTTCTAGAGACTTGGTCCCTGGGAGACTCAGTTTGCTCACATAATGCAGCTGGCTCCCAGCAGCACGTGGTGCTTAGGCTGTGGTATGACAGATGCAGCATGAAGACATGATTCTCAGGAATCATGTTTCATGAACACATTCCTATGGGTTTTTGTTTAGCTCAGACTAAGGGGTGGCTTTCCTGGTTCATTCTTATGGTGAGGAAGTGAGAGGATGGGGCAGGGACATACCCCGCCTACTCTGTCACTTGAGGCAGAAGCTGAAGGGACTCTTTTTATTAGAGACTCCGAAACCAAGGCAATGCGGTGCTGTGCTTTAGGGCAGGGGGACAACATGTGGCCCGTAGTTAAGGGGAGAGGCAGGGCGAGTAGAGAGGCCCTGGCACGTTGAGGGCTGCAGGGAACATATCGCAGCAGGAGTGGGAATGTCCAGATACCCAGGAAGAAGCAGAGGCTATGTGGGAGCTAAGGACGCTGTGAGCTCTAAAGAGGCCAGGATCAGACTAATTTAGGTATTTTATTGATTATGATTTTCTTTGAGGTGGTTCCAGTGAAAAGGGCAGTCGCTGAAGCCAAATGTGGTTAGAGCCTTTCTTACAGTGAAAGCTTATCTCAAACACAGGTACATAAAGTGGATAAAAGTGGGGAGAACCAGGAGCTGCCTGCTCAGCTCACCAGGCATCTGCATTTTTGCAGCCCCTCCAAGCACTTCCAGTTTGCAGCCAAGACTGAGAACCGCTGTCTTAGCGAAGTGCTTTGAAACTTCCGTGTACCTGCCGATCACCCAGGGATTTTGTTAAACTGCAGATTTGGTTTCCGGAGATCTGGGGTGGGTCTGAGGTTCTGCGTGTCTGACAAGCACCCAGGCGATGCTGATGTTGCTGCAGGTAAAACACATCATGAATAGCAAGATCCTGGAGAGGTGGGTCTCACGTTGCAGTGGGCATCCAAACCCGCCAGGTGCTTGCTAATGAACACAGACATTGTGCCCTGTTCTCAGTTTCGGATTGGGTAGATCTTGGGTGGGGCCTCGGGATGTGCATTCTAATAGCTTTGCAGGCTTTACAGCTCTGGACATGATCATGTATGGTGGTGACCCTCAAACTTGGCTACATCTGGCAAACGTACAAAGCATTCTCAGGCTAGGCATCTCCATCCCTCCCCATTCCCCATTCCCCATCCCCCATCTACCCCACTCCCCGTTCCCCATTCTCAAGGCCTCATAGGTCAGATGAGGATGTCAGGTTTTATTCTAAATATGTACTCGTTATCTCTGCTTTTAGAAAGGACTCAGAAGACTTTTAAAGCAGATCACTGATGAAATCCTGACAACTGAACAAGACTCCTTTGTATGGATAATGAATAATCTGTATGTGACAGACACTGTCTTTATTATCTCTTTTATTACAAATGAGGGAGACTTAGAAAGGTTAACCAGACAACTCTTTAATTCTTGCAGAGAGATATATTAAAAGGTACACGAATTGGTTAATTTTGAAATCTACTCATGCCTAACTGGCTATATAGTTTTATTCCCATTTTCTATTAACTTTGGTTGGTTCCATTATAGGTTATGTGGCAGAAGCTAATTACTGGGAACCTATAATTTGAAGTGACAGGTAATTGAAACTCGGGTTCTCTATGAATATCTGTGTAATGCATAATACATTATTAAACACTAATTATTTAAAACGCAAATGAAGCCAATTGTAGTCAGCTCCAGCAGTTGGTAGTTAATAATAAAACTGAAACTACTGATAATTAAAATGGGTCCAAAAAAATCTCATTTCAAGTTGGCATGCAGAAATTATTTTTTGTCATTTGGTATTAATTGTGACATGCTAATATGTCTAATTTTTTTTTTTGGCTCATCTACATTCACCTCATGTATTCAGCATGAAAATCAGAACAAAGCTCTAAACCCAAGAAAGAAAAGAAAATAATTCATCCCACATTCGTATTAATATTTAATTTTCTTTACGGAATTAATATTCTGAGATTGCAAACACAAACCTCAATGGAAATGGTGACTCTTTTAAAATAATATGAAATGTATTTTAATTTTTAAATGGAATGTTATTTTATAAAATTTGATCACCTGTTTTGTTTTGTTTTAATGGGAAAAATGTCTCATTTAGAACAATGGGGTTCATATCACCAAAAGTTCATAAATACACCCTATAGTAAATATAATAAATATGTAACATGAATAATATAGTTTATATGATAAATATGCACTGATATGATATAAATTATCTATCTCTATAATTTCCTTTCTGGTTTTTGCTTCTAAATTGTTCATTTGATGTGTTGGATCCTGTAATAGCATCCCTTATACTGATACATCTTGTACAAGAGCAGAAAAAAATGTGCAGATTTCTAAAAGCATGATCTAAGTAATAGCTGTTGGTAAACATAGCTCTGTGAGCTGCAGGAAAGACTCCAGAGATCTGCAGTGTGCATTTTCCTAGTACAGGCATGTCATACTGCTATGAAAATAACAGCTTTTATACCTTTTTCAGCTTCTGTTTTGCAACTTGGGGCATTGGCAACAAAATTCAGTTCTAGCTCATTAATATCCTTGTAGGGGCTTGTAAACCCTAACCTCCAGTATTTTGTTTTCAACAAAAGCTACACAACATGTTGGATAAACCAAAAGACAGCAGTGTGACAGGTGAAAAATTGGCAATTCCTGTGGGTTCTACAGCAAGGATATAATGGGTAAGAGCTTAGAGCTCTAGAGCTAGGCTCATGAGGCCAAATCCAGGTCTCACCTCTTAATAGTTTGTAATATTTAAGTACTTAACTATTCCATGTTTTAGTTTCCTCATCTGTAAAATGGGCATACTACTTATAATGCCTACCTTATATGGTTGCTGTGTTATCAAACAAGCCATTGCATGAATGTACTTAGCACAGTATTGGCAATTATCTATACTAATAAAAGGGTAATATGCTAATTAGACCGGGTCATCCAGACATCTTCCAGTTGTCTGGTCCTCCTTCTAGACAAAACCACGGTGGCGGGGGCCCAGGAAGAGGCAGTTAGGGGTGATCAAGCCGGTAGAAAAGCAGTTAGGGGTGATCAGGCTGGCAGGCAGAGGCAGTTAGGGGCAAACAGGCTGGCAGGCAGAGGGGTCAGGGGCGATCAGGCAGGCAGACAGGTGAGCAGTTAGGAGCCAATGGTCCTAGATTGTAGGGGGATGGGATGTCTTACTGCCAGTTTAGGCCCAATCCCGCCAGGCCTAAACCAACAGTCAGACATCTCCCAAGGAGTTCCAAATTGGAGAGGATACAGGCCAGACTGAGGGAATCCCCCGCATGCATGAATTCCGTGGACTAGGCCTCTAGTTTTAATATAAATATGAACATGTATCATGAAATCAATTGCTTCTTACCACATCTAGAGCTGCCATTCTGGTCCCCCATCACTTCTTGCTCTACTCCCAAAACTGCCTTCTATGTAGTCTTTATGTACTCAACTGTATCCCAATACAATACATTCTCCATACTGAAGTTCAGGTGAATTATTTGTTATGAAAATTTAGTCATGTCATTCAACTGCTCAAAACTTTCCAAGAAAAAAAATTTTCTCCATCAGTTAAAAAGCTAAAGATGGATGATTTTATTAGAGCATAGAAAAAAAAAATCCACTTGAAATAAAAGACTAAGCTTCTTCCATAGCCCTCAAGGCCCTCCATGATCCAGCCCTTACCTGCCATTCTGGACTAATTATCTACCAGACAATGCTTTTCTACTTTGATCTTATTCTTCTATCATGGCCTTTGGTTTAATTGTTTATTGCTTGTCTCCCTTACCAGCCCTGAGTGCCTATAACTGTAGCATACTAGGACTCAATACATATTTGATGAATAAGTGGATGCTTTTTCACATTTTAAAAATGAAAGAAGAATGATTGAAGTTTGTGAATTACTTTTACTTTTCAGCTATACAGATGGGAAGACATCTTTTTTTGCTTCATTTGTTTCTCATCTTTCAGGGGTTTCTGTCTAGTGCTGCCTGCTCTTCAATATTTAAAATCCATCATTTTATATATTTTATCTGTGTTTTTTTTTTTTTTCTGGGGAGGGTGATTGTTTAAAACAAAAGAGTAAATCTCCATTTCCCTATCTTGATGGAACTAAATAATTCCACATCCATGATTTTTATGGCCCAGAATGATTGTTTGTATGTCAAATGGACTTTTCCAGAAGAGTATCTCACATAAAGGCAATTCATACAAATTATTGTGTTCTTTCTCCATTCTTATGCCAGGTCCTTCATCAATATGCCACCCTCCTGGCACACTATGCATAACGTTGGGAGTTGTGTGAATACAAATTTGAAGAGTCTATAATTTCCTTTGTCTTTTCCTAGCACTCAACTCTGTTATTTCTGATCTGATTGATTGAAAAACTGGGACAGGTCTCAGAATAGATTACTTCTGGGAGACTCAGAGTCCAAGAAGTAAGTGAACCTACAAGATGCTTTGAACAAATCCTGTTCATTTTTCACTAAACCAGGTAAGTTGTTTTAAAGCTGAAAGCTAGGAAAGGGAACACAGTAAGTTAATATCGGCAAGAATTTAATTGTTCTAAGAATCAACCTAAGTTTTTGTTGCAAGAGTCCTGCAGTTCTGCCAGAACTATATTTAAATACTGAAACGGAGTAGATGTGGACATTTACACTTGGAAATTTGGAATATGACTCAAAACAATAAGAAATATTTTCTATACAAAACCAGGCTTCTATTACATTGATTTCTAGGGAGAATATTTCAATTTAAATATCCTGGGATTGCTTTTCCCCACACTGAGAAGTGGATAATTATATATGAATGCATCTGCTAGCATCTATGCTTTCTATTTTTACTTAGAAAAAAACAAATTTTCTCCATCAGTTAAAAAGCTAAAGATGGATGATTTTATTAGAGCATAGAAAAAAAAATTTTGTTATTAATCCTTTGTGTAATGAAAGGGAAATAGAGGAGAAAAACTTTGAAAAAGACTTATTTGTTGGTAATTGTTATGATTGTGGTGCCAATTTCTGCATTCAGACCTGGTCTGGAGCCAGGAAGTTAATGTATTTTTATTATACTTATAGAAATAAGGCATAAAGAACCTAATTATACCCTCGAACGGAGGGGAAAAAAAAAAACTCCCAACAATTTTGACTGAACAACCAGCTCCAATACAAATGGGGAATATCAACTAATGATTTTTTAAAAAAATATATTTTATTGATTTTTTACAGAGAGGAAGGGAGAGGGATAGAGATAGAGCTAGAAACATAGATGAGAGAGAAACATTGACCAGCTGCCTCCTGCACGTTGGAAGCTGTGCCTGCAACCAAGATACATGCCCCTGACCGGAATCAAACCTGGGACCTTTCAGTCCGCAGGCCTACGCTCTATCCACTGAACAAAACCGGTCTCAGCAACTAGAGATTTTTTTTTTAATAACTTGGGATTTAGATATAAATAGAATATCTAAACTTATTGTTCCACAGTACTCCATTACCCTAGTGTCCTGACATCAGTCTCTAGCTTTTAGGTGCTAGCTTTGTTGTAATATTTTGTTTAATGAGTTGCTTAGAAGACTGGACTTGTGAAAATCTCATTCACCAGAAATCTCCGGGAGACCCTAGCTGTTCATTGGGTAGGAAAGGGAGGGGGGGGTTATGACATGGAAGACCAATTGTGACAAGCTGTAGTTTGCTTACCCTTATGATAGAAGATAGAGAATATATTAGCTTGGGAGCTGGGACAGTAAGTATGTGAGGAGGGTGCATCAAAGCACAGGAGAAAGAGCAATTCTTCATCTCTGACATCAGACAGACCTGACCTTAAGCTCAGCTCTCCCAGCGCACATAGCAAGTGTTATGAAATGAATGTTTGTGTCTCCCCTCAAAAAAAAAACCCCATATGTTGAAGTCTTAATTCCAAAAGTGATGGTGTCTGGAAGGTTTAAGGAGGTCATCAGGTGAAACCTTTTATAAGATTAGTGTCTTTATAAGAAGAGGAAGGGAGACCAGAGCTTTCTTTCTCTCCACCATCTGGGGACACAATGAGAAGCCAGCCATCTAGCTGCAAGCCAGGAAAAGGATCCTCAGTAGGAACTGATCTTAGACTTCCCAGCCACCAAGACTGTGAGAAAGAAATGTCTGTGTTTCAAGCCACCCAGTCTATGGCATTTTGTTATAGCAGCTCAAGCAGACTAAGACAGCAGGTATTCAAAAATACAAGAGACTGTTTTCCAGATATCAGACTTTGAGCAAAAAACATCATTTCAGGATACAATGATGACTTAAAAAACAGGGAGAAAATGTAGCACAAATCATTATCTTTTCAAATATTGCTTCTCTCCCATGTCCCCCTTTGCCTTCTTCAGGTACTCCAATTATACCATGCATGTCTTTTGACTGTGCCTTACATGTTTCTTTCTACTTTAGTTCCTCTATTTTTTTTTCTATTTCTGTTCTCCAGTTCACCAATCCAGTTTTATAAGTGTATTCAGTTTGCTGTAAAACCCATCCAATGATTTCTTAATTTCAAATATTGTATTTTTTTTCATTCTAAAATGTTCATTTGATTTTTATAGATTCCAACTCTTGCTTATTTCATATTTTCTACTATTCAACTAACGTTTTCTCCTAATATCTGAATCACCCATGGATCTTCTCCCCACCTCTCTTGTTTTTTAGTAAGCCTAGTGCATTCTATGCATTAGCATGTTTCGTAAATTTGGATAGTGTGGATTAAAAAAAATGTAGAGGATGTTACTTTCTTTCAGAAAGAGCTAGTCTTATTTGTTTAATTATTTTTTTGGCAAGCAGATAGATCCTGCTGAGGTGTGAATTTAGGCTTTATAAGGGAGAGACTATTAATTTTGTTTACCTTATTTGACCTTCTTGAGCAGATCTTATTCCTTTTGGGTTTCCTCTGTTCCTAGGACATGTCCATCTGAGATTCTGACTACAATTTTGTGATGTTTACTGGCGCACCTCCTCTTCGGTAGGGATTAAACTCCAACCTCTGTCTCAGGGCTGCATGCTGCTGAAATCTGTGATCAGCTTTTAGCTTTCCAGCTGCTGTTTTCATCTGGGTTTGTGGAGTTTCACCTGACTCATGTGCAGCTTAGGCATTGTCCAACAACGTGTGGGGAATACGTGCGTCACTTTCTGGGCTCCTTTCCTGAATTTTTCTCACACTTCAAATTTACATCAGTCACACTCTGCTTCGGCTCTGTTTTCCGTGTTTGAACATGGAAACCTACCTTAGAGAAAAAGCCAGGGGTGGATAATGTGGAGCACACTGTGTATGATTTCTTCTCACAGGGGTTACAGCATTTGTGTTGTTGGTTCTTTAGGGCCAACCAGTGGTTTTGTATATTTTTGTGTGACTTATATTTATTATATTTTATAGATGTACATTTAGTTTTTGTAATAGTTTCAGTCATAGGATTAGCCGGTATGATGCTCTGCCAAGGCCAGAATTGTCTCCCTTTTCTCTTCAACTTCCGATATAATAAAATGCTAATATGCAAATTGACCGAATGGCAGAACGACTGGTCACTATGACACACACTGACCACCAGGGGGCAGACGCTCGATGCAGAAGCTGCCTCCTGGTGCTCAGTGTGCTCCTACAAAAGAATGCTGCTCGGCCAGAAGCTGGGCTCATGGCTTGCAGGCTCAGCTGCAGTGGCGGGAGCCTCTTCTACCTCCTTGGAAGCTTTAAGGATGTCCAACTGCTGGGAAGTGGGCCTAAGTCAGCAGTTGGATATCCCCAAGGGCTCCCAGACTGTGAGAAGGCACAAGCTGGGCTGAGGGGACCCCCCCCCTCCATGCTCCAGTGCACAAATTTTGTGCACTGGGCCTCTAGTACTATAATATAATTTCCATCCTACTACTCCATTGAAAACACTTTTGCTAGAGTCACAAAGGCTTCCATGGTGGTACTTCCATGGATCCTTTTCAGATACTTTATCTCTTAGCCACATTTAACACAGTTAAACTACTTTTTGTCTTTGGCTTTCATACCTTACGCTTTTGATATTACTTCTACCTCTGTGACCAAGTTTTTTCTCAGTAATTTTTGTTGACTTAATTCTTCTTTATCCAAACTTTAATATTGGAGTTCCTCAGCTCCTCTGAGGGGAGATGTAGATGCTCTTCCCTCCTCACTCAACAACCTCTACATAGGAGGTTCTCATTCAAACTAATGGCTGCCACAATAAGCTGGAAACTTTCACATTTATATTTCCAGTCTAGGCCATACTTCTCAGCTTCCCAACATAGATCTAATGACTGACTTGCAATCTCCACTTGGATGACTGAAGGATTTTCAAATTTTGTACGTCTGAAGCTGAACTACTTTTGTGCTGTGTGCTGACCCACCCCCTCTTCTAAAGGCTCCTTTTCAGTAAAGGACACCATTCTCTACCCCCATTCTCCCACCTTTAACTCTTGCCGGGCACTTGGGAATAACCTTGATTCTTCCCTCTCATTTTTATTATTTTTTAAATTATATTTTATTGATTTTCTACAGAGAGGAAGAGAGAGGGATAGAGAGTTAGATACATCGATGAGAGAGAATCATCGATCAGCTGCCTCTTGCACACCCCCTACTGGGGCTGTGCCCTCAACCAAGGTACATGCCCTTGACCGGAATTGAACCCGGAACCTTTCAGTCTGCAGGCCGACGCTCTATCTGCTGAGCCAAACCAGTTTTGGCTTCCCTCTCATTTTTAAAACATCAGGCTTTAGCAGCTCATCTTTTGCTCAGACTTTCAACTTCATGAGCATACATTTTATTTTGCTGGCTGATGATCTTTGCTTTGCCCTGGGCCAAATGCATAGTTTTGGAGCCTCGGGATATTTGAGGGTGTAGGGGCTGTGAACCATGAAATGTCATAATATCTCAACTCAGCATAGGGTAGATATAGAAATTCACAGAAAAAATCAAATAAATATTAATTTATCTTCTCTATACTTTCTTTTAGATGCTTAGGACATTTATGATTAATTTTTAAATAATGTCTAGAAAACTATAGAAATATGGAGGCTATTGAGGTGGGTTATTAAGTAAATTTTGTAAGGCTGTCTTACAGAAAATAGTTATCATCTCATAGAACTGTATTAGTCATTTGTGAAACTACTATTAATTGTATAGAGTCTACTAAATGTATACTATAGACTATCAACTTACACTACATAGGCCAAAATTGTAGGCTCTCTTCTTAGTCATGGATAACTGGAAATCTTAGATTTTTGCGTATTGTATGTCTTGAGAATTAAAATATATACTAAAAATAACATTATGTTTTAGCTAAAGAATTTCTATAGAAATGGTCTAAGTAATGATACCCTTACATGTCAGAGTAAACTTGCTTCAGAACCCCTCTAGACACAGCATAGTACTGCTGACACCGAGTGACCCTGGGCAAGTCACTTACCTACTTTGTCTTCATTTTCCTCTTTTATAAAATGATGATAATAGTGCCTTCTTCTTTGGCTGCTTAAATGGCTTAGTATTCACAAAGTGCCCAGAATAGGGCCTGGCACAGGGCAAACAAGATCACTGTTTGTAAATACAGCATTCCTGGATTATTTCTGTTTAGTTTCTCTATTGTTTTGTGAAAGAACTGAGGAGTGAGGAACCTTGAAGTCGGGCCTCAGAGGTGTTTACCTGTGTAGTTTTAGTGCCACTTAATATTTAGTACCTCTCCGCTTTGGCTCTGCATCTGTAACGTAGGTAACACTTACAGGTACTTCTCTTGAGTGAAGCACTCAGTGGAACACTTGACCTGCGCCATCTCATGTAATCTCACAACTACACCTCTAGGTAGATGGCAAAGTAATAATCTTCATTTTATCTGAGGCTTAGCAAAGGTAAAAACTGGTCTGAACTCACAGAGTTAGTGAATGTGGCATCTGCGCTGCTTGTCTCCAAGGCACAAAGCTTCCGACCAGGGAAGGCTCTGTGATCCCAAGTTCCTCTCCTCTTTCACAGTGGCTGCTGCTTTCTTACTCACAGAGCTGATAGGCAGTGAAAAGCAGCCCAGACTTCAGCCAGAACCCCGCCTCTGAAACCTGTCTTCAGTGGGAGTCCTTGAGACTGTCTCCTTATCAGAGTGAGACATCTCCGTGGCCTCCTGGTGGCTGGGTTCAGTCACTTTAGCAGCTCTCTAGCTCTCTCTGGAGATAATAGCAGGAACCTGGGCCAGCCTTTGTTCCTTGGCTTCTGGCTCTCTGTCATTGATTTCTTTCTTGCAATTATAACAAAGAAAATCATGCAGACTCTAAGCCCTGTGTCGCCTCTTTAGTGTGCTCTCCTCTAAATCATGTCCTGGTTTCCCTTGGCAACCACGTAGCTCTACCCCATCTCTTCCTCCAAAGCAGATCTACCTGCAGCTTTAGCAATATATTGAACCCTGTTGTCAATATAACTGCTTGTAATTCAGAATCAGATTATTATTGCAGTGGCCTCAGGAGATAATGTACCGTGTTTCCACGAAAATAAGACATCCTCCGAAAATAAGACCTACTTACAGGTTTCCTTCTGAGTGAAATATAAGGCATTCCCCCGAAAATAAGGCCCGCCCCTAGGCTAAACATGAGAGATTTGGTCCACTGATTCTGAAAGAAATGGAGTCACAAGAAATTCAGGAATTGGATTGTTATGATGATGTTCCAGAAGATGATGACATGATTGTCACTGAATAAATGAGTAAATTCTTGATACTGTAGGATTCACAATTTGTCTGGTTTGTGTTTGCAACTACCGTACTACTGTACCGTATACAGGTAATAAATTTCCTTTATTTTCATTTACGATAACAATAAATGTGTACTGTATGCTTCTTCATGGAAAAATAAGACATCCCCTGAAAAGACCTAGCGCATCTTTGGGAGCAAAAATTAATATAAGACACTGTCTTATTTTCGGGGAAACAGGGTATTTGTCTATGTGTCATTTAATCTCTTTGTGATTCTAATGGTGCGCAGAGCAGGCCAGGAGGGAAGGAAGCAGCACTAGGTGGCCGGATAATGTTTTCAGATCACAGAATCTTGTGATAACTCTTAAACCACACTGGGGGCAGAAGTGGGGGAGGGGGCAGAGTCATCTACTCCTTCACTCAGGGTAGGACCCTTAAATATCAGTGCCAGAAAGGACTATAGGTAACATCCCAGCCCCTGTGGAGATGAGGAAATCAAGACCACGAGAGGCTGATTGCCTTACTTAAGGTCCCACATCACCTTAGCATTTGAGCAGGACCAGCCATGCTGATATCAGTGCTCTTAACCCTGCAAGTGTCACCCCTTCCATACCAAACCCACGCGTGTAGGTGGTATACATCCCAGACTGTTGGCAGCCAAATGGCACCAGGTATTAGACAGGTGCAGTCAGACCAGACCCCGGTCCTGCAACCTCAATGCTTGAGTTCTGTCTAGGAAAGAATTCAGAGCTAATACTCAAACTGTAAGAGAAAGTTTATCTGGAAAGTCACAGGGGTAGTTGAGGTGAGCCATAGAAGAAACAGGCTCAGGAAACAAGTGACAGAGGCAAAAGAAGGGCCTTTGGAGCTTAGGAGAAAGAGAGATGCAAGGAAAGTGTGTCTGGGCAAAGGGGTGGGGAAAGGCTGGGCCTGCTCCAAAGAAAGAGCCTTCCAAAAAGGGGATGGTGGGAAGTGAGAGGCAAGGGAAAGAGAGAGAGAGAGAAAGAGAGAGAAAAAGAGAGAGAGAGAGAGCAGCGGTGGCCAACCGATGGTCCTCGGGCCTCTGGTGGTCTGTGAGGTCCGAAAGTTGGCGACCGCTGCAATAGAGTACTCATCAGCTTCCCAGGTGTGTCCTTTAGGATCATGGTCTCCACTGATTGGTCAGCACCTGGGCAGAGGGTCATTGGTCAATGTAGCTGGTCCTTAAGGCCGACCTGGCATCCCTTGTCTGCAGAGCTGAAACAAACGGGAGGTGTAGATATTATCACTAAGGGGCTAATGCTTAAGGGAGTTGTCCTGAAAGGGCAAGAATGGGAATCTCATGAGGCTACTCTTTGGCCCCTTTCCCTCCTCCAAGGGGGTCTACCACAGGACTAGCCACTTGCCAGGGAAGAAAAGGTCAGGGGGGGAGGGGGGTGTGAATACCAGCGATCTGAAAGGTCAAGGGGTCTAGAGCACATGGCCAAGGATATGTGAGGGGAGAAAAGGTCAACCTGGGGATGAGGTCTCTGTTCTCCTACTTCTGCCTGTTGTTGGGCACCGGGTTTTCCTCCCTGGTGCCCTCTGTTCCTGGTCCATCGTCCTTGCTCTGCTCATGTCTGCCTAACTGCCTCCCACAAGACCACAGATTCAGGTGTTGCAGTGGGTTGCATTGAGCACTTTCAAAAAGATATGTTCAAGTCCTAATCCCTGGTAACAGTGAATATGAATTTATTTGGAAATAGGATCTTTTCTGATGGAATCAAGTAAAGGTGAGGTCCTGTCGGATTAGGTGGTTCCTAAGTCAGTGACGGATGGATGCTCTTATAAGAAGAGAGGACTCAAACGGACACAGAGAGAACAAGGCCATATAGAGACAGAGGGAGGCAGAGGCTGCAGTGAGGCAGGGGCCAAGGATGCAGGCATCCTCCAGAGACTAGGAGGAGGCAAGGAAGAAGCTTCTCCTCGGGTTTCTGGAGGGAGCATAGCCTGGCTGCCACCTTCATTTTGTATGTCTAGCCTCCGGAACGGAGAGAATAAGTTTCTGTTGTTTCAAGCCACCCATTTTGTGATCATTCATTGTGGCAACCCTGGGAAACGAATACAAGGCTGTACTAAGTATGATTTTATGGTTCTGGAATTGAAAATGACATTATTTTGTGCTTCAGTTCTTCAAGGGGGTAAAGACTGACCAACACAGGTAATTTAGCCACTCCCCCACCCCCTGCCCCAGGGCTGTGTCAGCTACAAGGTGAGCACATCTAACCCTAACCCAGGCTTCTGCAGCTCTGATGACTCTAGCAACTTCCAGCCTCCACAGGGCAGGAGGGTCTGAGACAGGCCTCTTACACTCATGTGCCCCTAGTGACGTGTTCTGGGCATTTCCACACTGAGCGTGTCATCGCCGTGATGGCTCTTCTGTGCTAGGGAAGAGGGCTTCGGGGCCTCTTTTCTCAAGACCTGCACCTCTTGTTTCATCTTTATCCCCCTCTGCAATCACAAGACAATATTAGATCCATTTCCCTCCACCTCAGTTCCTGGCACTCTCCCTGTAGTCTTTATTGATGCCCTGATCCTCTAACTCACCAACTCAGACTTCTGGGATACAAATCCCAAATAGTTCCTGGCTCTTTTCTGTTTTGCCACATCCCTCCCCTGAGGCAATGAACCCAGAATATATACTGGGGGAGGGAGTCAAAACAAAGAATATCAGTTAGTTTAATAACACTACGATTCTAGATAAATGTGATAAGAGAGAAAAATGTACTCCTGAAGCCAAAGAGACGAGGCATCAGGTGCCAACAATGCCACTTCCTAGCTCTAAGTAGGGCGAGTTTTATTTAGCGTCCCTGAGCCTTTGCACTCTCACTGACCAAAATAGGAAGTGAAAAGACCTACCTTATAGCGTTGTTATGAGGATCAAATTTAGTGAGGATCAAATTTAGCGTTGTTATGAGGATCAAATATTATGATAATATATGCATTTTTGTAGTTTCTCCATTTAGCAAAGCACAAAGAGGATAGCAACTAGCCAAGTCAACATGGTTGCAGAAAGATTTAAGACCGAGTCCGTTTCCCAGGTCTTTCCCAGGGAGCCAGCCTCCATGAAGACACCAGCTATTTTGCCTGAAGCTTCCTTCTGAAGATGGCCTCCCACCGCTCTGCAAGACGGTGCAATGGCGGATGGCTGGCTCCTTAATTGTCTTTCTCGCGCTGAGGAACAGCCTGAGGATGAGAAGCAGGTTTTCAGTACAGGAGTTCTCTATCGTCATTATTTTTACACGTTGCTGCACTTTGGCTTCTGTGTTTTGCTGAACCCAGATAAATGCTCTACCCAGAGACAAACGTGTTATATTTTAATATACTTGGTTCTTAAACTGGAGCACTGCTGAACTCTTCTGGAAGTTAGGAGAGCTGTAGTGTTTTTTTCAGGGCAGAATTTCCTTCTCTGACTAAGAGGTTGTCATTCAGAGGCAGAGCCACTAGGTGTCACAAATGGGGACGTGTTCTGCTCTGTTCCCTGTGGTTTCTCTTGCAGGGACAGATGAAGACGGACTCTAAATCCTTCTTTAAAAAAAACAACACACTTTTGTTTTAAAAGGCTTAATATTTTAATTAAAAAATACATATATTTTAAATTGATTTCTGAGAGGAAGGTAGGAGGAAGAGAGAGAGATAGAACCACCAATGATGAGAGTGAATCCTCAATCAGCTGCCTCCTGCACGCCCCCTACTGGGGATTGAGCCTGAAACCTGGGCATGTGCCCTGACCCAGAATCAAACCATGACCTCCTGGTTCTCTGATACTCAATCACTGAGCCATGCTGGCTGGGCAAAGCTTAATATTTTTAGAGCAGTTTTAGGTTTATAACAAAATTAAGAGGGAGGTAGTTTCCCATCTACCCTCTACCCCAACACATAAATAGTGTCTCCCATTTTCAACATCACTCACCAGGATGGTATATTTTTCCAAAGGATGAATCTACACTGGCACATTATTGTCATCCAAAAAATTCATAGTTTACCTTAGGATTCTCTCTTGTACATTCTGGCACCCTGATTTCAGACTGCCAGCCTCCAGAGAGAAATTTTTGTTGTTTATAAGCTGCCCAGTCTATAATATTTTGTTACAGCAGCCTGAACAGACCCAATTATACAGAGTATTCTCACTGCTCTAAAAATCTTCTGTGCTCGGCCTATTCATCTTTCCTCCTCTTCCCTTGCTTTTAGCAATCCCTTACCTTTTTATTATAGTCAAATATATATTTTTCTTTCTTCTCCTGGTATCCCCATTACATGTATGTCATACCTTTTGCAGCTGTCTAACTGTCCTTGGATATTCTGCTTTCTCCCTTCCTTCCTTTCTTTTTTCAGGGGTCTTTGTTATCTTTGCTTTTCAGTTTTTGAGGATTCAGTGGATATGTCCTCTAGCTCAAAGATTCTTCCTTCATCCATGTCCAGTCTACCAATAAGCCCATGAAAGGCATTCTTCATTTCTGCTTCAGTGCTTTTTATCTGTGGCATTCCTATCTGGCTCTTTCTCGGGATTTCCGTGTGTTTGCTTACATTGCCCATCTGTTCTTGCATGACGTGTATATTATCTATCTGAGTTCTATAGCATATGAATCATCGTTGTTTTAAATGCCCAGTCTGATAATTCCAACGTCCCTGCCATGTCTAGTTTTAATGCTTGCTCTGTCTGTCCATATTGTGGCTTTGCCTTTTGGTATGCCTTGTAATTTTTAATTAATAGCCAGACATGATGTGCCAGGTCCAAGGGACTGCTGTACAGAGGCTTAAATCATGTGATAGTGAGGTGTGGGGGGAGGGGAAGTATTCTTAAAGTTTTTATGATTAGGTCGTAGTCTTTTAGTGAGTCTGTGACTCCTGACTGTGAACTTCAGAGTTTTCTCCTCCTCTTGATGGGGCAGGATGGCGAGAGTGGGCTGCTGGAGTTGGTGTTTCCCTTCATAGGGTCAGTTAGGCTCTGATAAAATCCCAGCAGATTATCCTCTGGTTAACTAGATCCCCCTGTGGGCAGGCTTCATTAAGATCAAGGTGCTCTGGCATATTTCAAAGTGGTGCCTTTCTCCTGCCCCTCCTGGGAAGGGAGAAGTTTCCTTTGATATTCACTGCGAAAGTCTGGTCAAACTCCTGGAAATAAATCTCACAATATTGCAAACCCCACGCCCGCCCCCTGACTCAGTCCCTTGGAGATTTTAACGCAGCCTTATTCACACTGAGCCTCTTGCAATAGTCCATTATTGGTCAAGTGTTCTTAACTCTGCACTGGTTCCCAAGACTCCTTTTATTCACCTGTCAGTTTCTCCAATCTTGGGAGCAGCAGTTTGATCTGTGACATCTTTTCTCTTATGGATCCAAAAATGTTATTGATTTTTCAGTCTGTTTAGGTCCTCACTTATAGATAGGACTACTTCCAATCCCCTTACATGTGGAACTGTTATCATGGAGTCTCCTATGCATCCCCACCTGTTGCTGGTGGAAGTAGAATTCTTGGGGTGCCCTGCGGACAAGAATCTCCTGAGGCCTTCACAGGAGAGTGAGGTACTATGTAAAGATTTATGGTGATGTAACATTTAGACAGTCTCCTTCCAAGGTACTGTCTTCCTCTGTCCCTCCATGGAAAAATCCCCATTTTGTCTCTAGCAGAGCTAGAATCAAAGCCACTGCCCAGAGTTTCTACTCCATATCAAAATCCAATACAGTCCAGCATCTGGCTAGCTTAGTTCATGTTCCCAGCTTTAGTCTATTGTGTGGACTAGGGCTACATGGCAGGCTAGTGTGTTCATGGAGCAAACCAGTGCAAGGAAGCAGGAGCAAAGCAAGAGGAACAAGAGAGGGAGACCTCTTTGGGAATTTTAACTAGGAGTTTAAGCAATGAATTCTTCAGATTTTGTGCACTTGAGTTGCTTCCACCCCTCTCGCCAATTACTTTCCCCAGATTAGACTGACAGAAACACATCTTCTCTACATCACCCAATTTTATTGCTTGTGCCTCTGTTTCTCTGTGAGCCTCCACAGGGGCTGCTGATCAGCCCCATCTCTCTGATCAGGCCTGGAGATAGGCCCAGAAATGCTTACTGGCATAGAAACCAAACAATCAGAACCAAATCTGGGTCAACCGTGAAGAGCCAATACTGCCTCGGTGGTGGAGCTTTTGATGCTGACTGTCATAGAAACTGACCAATCAGAACCAAATTGGCCAGCAGGGGAGGGAAGTTGGGGGCAGATCAGGCCTGTGGGGGAGTGCAGGGAAGTTGGAGACAAGATCAGATCAGCAGGGGAGAATAGTTTGTGGCAATCAGGCAGCAGGGGAGGGCAATTGGGGGTGAGATCAGGTGGACAGGGGAGGGCAGTTGGGGGTAATCAGGCAGGCAGAGGCAACTGGGGGCAATCAGGCAGACAGGCAGGCAGAGGCAGTTATAGATGATTAGGCAGGCAGGCAGGTGAGCAGTTAGGAGCCAGCAGTCCCAGACTGCCAGGGGGATGTCCAACTGTGGGATCAGGCCTAAACCAGCAGTTGGACATCCCCCAAAGGTCACCGATTAGAGAGGGTACAGGTTGGACTGAGGGAATCCCCCTCTGTGCACAAATTTTGTGCACCAGGCCACTGGTTAATATTGATAAAATAGCTAGTTATCAGGGTAACAGAACAGTAACTGAGGTTCCTCTAATCCAGGGGTCCTCAATCTTTTTAAAGTGGGGGCCAGATCGCGGTACTTCAGAAAGCTGGAGGGCCGGACTATATGAACTACTGAACTACTAATTCCTACTGTAACACCTTGGCTGCGCTCACTGCCCAAAAAACCTGGCGGGCAGGATCAGACTCCCCTGGGGGCTGCATGTGGCCCGCGGGCCGTAGTTTGAAGACCCCTGCTCTAATCCCTCTTTAGCTGGAGTGACTGCTCCATTGCAGGCTTGTAATATCTGTGGTTCATCCTTTTAGCAAGGGCCCAAGAAAGTTACACATCTTTTTCACCCTTGTTTAAATGAGTACTCCAAGACAGAAGTCATAAGAAGTCTCCACTTAATGCTGGCAATGCAGGATAAGGGGACGGGTGTGTGTGTGTGTGTGTGTGTGTGTGTGTGTGTGTGTGTGTGATTTCATGTTATTGAGGTCAAATCTGTGGCATTTCTCCCCTGTGAAGGGAAGATGATCTATAGTATTTTGATTTGTGGTTTCCACACTAATCTATGTGTAATAGTGATAATCTGTGCCAGGGTTTGGAGGACCTCCTCACATCCCTTAAGGATGGAACTGGGCCTTTAAAAATTGTTTTTCTTTTATGTTGCTATTAAAATGTCCTGTATTTTATGAAATAACAATAGTAGGTAGAAGTTTTTATTTTAATATTATTATTAGCAAAATCAAAAGGCAGTTTTATCTTTGTGTTCTAATTTAGGAAAATTTTCTGGCCTTTAAAGTCCCTCAATCTGGAAACTCCTGTGCTTGATATACCTCAAGGCCTACACTCAGAGCCCAAGATGCCTCCTAGTATAGATCATTATCCTCCTCAGCTCCAGTTCCCAGCCCCTGCCATTGGAGAGGCTTCAAAAGAAGTGGAGGAAAGCACCCTCCAGATAAAAAACAAAAAAACAAAATGGGATTAGAAGTTGTGTAATGAGCTGAAACCGGTTTGGCTCAGTGGATAGAGCGTCGGCCTGCGGACTGAAAGGTCCCGGGTATGATTCCAGTCAAGGGCATGTACATTGGTTGTGGGCGCGTCTCCAGTGGGAGTTGTGCAAGAAGCAGCTGATTGATGTTTCTCTCTCATCGATGTTTCTAACTCTCTATCCCTCTCTCTTCTTCTCTGTAAAAAATCAATAAAATATATTTAAAAAAAAAGAAAAAGAAAAAGAAGTTGGGTAATGAATAGCATTAAAGGTCTGCCTAGGGAAACAATTTTCCTAAAGTACCAGTTTTGCTAGCACATTATTGTTATATATTAAGTTTGAGTCTGTGGGAATGCATTATAAAATATACTTCTATTTTGTATACATTCCCAGTGGAATTTAACCTATCCAACGTTCTACTGACAGTCCAGTGAAATAAAAGAAGAAAGATGAACTCTGCCTAAAATAACTAAACCTGCCAAGTGGACACAAGATTCTCCCTTCCTATCATAGTCCATTTGACCCAATCATCTGTACACAATCTGTTGCAACCTGATGTTTGAGTAGTGTCTATGAGAATTAAAGAATGGCGCCTGAATATGCTGGAGCTAAATGTGACCATATGAGTGTATATAGCACCAGCCTCCAAATAGAGAATTTGCTGCTCTTACTGGGAGCAAATGCTGCAGAAAGCAAGAATATGGTTAAATGAAGAGAACTGACTCTTTTCAGTAGGATGGACACAGGGGCAGAAGGTGGAAAGGACTGGTACAAGCTACAGCTAATGTACTCTAGAATAAGCAGTACTTCATGATAATCACCCACCTGATGCCTGTAGGCTTGAAAAGAACTGGGTGGAAGGCAGTACTCTTCAAGCCTACAGACCTCAGAAGGCATTATTAGTATGGGCAGTCATAGTGGTGGTGCTTGGATTCCAAGCAAGTGTCCAAAACAGTGCAGCTTCCACGAGACCAGGAAGTATATGTGATTGACATGAAAACACACCACTCAGATGCCCCTGAAAGGAAGTCCTGCTGGGGTGTTGAGAAGCTAGACTACAGATATTGTTCTCTTAAAGTCATTCCTATGCTATCGGTGTTGTTGCCTGACTTAAGTGCATATTCTTCCTGGGGTGGCCCACATTCACTGACTGATATATAAAGGCTCAGGCATTTCAGCACAATATGGGACAACTTGGAAAGGCCATTATCTCCAGAACTCCCCACAAGATCAGCATGTGCTCTGACTGGGAATGGAACTGTGACCTCCTGGTTCATAGGTTGATGCTCAACGACTGAGCCACTCCAGCCAGGCTTGTTTTTCTTTTCAGGAAAGTTCTTTCAGTGTCCTATGACAGCTGCTGGGCAGTGCTGTAGATTGGAGGTTTCCCAAAGTCACCTGGGCCTGAGCTTTATTGGGTGAGCAGCCTACCAGGAGGTGCTGGTCCATCCAGGGCAGCATGCTTATCCCACTGTCACAGAGGATCTGTGTAGTTGGCTTTCTGGATTCAATCAGGAGAATCTTAAAACGTCTAGCCAAGAGAAGAAAAAGGAAAGAGGCCAGAGAGAAGATGGCAAGGACTGACAAAGGAGGATTTTTAGGTAGTTAGTGGAAGCCAGGACCAGAACAGCTGCAGGATGGTAAGAAGGTGGGTGGGAGGGAATGGGAGCTTAAGCAGCATTACTCAAATAAAGAATCTACGTTACTTTGAAATGATTTTTAGTTGCTGGACTATTTTCATTGTCTGGCCTGTCATAGTGCTAGGAAATTCATTTTACACACCAGACTCCATGTCTCAGTTTAACCCCCTAACAAGTTAGTTCAGGCTGCAATGCATTCCAGGTCCATGCGTGCTGGGCGAAGAAATCCTTTCATCTCTGCATTCATCAGCTGTTTGACTTTGAGAAGGTTAACCTTTGCTTATCCTCCATTTTCCCCCACCACCAGCTGCCTCTTGGAGTAGTTGCGAGGATTAAGGGAAATCGTGTATAAGGATCAATATTCGGCACAGTGGGAGTGCTAAATAAACGATAACGCCCTGTCATTGTTTAGGTTGGTAAGTGGTGAAAATCAGACAGAATCTTTGGAAGTCTCCAGGAATAAATTTTGTGTCCTTGCAGGCTATATGGGACCAAAAAGAAACCCTGGGGCTTGCTGAATTACAGTGACTCCAATCAAAGCATCTACTCTTTGCAGTGGTTCCTGTAGTCTGGAAACACTGCTAGCATGTCATATCCGCTCTAAGTAGTAGTTTCTTCTATTAAGCCTTTCATATAATTTCAACTTTTTTTTTTCTGTATCTCATTTGCTGTGTTTGTTGGTTTTTCTTTTTTCCTTTTTTCTTCCATATTTCATCATGTTTGCTTGCCCCTACTCAATCCTACTTCTATTGACAAGTTTTAAGGATTGCAAAGCCCCTCCAAGTTTGGAATTAAATGGTGAAAATAAGCTTAACTTCTCACCTTTCTTCTATTCAAGCCATTACCTTCTTTTCTTCCAGTTCCCTGCCCTACACATTAGACATTTTCCCCAAGGACAACTTGCTCCTAAAGATCTCAGCTCTTTTACCTTCTGAGCTGAAAAGAATAGAAGCCTTTAATCAGTTGTACCTTTTTGTCCTAAAGAAACAGCAACAATTGGAACAAAAACCATGCTGCCTCAATAGCTAGTTGAAATGATAAGCCAGAAACAGCTTAAAATAAAAGTCAAACAAATGCTGAGGCAAAGCTTTCTGAGTCAGAGTGCTCTAAAGGAACACTGTCTGTCTTTCCTGTTGTTTTCTTTTACTTCCCCTAAAACTGTAGTCTTTATTGGATTACAGGGATTTTTCCTCTCACACCATTTTCAAAAACTCAGTGTCCTTAATCTATGGTCTGAGGATACTAGCCCAAAAGCTGTCTACTGGAATTTCAAGGGCAAAGACCCCTTAAAGCTATCTTGAAGGAGTGTGTGTGTGTGTGTGTGTGTGTGTACTTATGTTCATGTGTACAAGCAGACCCTTTTTCTTTTTTAAAATATATTTTTATTGTTGATAGTATTGTAGATATTTCCCATTCCTGCTCCCTTTTCCTAAGAGAAGGATAATATCTATTAGTAAAATTCCAAAGACCCCTCCAAAATAAATCATAATTTGTGTGGGACTTTAATGGTTCATTCAACCACTTAATTCCATTTATTTTCTGTTTTCCTCCCGCCTCTCTCATTGCACTCACATATTATTTGTATACTAATAGATATATACAGGCACTTTGGGCCTCAAAGCAGAATATTTTTCTTATTCATTGTCACTTGAGAGAATTAGCTTCCTGTTAGGACCTACATAATAGACATCAAGTAAAATTATGTTTCCCAATAAAATGGATGCATGGAAACACAAAAGATAATTAGGCCTGGTCCCTGCTGTCCTATAGTTTATAACATAACAGAGAGGCAGACCTGTGTGTAGAAAGCACTCAGAACAACAACAATCACAGCAGTGTATAGTCATGTGTAAGGGGAATTATGTGGAGGATGGATGAGGAGTTTCTATATCTGTCCAGGAGAGTTTAGTCAGATATGCCAAAAATAAGTGATATTCAAGTGTATCTTAAAAGGCCCTGGGGAATCTCTGTAGGAAGAACAGGGGGGAATGAGCATTCTTGACTGTAATGTGAGCTTGGGTGTAATTTGGGGCCTGAGGTGAATGGGTAGGTGTGGTGGACCTGGTACAGGTAGGGGACATTGGAGTCAGGTGAATGATCCCAGGTAAGTGACTTGGGATTTCAGGTCAATTCCTCCGTGTGTGTGTGTGTGTGTGTGTGTGTGTGTGTGTGTGTCTTTAGGTAGTTGTTCACCTAGAGAAAATGTGTTTTGGGGAGAGGTCTGCTGCCAGGGTGTGAGAGGAGAGGAGGAGGATGAGCAGCTAGAGACCCTTGGGAACGGAAGAGCCTGGTAGCAGTGCCCTAGCAATGCAGGCTGAGGTCTGAGTTGGAGATGCAGGGACAATTCCCAGAGACATAGGAAAGGACCTGAATCAGCCAGAGGGGAAAGAAGCCCCCACTGCTGTATATCCAATCCAGTCCTATGAGACTTTAAAAGGCATCAGTAAACTTAGACTCTGACACACTTCTCAGTTCGCTTATTTAAACTGGGAGCTTTCAGTTTATTTTATGAAGAATAAAATGTGAAGGGCATTGCCCAGAGTGCATGTGGTTTAGGTCATGCAATTATGTTCCAAAGGAAACCCTTTTGTTCCCTGGTAAAGGTCAAATGTACAATGGCTATTTTTGAAAAGGTGACTCTCCCACAATTCCTTTGCAGTTTAACAAATAGTATGTTCCTGGATACTTTCCCCTCACATGTCTTTATGCCTGGGGAAATAGGCACTAAACCCATAGCTGATGGCAGAGCCTATAGATCAAAGAATGCAAGACTAAACATTGTAAAGTTGTTTGTAAGTTGTGTCTCTCTGAGGAAAAACCCAGACATTTGTATCTTTTGCCTAGGGCTGCTTACCATATGGGCTTTTAATTTATTATATCTATCAGAACCTGAGATTAATGTTGTAAGTATCTGAGAGTTGGCTTGTGAAGAACTTAAATTTGGCTGTTATCACTGTTCAAAACATCATGTTTGATTCATTGTTTTAGTTTGCAGAACTTAAATATTTTGAGGGAGGTGCTTAGATAATTACATTGGATTAGGGGTGGCACCCACTTTGAACCTCACCCAATGGTTGTTGAGGGGCGGGTCACCCAATAGGAGTTGAGGGGCATGACCACTTTCTACTTCACCCAATCGTTGTTGAAGGGTGGGACTTACTTTGAACCTCACCCAATGGTTGATGAGGTATGGGTCCTACTTCCCACATCAACGAATGATTGTTAAGGGGCGGGACCCACTGCCAATCTCACCCAATGGTAATTGAGGGGCGGGACTCACCCCCATGCTCACCCAATGGTTTTTGAGGGGCGGGACCCACTTCCGACCTCACCCAATGGTTGTGGAGAGGTGTGATCCATTTGGAACCTCACCCAATGGTTGTTGAGGGGCCTGTACCACTTCTAACCTCACTCAATGGTAGTTGATGGGCTGGACCAACTTCCAAACTCACCCAATGGTTGTTGAGGGGTGAGACCCACAAACCAGTCCTTGGGCTGACACTCTTACCACTGAACATAATTGGCCAGAGCTGTTAATTATATATTTTTTAAATAATTTTTTTAATGATTCTAGATTTATCCCACAATTGCATAGTGAGTACAGGGTTCCTATGCACAGGTCTGCATAGCTAGTCCCTCCTGTGGTTCGCAGCTTCCATAACCCTGGGCGCCAACACAGCTAACAAGTGAACACAGGTGCCCTGCTTGAACTGGACTGTAGACTTGTGTTTCCCTAGTCTTTCACTAATAGCCTTTTTATGTTGGAGGATCTACCCAGAACCCTGCACTGCTTTTAGCCCCGTCTGTGCAATGTCTCCCAGTCGTCTTTGTTTTTAATGACCTTGACGAGCTTGGAGGGTGCTGTGTGGAGAGGGGCTACAGCATGTGGACAGGTTCAAGACTGGGACTCATGAGAGGACCCAGTCCTCTCTTGGCCATGTGCATGTCACAGCTTGGAAGGCAGAGTCTCCCAGCACAATTATATCCAACAGCTAGAGTTGTAAGCTTGAACACCTGGCCCCACTTGCCTGAGTGATATAGGCTGCAAGTAAACCAAGTGTGATCAGGTGCATGTAATGGAGTAAGATCGAAAGCCTTGAGAATGCTGTAAACTTCTTGACCAAGCCCTTCCTTTTCCTCGAGGCATCTGCTACAAAAATAAAGGCTCGGTTTGTGGGCTTGGGTGCTGTCTCTCAAGAAGCAGCATCCCACTGAGAAGCAGCTTTCATTCTCTTGTCTTTCTTTTCCAAGCTTTTCAGCCATCCCCTCTCAGGGCCCCCCTGGGCCTTTTCTGGAGGCACAGTGCTGGTCCCGTATTTTCAAGTATGCCTTTTGGATTCTCTGATGTTTTCCTCATCATAGACTGGGGTTGAGGGAAGAGCACCTATGGTGTGGAGCATGCTCAATACAGACTTCTCTGAACAGCCCACACCTTTAGGCCCAGCCCTTTTGATTGGTCCCGCCTCCTCCTCACTGCTCATGTCCAAGCTAACCTCAAGGACAGGGTGCAATTGTGTCATCCCAAAGCACTTCCCACCCCCTCTGCCTTCCTCCCACTACCAGGAGGCACTATGTGTCTCTCTCCCAGTGCTCAGACTTCGGGATATAAAGCTCAGCAGGTGTACAGTGAAGACCCTGGCAGACACCCCAGGATCCTCGCTACCAAGGCCAACATCAACAGGGATCAAGGGGAAAATCCCGATGCCTCAAGGCAAAGGAAGGGCTTTGTCAAGATGTTTACAGCATTCTCAAGGGTTTCCATCTTAACTAAGGGAAGGTTTTTGCTCTGAATATGGCTTTTATTGAAACTCTTTCCCATGATACAATATAAGATGTACAGGCTGGTGTTTTCTTTTGCTTTGCTTTTGTTTTTTCCCACCAGATAATATCTTCTAGCAGTCTATCTTGATGACACAGACCTTGTTTCTTCCAATGCCACCCTCGATGGTTTTCTTTGAGCGTGTTGCTGATATTAATTTTTGGTTAAGTCAAGGATCCCCAGTGTCTTGCAGGTGGGAGGACACACAGTAACATTTCACAAGCTATAGGCACAGGGCTTGTTAGAAGGGAGAGGAGGTTTTGAAGAAGCACTCACCTGTAAGTTGCCCTCCTCTTACCAGGGCCTGCAGCAGTCTGTGGGCTGTGACTAGCCAGGCCTCAGAGAGAAATGCCCCTGCAGGAGTCCTCCTGGCCTTTCCCAAAGGGAACATTTGCAAATGGGAATTAGCAGACCAGAACCTCTCAGGGTCTGGCCCTGCAGGGCTCCGGACATACTGAATATAGACTTTTTAAAAACAAACAAACAAACAAACAAACAAACAAAAAACCAAGCTGCAGTAATAATGGCTGAAAGGCATTATGCCCAACCCAAAGATGTGATACGTTCCTTGGTGGCCAATTTGGGACATCGAAGAGGGGAAGCCGATAATGTAGATCACAAGGCCAGGCCAGAAGCAGCCCTGAGCAGACCCTTTCTCTGAGCCTATCTCCTTGAGGATCAGGAATATCTTCAATGTCCAGAGATTTGAACCTCAGTGAGGTAGATCTGTCTGTGGGCTGTAGATTTTTGCTTGGGGAGTGGAGTGAAAAAATGAACATAACCACTGGAAGTGGAATTTCTGCTAAAAAAAAAAAAAAGTGTTCTTATTAGGTAAATCATTTGTATAATAGATTGGAGTAGAATAGGAGATCTTGGGGGCAGTAAAATAAAGAGATGGTGGAGTGGTGGTGGTCTAGGAAGAAATAGGGATTTGGGGAAAAGAGCTGAAAAGATGAAGAGACAGAGGCATGGTGTGACTGAACACTATAGATGCCAAAAGATATTTAAGAACAGGCTTTCTTAATGTTTGCTTTTAAGCTTCATGTGGCATACTGCATCTATCCTTCTTGCTCACAAAGACAGTTATTGCAGTCAGCTGGGGACCCCAAGGCTTTGTTCAACTTAAAGACCGCCCTTTCGCCAAAACCGGTTTGGCTCAGTGGATAGAGCATTGGTCTGGGACTGAAAGGTCCCAGGTTCGATTCTGGTCAAAGGCATGTAGATACATTGGTTGCGGGCACATCCCCGGTGGGGGGTGTGCAGGAGGCAGCTGACCGATGATTCTCTCTCATCGACGTTTCTAACTCTCTATCCCTCTCCCTTCCTCTCTGTAAAAAATCAATAAAATATATTAAAAAAAAATAAGACAGCCCTTTCTCTGCCCACCAGAGCTGTATGCAAATATAAGAACAAAAATGGGTGTCTGACACCTGTTCTTAACCCCTGTAGATATAGATCGAAGACAAGTCTGGGGCCTTTAGATAATTAAAGGATATTTAGAAGTGGTTTATAATAGTGATTTTCTATTTTTTTTTTTTTTTTTTTAATTTTCATTCTTTAGTTATCCACTTGAAATCCTGTCTGGAATATTTACCCCCCAAAAAAGTAATTTTTACATGGTGGTTTAAAGTATCTTTACCTTACTTTTTATACAGCAAGTTATGATCATTTTTTCAAAAGCAGCTTATTCAACTTCACATCTCATCATAGACCATTAACTTCGGATGTTGGCACTCAACCTTGATTTCTAAAATATTTTGGAAAATATCCTCTGCATATGCATTGTTCCTTGAAAACACTTTGTCCCGAAGCTTCGCCAGTCAGCAACAGAATTATTTCCAATGTTTTCTTTTGTTTAAGTATGAAATCCCAAGTTAATTTTACCTAGGGACTACTTATGTAGAAACACAGTTATTTTAAATTGTGAAAAAACTTAGTCACATAAAATTATACAATATTATATACTCCAAAACAGTACCACCTTCTCCTAACCAAACTTAGTGTCAGCAATGCCATTGTCCTGAATGTCAGAGGAGCCCATGTAGCTGTCAGTGCTAGTTCTAAAGGGCCAGTTACCTAAGGAGTTCATCACCACCATACCAGAATTATAGGAATTGCTGAAGGGGGTTCTTTCAGAAGAGAAAGTAAATAAAGATAAAAATTATGAACAACAAATACGTAACTATCAATAAGTGAATCTAAAAACCAAGGAAATTAAAAAAAAAATCTGATGAGCAATATTAACTGTTGAATATAATAGAATCAGAGGTATGGAAGGGGAGTGAACTGACGATTCTTGGGGAAATGGGGAGAGGGGGATGTGGGAAGAGACTGAACATAAACTGTGCATCTATGGATGAGGACATGGGGGGTGGGGAAAGGGCAGAGGGTGGGGTGGGAACCTGGTGGAGGAGAGCAATGGAGGGGGGGGCAAAAAAGGGGAACATTTGTAATAATATGAACAATAAAAATTTATTAAAAATAAATAAATAAATAAAGGGCCAGTTACGCAGTTGCTGTGTAGCATTCAATGCCTAAACCCTTTTCTTATAAAGATGGTGGGAATCTAATAAATAAAAATTATCCAAGTAGTCCTGTTTTTAAATGCAATGAAATTACTATATCTTGGTACATCGGTTTTTCCCTTAATTATCTCTTCTTTCTTAGACTAATCTTGAGTTACTTGAACATTTTTGTTTTGTATCTCTGACTGCCTGTTCATCTTAATCTCATTTCTCCAGCATTCTGCTCAGCACCAGTCCTCTATTATCATGAGGCTATTGCCAATACTTAAAGGATAGAATTTACCTTGAAATGGCTGGAAGTTTTTCTGCTCCCAATACTTAAAAAATGCATATATGTGCTTATAGGGAAATCGCTTACTTAAAATAATTATATCTTTAAGATAATTAATTGTTCTATGAAGCTATTTGTAGATTTGTTTGACCAGAACGTGTAAAAAAAATCTATCAGAGCTTAGTGTTTTATTGCCATGCTAATGTACTTCAGAATCATAGAAACCAGTCATTTGACATATAAGGTGGATTAAATATACTCTGTGGAAGTTATGAACATTGTCTTTTGGACATTGTATTCTGGTGAACAGTGATGGTGCGGACATGCTACTTTGATGTTAATGCAGTATTGGTCCAGCGTTCCTCCTAGCAGAAATGTTAACAAGGGCTGGCTGCTTCCGAGTGCTCTGCAGGGCTGCAGGGAAAAACATTTATAAAGTAGAATTTTTAAATTTTCGACTCAAGGCATGGTCAGGATTATCTAAAAATAATTTTTAACTTTTATACCACAGGGCTGTCATGGCTAAAACAAGACCTTGGAGTTGGTGATGATTAGATGAGTTGAATGTATAGCTTCACAGGATCTACTCTGTGGTTGGGAGGGAGGGAGGCATGAGAATTTGGAAAGGAAGACTTTGTAACAGTTTGGATGATGCTCAGTGTCCTAGTCCTTACAGGGCTTCCTTTTTTGTAGATGAAGCTGGTCCTGCCTTGCCTGGAAACGTGAAGCAACCTCACCTGAGACAGTTGTGCTGCAAAGGTGACTCTCCTCAGGATCTGCCCTTTCCATCTCATTTCTCAACCTGTAACGACAGTTAGCTCCCAGCATGATGCAGGGGGACAAGTACAAAGTGTGACTGGAGTGGAAAGAGCTGACAAAAAAGATTTGCAAGACTTTGATAACTTATTTAATAAAATACCAAGGAATAAGCATGGGAATCAATACTAAAGGCCCTAGGTCAGGGAGGAAAGAACCCTATTTTAGGAGGTACTTGTTCTCCCAGCTGCTAGGAATGTTGGCTGCAGAAAACTCACATTTGAGTCCCTCAGTAAAAGTTGATCTCTGCTGAAGAGACTTCTTGGAGCAGCCCACATCCAAGGACTGGTTAGTTCAGGGACACAAAGAACCTGCTTCTTTCCTCAAGTCAGAATAATCTTAAATATCCATCCTTGCCAGGAACCAATTCCAGCATGTTATAATTACAAGAGTTTCACCAAAATGTGGGTGAAGCTTGGGAAGCTCAACAAGGGTTGAGTCAAATGTAATTACCTTTTGGAAAGGCTAAACAGCACTTCCCCCAAACCTGAATAGGATTGTCTGCTGCTAGACAGCTCAGAGCATATTTTTGCCTCCTGTTGGCCAAACACCTGTAGGCTATTCCCCAAACTGACAATCTATGTAAATCCTTTGATACCTTATCCTTTGAAGTGTATTATCTCCACCTTGCACTTAAGACAAATTGTTTTAAAAAATAGCATGGGGTCCTTAGACAAAGGTTAGTCTTCAGTTCCTTTAGCTGAAGCACCTCTGACCCCCAATGCCTTTCAAAATTATGTTTCGTATTTGGACTCCTTCTTAAGTCAGCCCTTTTCTACAGATTGTTGAATCCTTTGTAAGGTTGGGACAGGAACCCCAGCTCATTCTAGTTCTGCATGAGTGAAGCCTCTGTTGCAATAGCTTTGCCATTCAGCTTCTCCCTCAGCTCAATTCTACTTCTCTTGCTCCCTCACAAGTGTTACTTCTGAGCACACTAAAACTTTCTTCATCCAGTCTACACTTCAGAGTAGATCTGTCAGCAAGAGGAGATCTAAGACAGTCGCTGCCAGGATAATCCACAGAAGCCAACTCTAAAGTGGGATATTGGAGCTGGAGCCTGTGCTGTGACTGACAGCAAGGACCCTGTTCCTGCTCATTGAGAGTGGGGAGAGCTCCTGGCTATCAGGAAGTATCCCTGGAAGCATATGCAGCACCTCTTACCTTCTGTAGCTCTAAGGCAGAAAAAGCTGAGGCTTGGTGGCCTCACAGGGCATTTAACTTTTATACCACATTGACTCAGGCCCACCCAACTCCTTTGTGTCAATAGGGGCAATGTGTAGAGACTTCCTGGTTCTTTTCATTTGCACTTCTGTCCACATGACAATCCCCCATTGTCTCCCTCTAACCTACTGGGAAGCAGTAACCCTTCTCTGCAATGCATGCATCTGATTCAGTTTCCAGGTAGGCCAGTGTTGTTGAAGAGCTGAATATCTTATTTGCATAGGTGACTTGTGTCCAACAGGAGCACTTGGAGGGAAGAAGCCCTCAGTGTGTGACTGAACACATTTAGTATTTGGGAGGAAAGATGCAAACTGACACTTTATAATACTATTGTGTTGCATCATAAACCCCCATATGTTTGTTGTGTGTGAGATGGCAGAAAATACTTAGGGAATTGCTGAAATACACAACATTGCCTGACTAGGTCAACCAGGAGCCATTTCAGTCAAACCTGGAAGTTGGTTGCTTTTACTAGTAAAATTTGTTGGCTCTCACAAGTTCCATTAGGACAAGTCACATGCATTCCCACTCATTTATTTAGTAAACTGAGGTGCTCCAGTGGATGAGGAGATTCATCTTATAACCCAATTTCTTCTCATATTTACCAAGACTGCTTGTATTAAATCACCTAAAATACTTGAACAACATTGATAGCATTTTCCTAGTACATAGTTTGCCTTTTACTAAAGGGTACACAAGGAGGAGAAACTCAATTATTTTAAGATAAAATGTTAGATTAGGTGGAACTCTGCATATTTGCCAGCCATCTGGTTCACAAACTCCCCCAGGATCCTGAACATATTGCAACTAAAAAGAATTTGAACTTGAATGACTTTTAAATTGGGACATAAAATGTGGCAACCCAGACAATGCACAGATACTTAACGAGAACTGATGAATAGATCTATTTTGAACCATTTGCTCCATGAACTAAAAAGAATGCAAGCACTTGTTAGTAATTGAATTAAAAACTCTTTCCCTAAAATTATACCAGGCCTGTAAAGTATATTTTAAATTAATCCAAAAAGTCTTCTGCTCTGAGTGACCTTTCTCATTTGCCAGTTGGCAGGGAAACACATTATCAGTAGTTGAGTTCTTATATAAAGAAAACTGCTATAAATGAAAGTCAAGGTGTTTTTTAGATAAGTTTGCAGACTAAAAAAATAATAAACATCACTTTTATCTTAGAATTATTTTCATTTTTCACATTAGAGTCACCTCTTCAACTATCCCCCCTCAATCAAGCTGCACCTTTATTGAGACCTACAGTGAGCTAGGACTATGTAGGAAGTGGAGAACTGTAAACAGACATTATTGGAGCTCAAGAAACTTTGTGTTTTATATTAGAGGTGCCACATATCAGAACACAGATGACCAAGTCTTAGGTCATTACACAGCTGACTTTCAGTTTATAATAATTTTTCTGGCAGACACTAATTTTATACCTTTTAAAAATTATTATTAATAACCCCATCCCTAAGGTTTGCTTCCCTGTTAACTACCCAAACTGCATTTACCTCACTCCACCAAAGGTCTGCAGGCTACACCAATACAGGCCCAGTCAATAGGTATTATTATTAATCCTCAACAGAGGATATTTTCTCCATTGATTATTAGAGTGTGGAAGGGAGGAGCAAAAGGAGAAGAGAGAGAGAGAGAGAGAGAGAGAGAGAGAGAGAGAGAGAGAGAGAGAGAGAGAGAGATTGCTGTGAGAGAGCCACCACATAAATTGGTTGCCTCCTGTATGCATCTTGACCAGGGCTCACTGCAACCACAGTATGAGGCCTTGACCATAATCAAACCTGGGACCCTTCACTCCACAGGTCAATCCTCTATCCATTTAGCCAAGCTGACTAGGGCCCAGGACTATTATTTAAAGATTAGAGGCCTGATGCATGAAAATTCATGCACTGGATAGGGGTCCCTGAGCCCAGCCTGCTCCCTCTCACAGTCCAAGAGCCCTCAAGGGCAGGAAGCAACACAGCAATCAGGGGAAGGCGATCCCCTGCTGGCCCAATTGTTCCTAACTGCTCTCCCCTGCCAGCCAGATTGCCCCTAACTGTCCTCCCCTGCAGGCCTGGTCCTTCCCAACTGCCCTCCCCTGCTGGCCTGATCACCCACAATTGCCCTCCCCTGCCAGCCATATTGTGGCAGCCATCTTTGACTACATGGAGGCAGCGATCTTGTGTGTTGGAGTGATTGTTAATTTGCATATTAACTCTTTATTATATAGGATAGTTTATACATTTTGCATTTTTTAGAGTTGATTAATCAAATAATTAATTTAGCAAATATTTAATTAAAATCTATATTCTTGATCTAATTTTTATTAAAAATTATGACTTATTCACATACTTCATAGAAAATATAATACTTTTAAATAAAATCAACATTTATTTTTTCCCTTAGTATTTGGATTATGAATGATTTTCATTTTCTTTTTGTTTTTACCTGTATTTTCTAGTATTTTTATTATAAATATATATTACTATATAATAAGAAAATGTTATTAATTTTTAAACTACATCCATAGCACTATGGTAGCCTTTGAAGTGAGAGTGGAGAATTATTAAATTAATATTAGTAGTCTGTGTTTTTGTAAACTTATAATTTAGCTTAATAACCAAAAGTATATGCAAATGAAAATTTTAATTATATATTAAAGAAATACATAGTAACAAAATGAACAATAATGATATTTCAAGGTAGTATTTAATGATGAGTTATAATGAACTTCAAATAATCTCATTTAATTATGAGAAAAAAAGGTATAAGGCTGGTACTCTGATCCCTGTTTTTAGATGAGGAACCTGAGGCTTCTTTGTCTATTTGACCTGTGAATCTACGTATAAACTATAGTTTAATAAGAACTAATACTTACAGAGTGTTTACTCTAGACCAGGAGCTGCTCCGTCATTTCCTATGAGGTTAAATGTGGGGCACTGGTTAAGAGGGTGACTTCTTCAACCATCTTGATTTGTATCTTTAGTTTGCTACTTACAAAAAGCGATGTGAACTTGAGGAAATCATTTAAACTCTCTTGGCCTTTGTTTCCTCATTTAAAAAATATAGATAATAAATAATATCTATATTACAGGGTTAAATGAATTAAATAAATTACATATGTAAAATATTTAGCACAGTGTGGTATATTGTGTTAACTATTACCAAAATACTATATTAATTCATTTAAATTTTATAACTCAGTGAGGCAGGCATTAATCAGATGTCACTATCTCTACAGCTGGGGAAACCAAGGTCAAGAAATATATGATTTCGTCAAAGACAATACATGGCAGAGCTGGATTTGAACCTCAGCACTCTGACTCTGTGCTCTTAACCACTGTATTAAATCCTGTCTTCAGATCATAAAACAGACAATATCTTTTATGTGGATAAGTTAATTAGTGATAAGTAGTAGGGAATGTGTGTTTCCGTGTGTATGTACCATAAAATAAATATGCTTTTGGAAAGCAGATGTATTTATGTATTTTAATGTGTATACTTAGAGTTTTAAAAAGTTGTCTTTAGCACCTGGTGAACTGATTTTATCAAACCATATATCCTTACCTAGGGCAAAGGTAGATTCTTTCTTCTCTCTTCTCCCTCATCCCTCCCCTAACTCTCTTCTTCCCTGTCTCCTGCACCCACAATCCATTTTTCTATTTCACCAGCATTATGATGGCTTTTTTTCCTGAAGGCCCCATGTTTGTAATATTGAGCTCACAGTGGGAATAGTCTCTTATTTCTAAGATATAACTGAAAACTTAAAAGACATTGACTTTAATGTGGAATTTGATTCTCCCCCCCAAATACTTTACACATTTATAGTTATAGCCCTCCGATAATAGTACGTTAGATGAGAAAGAGTTTGGTCAAGAATATGTATAAATAGTTTAGTCATCTTTGCAGAAGTGACAATAATTAGCCTTTTTTATATATAGACTAGAGGCCCAATGCACAAAATTCATACAAGGGGCTTAGCCTTCACAGCCCTCACAGCCTCAGCCAGTCCTTGTAACCTCAGCTTTGTCTGGAAGGATGTCCAGTCTAATTAGCACATCACACTTTTATTATTAGAGATGAGTTTTAGAAGGCAGAGTTTACATTGATGAAAATCAATAGGAGAAACATAAAAACAAAACAAAGTATGTTTCAAACAGGATGAAGAACTGGTGAATGAGCCCTTCCTTAGAAAGAAAAATATGGGAATAAAATATTCTTAGAATTCTATCACCATCTTACATTTTTTGACAAAGCCAATAGTTTCACTGTTAGGTAACGGAGAATCTGTGTTTTCTCTCCATCTGGGGAGGACTGCTCTAATAAACAGAGCTCGAGCTGCAGTCAGGTATCAACTGAATGAAAGAGCCACCTCTTAATAGCTGAGGCAGGTGATGCTGAACAGCCCCAATGGTCAGAGATAAGCTAAGAAGGAAATTGGTTGATTTCAAGAAAGGCCTGGAGTCACCCTCCAGGCTGACCCAAGTTGTTTCAAGTGATGAGTGGCTATGAAGGTGACAAGTTGTTATTGGCTTGAAGAAAATAAGTTTTGTTTGCTTCTCTAAGGACATAGAAAATGTGTGTAGTGAATTTCCTCCCTAAGACTGGGGACATAGACTGCTGTCAGTGTCCTGATATATCTATCATCAAACAAGAAGCAAAGACTACAGAGGCATTTAAAATTGTGCCTCTAAACAATCCTAAGTGGGCAGTCCAAGAAATCAAGACAGGAAAGGGAATATGCTTTTCTTACACTTTCAGTGTTCATCCATGTCTCCCTCATGTTCTCCAATAATCTTTTGCTTTTATTATTCTTCTAGCATATCTAACTCTCTTGGACAGGGTCCTTTTTACTCACGAATAGTCTTAGTATTAAGCTTTGTCACTTGGCTGGGAACTAACAACACATCACATCTGAACAGTTTAACTTGTTTTTATCTAACGATGAAACTCGATAGGAATCTTCAGTATTAGTACCCCAGTGGGCTTTGTATATGATCAGGTTAATTTGCTGGCAAAGTAAAAATTATATACTTCATCTGTGTGGGAATTTAAACACTAAAAGAAGATGCTTTAATTTCATGTTATCCTTGAGTTTTCTTCAAGGTTTTTCAGTGTATTCCAAATTAGAATGAGAAAAAATTTAAGTGCACTTTTTAATATCAATGACTCAAAATGTTTGGGGTGTGTTTGTGTTCAAGTCATTGTACCAACAATAGACCCTTGCATCCAATAATCCATTTCTATGTACTAAGAAAATCCCAAAACAACGTTCCACTCTGAAAATTCAGGGAAGGAATGGAAATATTAAAAAATATGTCCCTAGGTTATTGGAGTGGAAGAATTTTATTATGTAAACAGAGATCTTTTAATTCAGAACTAATAATTGAAGAAATGAATTATCTCAAGTATTTTAATCTAATCACCAACACAACAGACTTCTGGAATTGCTAACCAATGAGCAAAATAAATTATATTTTGCATCATATAAAAAAAGAAAAAAGCTGTTAGATTTTGGGATAGTACTCTGCTGATTTAACAACACCATAGATATACTCTTTTATTTATTTATTGTTGTTCTTAACTTTGCAAAAACCCCAGGAAATGGAAATTGCTATGTGTTTACAATTTGAACTCAAATGTATTAGAAAAAAATTGGTAGATGTCTTTTTTAAAAATAATGTATTTATAGAATTTGACACAAAGAATAATAGCTAAGGTTATACAACTCAGAAGAATAAAAGATACTGCATTAACACAAAATTGTCTTTTAATGTTTGTTTACCAGTTCATTGTATCTTACAGAAAATGAAAACATTATTTTTGTAATACAGATTGGTTCTTTTTCTCCGATTTGTACTCAGTAGGTATTAAATGCCTTTAAATACTGATTTTCTTTAATCAGGTGCCTTACTGACTTTTATATATTTTATTTCTCCTGTTGTACATCATTGCTACTCTGGCAGTAGTGAGCTGTGATAGTTAGCTTCTCAACAAAACTGTCAGTTATCCATTGATCATTCTTGATGCTGAGAACTGATAGGAATTCCCTTTTAATCCTCCCCTACTAGTGTTCAGCTACTCCATGAGACCACCATATTATTTGGAGCACTGAATCCAGAAACCCAGTATGGCTGCCAGCAACCAAATTGGAATCTCCTTTGAGTCTACTTTTAATTGCCAAAACAATAAGCGACTATATTATTGCTTAAAATAAAACTTTAACAGGTACCGGCCCCCTTCCTATGCGAAAAAGTTTAAATTTACAAATATCATATTTGACTAAAAATTACTGTGCTAAAATATGGCAGCAGTCATTAAAAGGTGGCTTCCAGTGTTAATGTGATTAACTTGCTTCCATTCCTATTGTCTTTTTATATGAATCCTTTCTTATTGTTTGGTTTTCAAATGTAGGTCTCCCAGTGAAACTTGCAGATCAACTTTGTTGCTTATATGGGCTACAAGTGTTTTTTATGGACAAAATGATCAAAACAAGATTTCCTAACCCTGAATCCCATCTTATTTCTCTGATACCCAAGTCTGAGGAGCAATTTCTGAATTAGCCAATGTGGTACTGACTTTCTGTTCAGAAAGGTATTAAGAAAACCTTTCTTTTCTCAATATTCTCAGGGAATGAAGTAGGAAAATAGACATTTGGTGGAAACATGGAAAATGATAACATTAAAAAAACAAACAAACCAAAAACTATTCAAGTAGAAGTTCAAAAGGGTAAGGAGATCCTCATCCTTTAGGGGAAATCAGAAGATAAAAATTCTGCCCAGCAGTATTTATTTTTTAAATAATTTTTTTACAAGCTTAGAAAAATGGTGTGCCATCAGTTTAGATTTTAATCAGCTAAATGTCAGTCCAGAGTTTTTGATCAGCACCAGTTCCTATACTAGTAAGTATTCAAAAGTTAAGAAATGGTAACTACTATGCTTAACATTATAAAGGTAGAGCTTTGCAGCAATCAACTGAACATTATATATCTTCAATATAAATTTGTTCCTAATTGCATTGCCAATAAAAATCTTATAATATGGGTAATAATCATTCAAGTATGGGCTTCCACCAAAGAGCTCCCCCCCATAGGTGAGGTGATAGGATCACTCTTTTGGAGATAGTCCCATCTTTAAATAATATATTCATCTTATTCTAGGCCATTCAAATATTTTTAATTTAAAAGTTCAAGTTCTATTTGTATCAGCAATGTTTGAGTTAAACCTCACAATCTCTTTGGATTTATATTTGTAATTTTCGCACAATTTGCATATCCAACCTAATGTAAAAATGTGCATGCATACATTGTCATCTTTTAATATTAAAGCATCTGAAAATTTCCAGCTCTGCTTTTGATAAAAGAAGCAATCTACTTTTATTTACAACGTTTTCTCTAGATAATGTAAGTATAGTTATGGTTTTATTGACTTCCAACTGTTCTGTATCTTCCACACATGTGACTCTACATTTAGAGAGTAAATTTATTAGAATTATTACAGAGCTTTATATGCAACCACAATCAATTCAGGAAATAGATTTATTTACTCATGTTCAAGGGAAGAAAAATCTACATAAAAAAACATTCATGAAAGCACACCAGCTATGTCGTACTTGGATTATGATACTAAATCCCATTTATCAGAACGCATTGTGAAACAATGGGAAACCATAAAATGTAATTTGAATACAAATATTGGTCCCTGTGGGTCTCGACAGTCATAAAAAGTATAGGAAAACAGAGCTTTATTTAAGATCGGAGCTGCTAAGCAAAAGTTGTTTTTCTGAAGCTGGTCTTACCTTTTCCCTTACAGCCCTGATGATTTTAGTGTAAACTCTGTGATGACAGCTTCAGTGTTTCATTTACACCTAATGATGACCAGCCAGGAAAGTGATATCATGGACCACATTTTCTTATGGAGGAAGGTTTAGAACTACTTGGTTGATTTTCCCCTCCCAACCACAGGCACCAGTTGGGCTTTCTAATGTATATACAAATAAAAATAAAAAAAAGAATTTTGAAAGTTGTGTCCTTATTTCTTGGTTAGGAAAGTGTGCAGTTATTCATTCCTTTTATGATTTAAATGTTTTAATGTAATGTAAATAAGAAGGAAATATTAAATAGTTTAAAGTTATTTTTATAGGACAATAATATTTCATAGGCTAACATAAAATCAAGCTGCTAAATTTTACAATTTTTCTGTCCAGCAGTTTATCTATATAACTGCCCTGAGTAGATGCTAAATGCTGCTTAGCCAACGACCCTTAGAATTTAAATATAACTCAGTAAAGCTACTCAAAAGATAACACAATTCCTCTTAGGCATGTGTAATTTTAATTAGAAGAAGGTAGAGTCTCTCATTGGTTAAATATTATCTGCTTATTTAAATTTCATACTTCATATAAATGGGGTCATTAAGGAATTTTAACTGTGCTTTTTTTAATATGCATTGAAGTCCATATGAATGCTGCTTCTTATTTTGGTCAAAAAAGGCAGGATGTTGGAAGAGTAAAACATTCTATCGTAGACTTGCAATAGGAACTTTTAGAAAAGTATAGGTTATCCCCTCGTGAGACCGAGTTTTGTGAGACCTCTCAGAATCTCCGTTTATGTAAAGAAGCCTGATGTCAAATCTGCTGTTCTCGCTTGCTTCCTGTGCATCTCAAAAATCAGACAAATGTGTAAAATTTGTGCTTGTGAAAGCTGCTGCTCCGGGGAACTTTCCTTTCCTTCACCTAATCCTAGTAATCCTCAAATGATTGCATGCCCCGCTCAGGAAAGGATGCTTCCTTAGGAGATGAGATAGCCTAAAGCGTTTGGCTCAAAGCCTCCTGATGTAGGGACTTCCCTTAAAGTTATATTAATTTGTAATATAGAGTGAATGATAGCTTTACAAAAAAAAAAAAAAAAAAACCAAATGAATGAATCGATCTTTATGAAAATGACTCTTTACAGTAAGTAAAAAAAAAAAAAAAAAAGGTTATCACAGTTTTGGTAACTTGCATGAGTTCATACGGAAAAACAAAACAAAACAACAAAACAAAACACCTTTCACATGTTCTTAATGACGTGCAGCCCGGCGTGCCGCGGGCGCGCTCAGTTGTAGGCTCGGAAGCAGTAGACGCCGTAGAGCTTGTGCTTCTTGTCGGGGAAGCCCGCGAAGCGCACGGCGGCCTCGGAGGGGCTGCAGCGCCGCCGCGGCCGGGAGATGGGGTAGCGGACGCTGCCGTCCTCCAGCCAGCCCGCGTCGCAGCGGTCGTAGCCCAGCAGCTTCCAGGCCGCGAACATCTGGCCCACTTTGGCGATCCGAGCACCGTCGTGGAGACAAGCTTGCACCGCTTCGTCGTAGGTCAGCTTGGTGGGGTGGATCAGGTAGTAAAAGCGGCCTGCGGGGAGGAGGGGAGCGGAGAGGTCAGCATGTTTACTATGTGGCCCTCTACAGAAAGTTGGTGGATCCCTGCTTCCTTGCAATTTTTTTTTCCCCCCAAAGCACATCACCACGGGACGTATATACCAATGAACGTATATACCAATGGGTGTGTGGCCTGTGCAGTGGCTTACTGCCTTGCTGTCACCATCTTAAAATGTGCAATGATTTTTGGTCAGGGAACCGACATTTTCACCCCCACATGATGTGGCTGAGTCTAGAGGGAGCAAGGTGAGGCTGGGGGTGATGTTGAATATGAGGAGAGCCCCAAGCAGGGGGAGTGGGAGATGGAGCGATGCCTGTGCAGGTTTGGGGACCTAGGATCCTCGGTCAAAGGCGCCCCTGATTCGCTCTCCACTAAATTAGCTGATTTTCTTTGCTCCTTAATCCATGCTCAGACATGCCCTTTGATAGCTGTAAGAAAAGAAAAGGGAAATGGCAGATGCAGTTTCTGTTCGCTAATTAGTGACTAAAAGGCCCCTCTGTGGCGCTAAGGAAGACAGAAGGCCATGTAAAAGCAAGGGCTATTGAAATTCTGGCTGTGGTGGGACTGAGCCCCAGCACAAGTTTCTGGAGAGGCAACATTTGAATGTGAAAGGATCAAAAAAAACAACATGCCTGACATAAAAGTCTATTTTAAAAAAATCAAAGCCCTCAAGTCCTTTTCATTTCAGGTATCAATAAGGCATTCTTCTTCAAAGGGTACAGTATGAAAATGCAAAAAAAAAAAAAAAAAATTAGACAGGAAGTCACTTGCCATGAATAATACTGGCTCAGAATGTGGACCTAGTCTGTTCACTCCCTAGCAGAGGATGACTTATGTTTTTCAACTTCATTCTATAGGAGCCTGATACCTAAGTGTTTTTTTTGTTGTTGTTTGTTTGTTTTTTTTGTGTGTGTGTGTGTGTTGTTTTTTTTATTTCACAAGAAAGAGTAAGTTAGTCTCACCCACTTATTGAATAGTGTTAGTTACTGAGATTCCTTCAATATGTATACAATACATAACATATGACATCAACTGACTGAAGTGACATATGCCAATTGAAGATTTTCTCAGACTTCATTTCAATTAGAATTTTATCACTCTCTTATCTGATTATACATTGTAATGTAATATCTTCCTACCCCTCATTAAATATAGATTATTGACGTGTAAATGAATGCTTACCAATTCTTTCTAGACTAAGACTATGTGGTTCTGAGAAAGTGGAGGCCAGCGGAACATTAGCTACTAGCGTTAGTTCTATCATCTACACCAGAGGCCGGCAAACTACAACAGGAGTCAAATGAGGTTTCATTAGAACATAACCACACCCCTCCATTTAATAGTGCCTATGGCTGCTTTTGAATTACTACACACAAAGCTACATTGATTGAGTAGTTGGAAAAGAGGCCAGAAGGCCCACAAAGCAAAAAAGTAAATAAAAAAAAATTACTATTTGGCCCCATACAGAAAGTTTGTTGATCCCTGATTCCTTGCAATTTTTTTCAAAGCACGTCAACGCGGAACATATATACCAATGAAGGGGTCAGAACTTACTTCATGGGTGTGTGGCCTGTGCAGTGGCACATACTCTCATGATTGGCTTACTGCCTTGCTGTCACCATCTTAAAATTCTCACTAATTTTTGATCAAGGAACCAACATTTTCACCCCCACATGATGTGGCTGTGTCTAGCTGGAGCAATGTAAAGCTGGGAGTGATGTTGAATACGAGGAATCAGTCATCAAGACGGAGGCAACCTGGATTTCTTCTCTTCTGCTTTCACCGGCAATGTCATTTCTACTTATTCCTTTTGCAAAGTTCTCTTCATCCTGAGCTTTGTTGATCATTTAATGAATATAGTGACATTGTAATTTAGTGAAGGAGAACATGACACAGAAGCCACCCCTACTTCCACTTGGAATGTCATGCCTAGGGAGAGCACATGGTAACCGCAGCATCCTTGCACTAAGAAACAAACCCCAGACAACATCATAGCTTAAACTACTCTATATAATAAGAGAGGAATATACTGATTATCCATTACGCCATGAGGCCTAATGACGGACTGCATAACGACCGGATCACAGACGGATCCGCAGGAGGGTGGGGCAGCTAACTACAAGCGCGAGGCGGAGAGCTACAGGAGTGGCAAGTCAGCAAGCTGGGGAGGAGGGGGAGCAGGACAGCAATGGGAGAGCTACAGGAGGGCTGCAGTGACCTACTCGCACACGAATTTGTGTGCAGGGCTACTAGTTTCATAATAACAACCAGACATAATAAAACCTCAGAATAGTGGGAGTCTACACTTTTGCTTGACTTCTGTGGATTTAAAAAAAAAAAATTAGGACATCAAAGAACTTCTTATATCTTTTCAAACTGGAGCAATACTTCAAAGCTCTTATCTTTTTAAATAGATAGGATTGAAAGACAAGTGTAGCATCCTAGTACCTATTCGTCTATGGCATAGGGAAGAAGACAGTACAGTTAATATATATATATTTTTTTACCATTGAAGTTGGATGTGAAGCAAAACACATCATATCTGCTTTTCTCTTTATCCCAAAACCCGTAGTTCCTGACACCAGGCACGGTGTTCTGGCCTCCGCAGGGCTCCCTGGGCTTGGTGATGGGGTATTGCACGGAGCCGTCGCTGAGCCAGCCAGCGTTGCACCAGTCCAGCCCACCCCGCCAGGCGTCGTACAGCTGGTCGAAGGAGGCAATCACAGCATCCTGGTTCAGGCAAGCCTGCTGTGCTTCATGGAAGTTGAGATTATAGCGCCCCAGTCGTGGGAAGTAAGGGAATACCACACCTGCCCAAAGGAGAAAGCATGGGGTTATTAGTGGAACCAGAGTCACAGGTAGTGGCAAGTCACATTTCACTGGAAAAAAACAACCCACAGCAACAGGATCTGCATCAGATGAAGTAGTAGTCTTTGGACAACTTAAAACAGGAGTCAAATGAGGTTTCGTGTGCAGGGCTGCTAGTTTCATAATAACAATCAGACAATAAAACAATCAAACAATCTCATGGTCCCTCTCCCCTTCAAACAGCCGGTCAGCTCTGAGCATGTCCCAGTGTGCTTATTTGGTTTGATAACTTCAGTGATTTATCTCTTTTGCTAAGAGTTCAACTCAAGCCTTGAAATTCTCCTTTCTGAAATTATTCACTTGCAGATTATATTTTCTAAATAGCTCTCCTTGATAATTTACCATCTGCTACTGGTTACTACCTAAAAGTATATTCCTGAGTTCCCTTTGTCTTGGGGAAAAAAATCAATATTGAATACTAAGCATGGTAAGGGATGTAGAAATAGTGCTGAAAGAGAAGGTATTTATCAAAATTCACAATGTTATTTTCTTAGTAATTATTCTTATATAATTACTTGATTTAATATTGTATTTTAAATGCAAGAACAAGCATCAGTTACTCAAATGCAGATATATAATTTGTTTTATACGTGCACCTAAAAACTTGCAGATAAGTAACTTTCACTTAGAAGGCTTCTAATTTGGAAACACCCAAAAGTGAAATCTTTTGCATATCTATCAAAAATCTAATTAAACCGTCTTATTTCATCTTAATGAAGCAGTTATTTACTAGGAAAAACACCACCATAAAAAGCATCAGAGCTCTCTTATTTGTTTCAATTTTTACTATAGTCTTCATCCCTTTTCCCTCCCCTGTCCTATACATGGTACGTACAGAATAGACATCTGTTGATTCAGTTAATGCCAAAGAATTAAGTTAAATACTTGAAACGGCAGAACCCTTAGCAAATGTAAATGGTGGGACTTGGCACTTGGCTTTGCCTGGGAAGATACAATGGTTTTCCAAAAGCATTTTCTTTTTCAGTCAAATAATCATGAGAGGTGATTGAGCTGTCTTACAAATTGCTGCACAATTATTTTAAAAGACAAGGATTACACATGAAAGCAAAGTTGTACCCTTTGCTGGACTTTAAGAAGGACCACTGCATCAAAATGTCTCCTCCATAGTTGCTGAAATATAATTCCTTTAATGTAATTGTTCAAGTCGTTCCCTTGGCTTTTTAGAATATAATTAGAAGTAATTAATATTTTACCATGTGAAATACAAAACATTGTCCCACTGACAGTAATTTGGTGAATTATATCACATGTGCTATTTTTTTTTTTATGAGACTGCAGACCCTACTGAAGATGAATGTGCAATTCACTAAAAGTGTAACCAGTACAGAGGAAATGTTTTCTTTTATAAGTTGTCCTGGAAGACTCTACAGAAATTTCAATAGCCTGGATCAAGTCGCGTCTGCCAAAGGGTTCTGCAGGGCACGTTTGTCCCTCTGGGGCAGTCCAGCTGGCACTGCCCACGGCAGGCAAAGATCCAGGAAGGCTTCCCGATCTCATCCTGCCTTCTCAGGTTCTTGGCTGAGGGATCTGTGAGCTGAACCAGAGCCAGATGAAGGAGGAAAAGACTCTCTGGGTTGCCAGTGCCCCCTGCAGTGATGACGGAAGGGAAGGCTGGAGGTGGCTCTACCTAAGAAGAGCCATGTCCAGGCATCTGGTAAGAACCTAATGAGCAGCCTGAGGAAGGGCCACAGTGCGCCCTGTCCCCTGGGGCCTTACATCTTGGTTCCTCAGCTACCCCACGAATGCTGCTATCAAAATGCTTAACTTATCCAGTAGAGATTTCTTTAGCAGCTAAACATCAAGTGAAAGAAAAATCTTGAAGTCTCTCAATGTGGAAAGAGGAAAAAGTTATATGGTTTGAGTTCCATTTCTCATATGGCTCAAGATGGTAACAGTGGAGAATGTAGAGCATTTTAATTTAAAATAATTTTTAAAATCATGACAATATTTTGGGTTTAAATTTGCTGTAGTATATTTAGTGGACTTCCATGGGTGTTAGGAAAAAATTTTTCTTTAGTAATTAGTCCTTGATTAATCACGGAATGTTACTGAAATAATATCGATTCAATTTTGAGATATGTGAGAAACCAGTGAGTTTCCCCACTGGTGGGGCATTTAGAGTGTGTGGGCTTTGGGAAGAGGGGACACAGATGATGACAAGGACACTTTTTATTATTTAGCTTTATATACATTTTTGTTTTTGAATCTACTTAATGTATTATATGTATAAAATTTTACCTTATTGTTAAATTAAGTTTTCATTGTTACTTTACAGAATACAATTGCATGTACTTCAGTTAGTAGATGTCCTTCAAAAAATGGTCATTATTTTGAAACTAAGATAATTTTAGAAGTATAATAAAAAGTATCAAATTGGAATTTCTTACTAAGTATGTAGTGAGATTTAAATTTTGAATAGTATCAGGCATTTGCTAAATGTATAATATTGCCTGGGAAGATACAATGGTTTTCCAAAAGCATTTTCTTTTTCAGTCAAATAATCATGAGATATGAGATATGATGTGAGAAACCAAAAGTCCATTCATAGAATATTTTTCAATTCTTTTGCGTCTTATAGTCTGTCTGTAATTCCAAGTTCCATTTTTGAAATGTACACACAATGATTATGTGCAAAATCGAAGCCATTTGCACGAAGGAGAAATGTGCATTTTGCACATAACCATTGTGTGTACATTTCAAAAATGGAACTTGGAATTATAGACAGACTATAAGACGCAAAAGAATTGAAAAATATTCTATGAATGGACTTTTGGTTTCTCACATCATCCTTATGGTAACCACTGGTCATGAAAAAGAGAGTAATGATTAATTATAATTTCTAAGTTTGACATGATTTATAGATGCTTACCTTGTAAATCTAATGACACCACAGCAGTATCATCTTCTAATCCTTCAATCACCTCACACTTATATTTCCCATAATCCTCCAGGGTGAGGTCTGTGATCACCAGGGAAGCATCATTATCACTGCCTCCTTTCAGAAACACTCTCCCCTGGTAGCCTCCGTAGGCTTTCTTGTGGTATCCCATGGAAACAAAAACGTCCACTTCCTTGAGGTAATCTGAAGTGAGCTTGGTCCACTTAATTCGGATTTTGTGGGTTCCTGAGCCAAATGCCATAGGGTCTCGAAAAAATTTACATGGCAGTGTAACATTGCCACCTCTATGTGAGAATACCTTGGCTTGTTCTGCTTCCACCAGTAGATGGGGACCATTTTCTGCTGTAATTAAAAAAGAAAGAAAAGAATAATTAATATGCGTTCAGACATTTTTATGAAATGAAATATGCTACCTATACAGGGTATCTGATGAACAGTAACATTGGGTAATAAGCTTCTTTGCATTATTGAACAGTAGTCTCTTTGAACCACCTAGAAAGATACCTCTGATACTTAGAGGGCATAAAGTAGCTATGTCTTTTAAACCATTGATAAAAGGAAAAATATGCACTATAATCACTGAGAAATATGATCATCTGAAGTTTGGTGATTTCATAATAAATTTTATTTTTTATATTTAAATATAAAAATGTAGAAACAAGAAAAGAACTCACAAAGTACCGGGGCTATTTCATCAATATAAACCAAAATTTTGTAGGCAAACTTTTCTCTTCATAGGTGAGCTATCTAATACAATAAATATGTATTGTATTTATGGAAAAAGTATAAAACAACCTGATTAACTTTTATTATACTTCTGGCCAAAGAACTTAGAATAGCCTCACATATGGCCTCTATTCAAATATATACCCATGATTAAAATGTCATTCTGGAGCATATACATATTTTAAGCAGCATGTACATATTTTATTTTCACAAAAGGTATTTTTAGCAAAGGCTTTATAAAGCCTCCAGATTTTGAAATCTATTCCTCAAAACTTGAATGTTAAAAGTGTATCCAAAGTTATACTTATTTTCCAAATAATTACTTCTTTATTCCCTTAAATCTCCATCTCCCTTTGTTTCCTGCTATTTCTTACTTAACAGTTATCTTATCACATCCGCCTTTCATTTCCTTGCCCTTTTGCTTTCCTCGTCGTCCCTCCTCCAAGGACTTTATTGCCTTCCAGAGAGGACTGCAGAGTTCTAAGCTTGCCAAGTCAGCAGGCCTGCGGTTCTCCAGAGAGCCGGCTGCTATTCTCAGATCTTGGCTTTCTCTGGGGTTTCCCCTGGTTAGCTCATTGTGCTTCTGACCTTGACAAGGTCTCTTGAGGATGTGCAAGATTTGAAAATGAGAAAGTGATATAAGAACTCCTGGAAACACAAAGCTTCTCATCTATACACAGCTTTCAAAGGCTGCCAAAACTGCCTTTCATGTAGCCTTTCCTGCCTTTGACAGGTAGGTACTGAGGAACTTTTGGCCATGAATCATTTAAGATATACAAGATGCCACGAAGAGTAGACACTCATCTCCAGGCAGATCTCAAAACCTATTCAATGGCAAACATAGGAGTCAGATTTTAAAATATAAAAGTGTACAAAAATAGATGCAATGGTTTTATTTTTATCATATAGCAAACATAATTATGTAATGTTGAAAAATAAACATAATTTCACGTATAAGTCAGCCCCAATCCTCAGAAACTGAAAAAGCCATCAATAATCCCACTTTGAAGAGATTTAAAAAAATAGAGAGGACAATTGCTTAATTAAAATGAATCATACATATCATTAAGCATTTCCTTTAGATTCTATTTTTTATCTCCTTATTTTAGGACCACAGAATTATAAGAGATGAAAGGTAAATCTATCCCACTCTATCCTACATATAATTTCCCCCCTACCCTATCCCCAATGACTGCATCCAAGTTCTACCTGAAAAGTCTTCTTTCTGGGAGGAGGAAAAAAAGCTGTGGACTAAGTTTGCTCAGTGATGTCTGAGGGCCACAGGGAACATCTCCCCAGATCCTTGGGAGTTGGGCCTTCTCCTGCAGGGACTTGAGTTTAGACATGACACACAGCTGCAAGAGGTTGCCATTTTTGCCCTGGTGGGTTTGGCTCAATTGATTGAACATAATCCTGCGCTCTGAGATGTCACTGGTTCAATTCCAGATCAGAGCACATGCTTGGGTTTCGGGCTGTATCCCCAGTAGGGGGCGTGCAGGAGAAAACAGATCGATGTTTCTCTCATCCATGTTTTTTCTCTCTCCCTCTCCCTCAAAAAAATATATTTTAAAAAAGAGGTTGTAGTTTCATGATTCTTCTAAGCTTTGTAAAGTCAAAACTAATGCCCAAATGCACTGGGATAGGGGTATTACAGTAGTTAGGCAAAGAGCTTTAATGTGATAAAGATCTTGTTCTAGTTTCATCTCCTTAATTTACTGGGTGTGTAGCCTTGAGCTCATTCTGCAATTTCTAAATCCCAACTTTATTATTTGTGTATTAGGTGGTAATGTCTACTATATAGTAGACACATAAAGCACTTAAAATAATGGCTGACCCAAAGTGTCCACTCACTGCTAACTGTTCCTACTGCAAATCTTTTCCACAATATTTCTCAAATATGACACTGCCTGATACTGAGAATAATTTTGGCATATATTAACCTATATTGTAATTTACTTATACATTTTTGATCCATGTGGAGTAAAAAATATACAAAATACCACCTGCATTATACAGGAAACTTGGAAATTATTGTGTGGTTTAGCATAATCATAAGGTGTTCCAGAATGAATACAAGATCTGAGTGTTTTATAAATTAAAGAGTTAAAGCAAAGATCAAACTCTTGTGCAAAGGACTGCGACTTCTAATTTTTTTCTGTGGTTAACTGTAAATCATCTTGTAGTATTTTAGAAGTATAAGCTTCTGATTTTTTTTTAGGCACTGTTTATTTTACTCCAGCACTGTGAGTAGATTTTGTGCTATGATATTGAGAATTGAGCAGACACCAACAGTCCACTGGCTTTCCACAAAACAATGTTTCTAACCAGCCAGAATGCACAAATTTCTACCATTTTTATTTCTAGCTTTTGGGGGGCTAGGTGTTGAGGTAATAAATGCCAGAAATCTCTGACTGAAATTCAAAGAACTCCAAGATAGATGTGTAAATTGCAACACATTGAGTGACTGAGAGCCATGTTCATGAGCCTAAACTCCTGATTTGACCTGTTGAGACTATTGTATTTTGGTAGTTTTGCTTGTTCTTAGAAGATGCACGGTGCAAAGTATAGAGCATTGAAGGTGGATGGGGAGTGGCCTGTTGTAGAACAGGTGGGATGCATGCAGGAGCACTGGCCAGCGAGTCAGGAGCTCTAAGTTTCATTGCAGGCTCTACCAAGATTTAGCTATTTGAGTGACAGGTCTATTTGAGTGACAGATCTTGAGTTTAAGATTCTTATCAGGCTTGCAAGGGCTAGCTGTCCTGATAGTGATCAGCCAGGAAACACAGTAAGCTGGAGAGGAAGAGGGAAGGCACAAAGAGCAGGAAGGGGACTGAGCACTGAAGACAAACTTCCCGTTGTCTTGCCTAGAGGAAGTCTAGCATCTGATCATTGGATGTAAAAACCTGGACCACTTAAATTTATGTTTAAATCAAAACTGTTTGATCAACATGCAGTTGCAAAGCAAATATAATGTAAAAGATAAAAATAAATCTTGGTAATCAGAATGAGCATTGCTTGTTTTCCTTTTTTTTTAAAAAAAAAAAACAAAAAAAAACCCCCCACCAATATGTAATAAATATAATAAAACTAGGAAGCTTACATGTGCTTATTTGGGTGTTTTCAATTTCCCTTAAGTTCAGTGTGTAAGTTACACAAGTCCCCTATTTCTGTTAGTGAGTTTCAATGACACTGACTTGAAAGTTTTGATGCCCTTCAAAGACCACAGTTGTCTCCAGGGGAAACAGCAGGACCTCGTAATTATTTTACAAATTTTGTGAAATCCAGAGGACGCCGTTCAGTTTCACCAAATTATAAAAGCAGTGGCATGACCAAAGGAATGATTTTTGTGTTGCTTTATAATTTAGGTAAAGTCTTTAAAATAGAAAAAAACAACAACACACAAGTAGCTGCAGAAAAACAATCTAGAAATATGGCATTGGGCTATTTATTGTTCTCAGTTTTATTAAAAATATAATCTCTCTCTCTCTCTCTCTCTCTCTCTCTCTCTCTCTCTCTCTCTCTCTTTTTTTTTTTTTTTTTTGCCATTCCTTGCCCAAAAATGTAAAGGTAACAGAAAGAGGAGAAGGTGCTACAGATCAAAGGTTTTTTTTGTTTTTTGGGTTTTTTTTTCAAAATAAATTATGGATTTGGAAATAACCCATCTTGATTGGTTACTTTCTCACTAGTGTATAGATGAAGTAGCCTACAGATTTTTGGACTTCCTAGACCGATAAAATGTAAGAAAGAAAAACAAAAAATTGGGGAACATAATATGGCTGAATAAGGTACTAAACTATAGGACATTAAAAATACCCCCCTATCCCACCATCATCTGAATTTTTTTATTGTGGAAAAATATGCATAGCAATTGCCATTTTTAAAGTGTACATTTCAATGGCATTAATTACTTTCACCATGTTGTGAAACTACCCCCCCTACCTATTTCCAAACCTTTTCATCACACCAAACAGAAGGCTAATTCCTTCCTGATATTCCAAACTGGGAGGCAGGGACTCAACTGTCGGCTTCAAAATGAGTCATTTGAAAAAACTGCACAGTTTTTAAAAACAGTTCCTTATTTTCGTGACATCTGTTATCACCGTGGTGGGTTCGAATGTGTAAGACTAACGCTTGAGAAGCTGTTACTTTCATTAGGGTAGCCGAAGCTGCCGAGGATAAGCAGCCAGAATGGATCTGTATCCTAACTGCTGCGCTTGCCACCATCCACTGAAAACAATCCCGAGGCTTCCCTCTCCACGCCCTGTTCACATTGTTCCTCTCACAGCAACCTAATGCCTGGCACGGGCTAGTGTCTGTGACTGAAATCAACCAGTGTGCCTAGAGCCTGTGCCTCCCTATAGCATTAGACATGGACACCTACTTTTGCTTTATGCAATTACTAGTAGCTAGCTCTCAAAAATTAAATAGAGGTGTTAAATACAATATTTAAGCAGAATGACGTAATTTAGACATTGGTCTTTCATTGTACCTTACACATTACATTTGAGTAGGTAAGTACATAAGAAGACAATATGGAGTATCTTGCTCATTAAACTCAAACGGTTTATAATTATTTTGTTTCCCTCAGATTGGAATGAATCTAATTTTTCCTAAAGTTGTTCACCTGGAGTGAGAAGCTCCCATCATTTCGCTATAATTCTGATGTGTCTGGTCAGCTTTGCGTTGGAAACTTTTATAAGAGTCCTCTTTCTGGTCCTAGCTCTGCCCCACCCCTTCCTCTATCCAGCCTTTACTGTCCTTTTGTGTGTGTGTCTTTTTGCTTTTGTTTTTCTAAAAAATATATACTTTTATTGATTTCAAAGAGGAAGGGAGAGGGAAAGAGAGATAGAAACATCAATAATGAGAGAGAATCATTGGCCACCTTCTACGTGTCCCCAACTGGGGATCAAGCCCCCAACCTGGGCATGTGCCCTGACCGGGAATCTAGCCATGACCTCCTGGTTCATAGGTTGACACTCAACCACTGAGCCACCTGGCTGAGCTTTACCGTCCTTTTGGAGAGCTGATTACTTTTAATTTGTCAGAGTCGGAGCTTTAGTTTCTTCCCCAGCTATTCCTGAATGCAAAGGAAGGACTCTCAGGCGCTCTAGGGCTCAATGCTTCAGGAAGGGCTGACCTGAAGGGGGCAGGAGAGGAGCTTTACTGAGGATCCAATTTGCCCTCTGCTCTCAACTACCTGAGTTTGAGACCTTGGATTTGTTCTTAGCCTATCTTCGCTTTCATTGGCAGTTCAAACTCTGCCCTAAGAATATGTGGTGCTCCCACCACTTGTAAAAAAAAAAAAAAAAAAAAAAAAAAAAAAAGGTATATATGCATACACTCTATCTGAAAGGATTTACCAGAAACTAATAACCTTGGTAGCCTATAGAAAAGTGAGGAAAAACTCCTTGGAGCAAGCATATCAAACTCAAAGGCAAACACGGGCCAAATAAACAAGGCATGCGGCCCATGGATCGCAAATCCATGGATCGCAAATTTGACATGCATGCCTTAGAATCTTGGGAGAGTTTCACAGTGTATACCTGCACATTTTTGAAATTGTGAACCATGTGAATGTATCACCTATGCACAAACTAAATGAAAATGGTATGAAAAGAAGTTAAATAGTTAATGGAACTTAACAAACAAACAAACCTAGAAAATATACTTAAGAAGTTGGTGACAAAATTGCTATATATTGTCATTATTGAAGGAGTATATATTTGCAGAAGGTCTATTGATCTGTTAATACAATGCCATCTTTAAATATGTCTTTAAAACATATCTCAGATTCCATGTTCCTTAAAAATGCTATTGCCAAAAAGTCCTCACTGTTGTGTAGTTTTGAGCTATAAATGCAAAAGCCCAATGCTGAGAAGGGGATAAGTAAAGTTTGCTCTTTGCTGGAAAGTGCTCTCTGCTGTTTTTCACCATCTGTGACCTTGCCTTTGGTCTCACAGTAAGAACTGACTTCTCTCCTCCACCCCATCCCCTTCCCCTACCTTCTCTCTAACCATGGTAGAGTCTTTGTGCCCTGCTGTTTCCCTTCCATGTACAGCTGAACCAAATTGCCTAGAATTGTGTGTTTACAACTTCTTTAAGCAGCATATGTCCTTTCGGTCAAAACCTTCATCATATGACCTGATGTGCCATGAAGCATCCTCTTAGGTATTGGCCATATCCATCTTCCTTCCTTGCGTTAAGCTAAATCGTTTCTCTAATGGGAAATTACCCAACACCAAGATATAGTATTGTGTTGGATGATGGAGACCACAAATGTATACCACGTTATTATTATATCCGAGTTTCAAAGTAAAAAATAAGGATAAATGCTATCACTATTTTAGAGCCTAAAGGTTGATCTATGGCAATATTAAAAAAAAATTCAGGAACAGTGGAACTTTTTCTCCCCAAAGGATATTTTAGACAAACCTTTGCAATATAAATGTGACAAAAGGTGAGCTTCTCTGCTTGAAATGTGCACCGAGTCCCCCTCCCCCACCAATAGCTCTTGAAGGTCAATTGAACACAGTTTAATAAAAATCACTGTGCTGAGATATAAACTTGAAACTCTGTTAATATCCTGAAAAAAAATTTTTTTCTTAATTTTCTTTTTGTACCAGAAGTAGAAAAGTGAGTTTAGCTCTGTTCTGCTGATTAAGTTCTATGTGAGTTTTATCTCTTCACATTCATTATGATTTCATCTGTTTTTTAACAGCGAGTGCTTATTGGTTAAGTAAATACTCTATGCCCCTTACATTGTGTCACGTAACTTCTCTGTGCCTCAGTTTCCACATCAGCAAAATAGAGGTAAGCCACCTTCTTCCCAGGATCCCAGTGAGAGTTAAATGAGGTCAGATGTTGAGCACTTCTTCCTGCGTGGTGCACTGTGAGTGCCCAGAAAAGCTGGCTCAGACTAACAAATAGTGGCAGGTGTGCAGCAGCTTCTACCTCCACACGGCCTTCTTTACCTGTGCTTTTTCAGAGACACTTCCTAGAAGTTACTATTTCTGAGAAAGCCACACCTTATCAATGCTTGATGATTCCCTAATTGCATTGGTTCTCACCAGGACAAGAGTGCATTTCAGGACCACCAACTAAGAAGCTGTTAAAAGAAATCTATCTGAATCTATATATCCAACTTCTTTCTGCTGCCTCTTGAGTTTCCTTGGGGCTTCCAGACAGTCATCATTGGGAGATAAGGGTGGAATGTGTTTACACAGCTGCCACCCCACCCCTGCCTCATTCCTCTAATCCTTGAAAAATCTCCATGGTGACCTGTAGGAAAAATTTCTCCCAAGTCCAAGACCAATATCATTTTTAATTTTTATTTTATTTTTATTTAAAAATATATTTCTTTATTTCAGAGAGGAAGGGAGAATGAAAGAGAGATAGAAACATCAATGATGAAAGAGAATCATTGATCGGCTGCCTCCTGCACACCTCCTACTGGAAATGGAGCCCAAAACCCAGGCATGTGCCCTTGGCCAAAATCGAACCTGGGACCCTTCTGTCCACTCTATTCACTGAGCCAAGCCAGCTAGAGCAAGATTTTTTTTTAGTAGTGATTTGATTTCTTTTGGAAATTAACTGAATGGAATAAAATGGGGGCCAGTTTACCCACTGCTTTACTTAAAAGGTCCTAAGAAAGGGGAGATGGAGGCTGTATGGCTCCTGTGCAAGAGGAGCATAAGAGCTAGCGTGCCTAAGCTTGAATCTCAGCTTCGCTGCATAATAACCGTATACTGAGGCAAGTGACTGAACCTGTCTCAACCTCAGTGAAGACAGCCACCTTTATCCAGTGTTGAGGGGAGGACTGAATTAGATGACTCAGGTAATGTATTTTCCATTGTGCATCACACTGTAATGTACATATATTAACATTACTGCCACGGCTATGTCCAGCACAACTTGTCCCACAACTAGAGACAATCTTAGTGTTTTTGTCAACTCAGAGTTGTTTGTTTTGGTTAATAATTTTCAGGATGTACATTCATCTATCAGGGGTCCTCAAACTTTTTAAAGTGGGGGCCAGATCACGGTCCCTCAGAGAGCTGGAGGGCCGGACTATATGAACTACTAATCCCTACTGTAACACCTTGGCTGCGCTCACTGCCCAAAAAACCTGGCGGGCAGGATCAGACTCCCCTGGGGACTGCATGTTGCCCGCGGGCCGTAGTTTGAAGACCCCTGATATGTTATCAAAGGTTTATGGATAAAGAAATATGTTTAATTCTTATTATTTTAGACTTCGAATAAGCAAATTGGGTTTGCATGGCTATAAATAGATTAAGGAATGCACTACAGGAAAATAAATTGGAAAATGAAATTTGAACATTTCACTAACATGGTGAATGACATTCTTAATATAAACATACTTTGCAAGGTTTTAACTATACTGGAGGCTTGCTTCCAAAGGTATGGGGAAACCAAAACATTAGCATGAGTCATTCTTCTTCATTAAGTTGTAATTAACCACACAGCCCTTAATTACTGGAAATGTCTTCATGTGGTAGAAGAGTGGATCTCAAATCTACTTGCCTCCACTCAGACCACTTCCACTTCCAAGTATAAGGTCGAGCTATCTGTAATTTGCAGAAAGGACACTGTTGGTTTTATACACAGATATAGTTAATATCTTCATTTAGAATAAAATCTATCAAAATAATACTGTCACAGAGTCAATCCTGGAGGCAAAGGGATCTTGTGATTCTTTATTTAATAAACAACCATGAATTGATGGCGTTCAATGTGCCGAGTATTGAATTTAGTGCTCAAATAAAATGAAAGGTAAGTCAAACACAAGTGTCCAGGTGGGCAAGGCTGAGGGAGTGGAGAGAGCACCACAGTCCTGAGGACAGCAGGGAATGGGAAGGACATGCCCATCCTAATGCATGAACTGGCTCCCACTGATGTTGTCCAGTGGGAATGCAGGCTAAAAGATAGTGGATCTTTGAATTTTTCAACAGACAAAAGAAGTACAAGTTTTAATGTTTAAAAAAAATCCTCAATTTAAAAATATATGCAACTAACTTAAGACTTTGGAAAAAATTATAGAGGAAAAATGGCCACACATCAGTGATTAGGATTCTGACTTGGAGAACATTTGCATCTGGGAACCTATGCACCCTCCTTTTGCTCACCTGTTGGTGCTGCAGGTCACCAGATCTCAGACCTGAGTCATCTCCTGGCCTCTATCTGCATTTCCTTCTTCCCCAGGTGATCTCATCTAGTCCATGGTTACAAATACCACTTATCTGCTAACGATTCCAAACTTTCTAGTAGTACATTTCCCCTGAACATAAAACCTAGTAAATCCAACTGCCTGGTGGTCATAAATTGCATGTCCAATAGATAACTTGAGTCTCTCCTCCTTTGCCCAAATTTGTTCTCCCAATCTTCCTTAACTTAATTTATGCCCAGCAGCAACTAACCAAAATTGTATCTCAATCTATAATCATTTCATTCCTTGATTTTTCTATTTATAACCATTGTGTATGTGTATATAGGTATAACTATATGTGTACTATCTAGTGCAGCAGCTATGTAGTTGAAGAAAGATATTACCATGTTTGACTTACATCCATAATTTAAAGATACTGCTTTTTTTTTTAATGCTTCTGTTAAAGGTAATAGCATATGATGTTATCTTCTCTCTATAGAATTTCATAATTTCCCTTATAGCAGTTATCACAGTCAATAGTTTTAAATTCACAGAAATGTCTGTCTCTCACTAGACTAAGCTTCAAGAGACAAAGCCATGTGTTCTGTTCATCATTTCACCCCCAAGGGCCATGTATAAAAGATGCTTGCTCTAGACTGAATGTTTATTCCCCTCCCCCCACCACTAGCAAACTCATGTGTTGAAACCTGATCCCCAATGTGAAGATACTTGAAGGTGGGGCCTTTGGGAGATGATTAGTTCATGAGGGTGGAGCCCTTGGAAATGGGATTAGTACTCTTATAGAAGAAACCTGGGAGAGATCCCTTGTCCCGCTCAGTGATTTGAAGACACAGAGGAAAAAATGACAATCTGAACTGGGGAGCCAGCTCTCACCTGATACTGAGTCTGCCAGCACCATATTTTTTGGAGTTCCCAGCCTCCAAAACTGGGAGAAATAAATGTCTGTTATTTATTAGCCAGCGAGTATATGGTATTTTGCTATAACAGCGTGAATAAGTCTATGTGTGCAGTATGTGAGTATTTCTACATATGAACATAATTGCCTACATATACATTTTTTTCTGGACTCCTTTATTATATTTTTCTGGTGATAGTCTTAGTTTGACCAAATGGTAAGCCTGTATTCAATGTAGTAGGTTCTTCTGACATTTTTGGGTTCATGTCCTATAGTAAAAGAGATTTTAGAATTAATTATCTAATACAATGTTGCTAATTCTTATGAGTTTGTGATGAAATTCTAATACTGTATAGCTGATATTTTCTAGAAAGAATTATTAATACTGTATATATTTATCTAAATGCCATTTGGAAAATATACTTGATATTTGTGAATTTTGCATTTGTGGCTGCAAATAGCATACTCTGTCTTAAAAACACAAAATGAATTAATTTAACCTTTCATAACAGACCCATAGAATCCAAATGAGTTTTAAGTGGAGGAGAGAAAATTAAGTGGGAGTAGCACTTATCTACTTCTCCCATTAAACTTTGGCTCAGTGGATGGTTTGTGATCATACATTGTTGAATTCACTCCACTTCTTTTGATCCACTCTGTACCACCAGATCCCGACTCTGCAGATATTACATAAGGAACACGATAGCATTGCAGTGACCAAGTATAAAATGACTGCTCTTCAAAGCTGCATCCACACATTAGAAAGATTGCTGCCTCCTGTCTCTGATGGACCCTCATGGAGCGTAAGATGCTGTGTGCAGTGTGGGAGCCATGCATACAACCTATTGTCCAGTCTCATAATCCTCTTCTTCATCTGCTGCCTCTTGTTCTATGAACTGAAACTATTTCCTTGACATTTGGAAAGACTGACTGGAACTTAATTAGGAATAATACCTGGATCTTGGTCCTGGGTTTATTCAATAAACATGTACTGACCATCTACTATGTGCCAGGTACTGATTTAGGTGACTTGGATACATTAGACATCTCTGTCCTTGTGAAGCTGAACTTGAGATGGACACAGATTATTATGTAAAATAGTTAAAGCCATTAGCCAGTGCTACAGAGAAAAGAAAAAGATGTGAGAGAGATTGGGGTCCATAAGAGAAGGAGAGTGCAATAGTCAGGGAAAATTCATTGAGAAGGTGAGAAATGGGCCCGTACTTGAAGAGGGGAAAGGATTAGCCAAGATACACTGTTCCTCATTTGCCATGCTACCTGGGACAAGAAATATAAAATCTTCAGGTCTTGATTTCTTTATTTGTACAATAGGACATCGATCTAGATATCATATATTGAAGTCATCTTAAGTCCTTAAATTCTCTAAGCTATGGTTTAGCTTTTATCAACATTATGATGAAAGCAGTCATCTAGTTAATGTTCATTAAGCCTACACAATATGTCATTACATTTCTAAATGCCATGGATGCCACAGGATTTAAGAAATACTTATTATGATAATGTTAGTTTGGATGTATTCCATTACACTCATCCATTTATTCAACAAACATATACATGTTAAGCACCTACTATGTGCCAGACACAACTCCACAGTTGTGGTGTTAAAAATCTGACCATCTGATGGAGAAAGGGAGCTGTTATAACAAAAAAGTAACCCATGCTAAGCAGAGGCAGAGGAGTTATTTGAGACACACAGGATAAAAGAGCCAACCCATTGGATGGGGAATGTCCACTTCTGCCAAGGATTCTAATATACATTATTTTTCTACCCAGAGAGATAAACTTCTGACAATGCTTCCCGTAAAAACTATTACTGTTTTATCTTTTGAGAAAGTGACAGTACATTTTACTTATTTAATAGAGGGCAACAATTTTACTCTTATTATTTTAAAACCATTTTTGAAATTATAAAAGAACAACATTTAGCTTATCTGCGTTCACCTAGGAAGTCTATTAAAGGAAAGTTATTTAAGTTTGAAAAGTTTCTGTGTTTACAAGGAAAATAAAAGGACCAGATAATATGTAATATTGTTGGGGGAAATTTTAATTTGTGAAACTAAAGAGGACAAAGAAGGCAACTTATAGAACGTTTACTTCATTAGAACTAAGAATCTGTTAGCAAATAAGTTTGAAAAGCCCGAGCTTTCCCACCAACCTTTGTGCCTCCTTTTTCATGTCAGTGAGGAAGTAACAAGCATGATGATGATAATAACCATCATCTATTGAGAGTTTATTGTGTGCCAGGCTCAGTAGTAAGCACTTATCCAAATATTAGCTAATTTAATTCTTACAAAGCCCTACGAAATGCATGGTGATTATGCCCAATTTTATAGATGAGGGGAAGGAAACTTGAAGAAATTAATTGTCCCATATCTAAAGTCAGTAAGTGGCATTGGGGGGAAAAACTCTCAAACTTATCAGAAGTTTACATTTGACCACCAGAGGAAGGAAGCATTTGCTCTCTGACCTGAATATGGTCCAGCAGTTTTGCATTCACTATTTTGCTTTGTACATTGTTTCATGGGCAAATGGTCATATGATTTCTCTGGTATCTATGTCCCCTTAAAAACAGTGTTTAAAAACGTATACTCTTTATCTCTGAACGTCTACTGGTAATTAAAGGTATACAGAAGGAGTTTTTGGACCCCATCCAAGTATTTATTTAAAAGACACTTTTGTGTGATTTGGTACTCCACATAAAATTCTTCCTGATGGTCTCAAGTTTCAAAGAAGTTAAAAGTTGTTTGACTAGGCATATCAGGAAACGAGGGATGTAATGCATTAGTTGAAAGTGTTGTAGAGACAGTATTAGCAGCAGCTATCTCTTGCTGTAGCTATATTTTAAGAAATGACTATCTTCTACATTGGGAACTACATTAGCAGACTCCATGGACAAGTAAAGCTTACTTTCTTGTGTAACCCAACAGCTTCAATAAAAAAAAAAGTTAAAAAACATGAATGAATATATGTGCATTTTTATCAAAGGCTGTGTCTTTCTCCGTGGGAAACTGGGAGAGTTTCCTTTTTCATAACCAGACACATGCTTTTCATCAGAAACACTGCACAGGGTTCTATAATTGCATTTCCTTTCTTAGTAATTCCACTTTTTTTAAAAAAAGAAAAAGCAAGATTAAACGTTTTTGTTCCCATGTATCTATAGACTCTCCCATAACAAATTTGGAAGGAAACCTTCAAAAAATGATTAGGTAACTCTTTTGCCTGAGACTCAAGAACATACTATCAAAGTGTTGAACATCTTCATCCAAGAAGTTTAGGATAATTTGGGAATACTGTGTATATTGCCCTGATGTCGTTTGGGCCTACAAACATAGAAATTTAATGAAAATTGGGAGATAGAAAAGGTGTTTTTGCAGAAATGCGAATTCTGAACAATTTCCTATCACTGAGAGGAGCCCATTCTGCTTATCAGTACAATTCAGGAATTTGAAAGCCAGATTTACTAACTTATCATCTGACTACAAAAGTCTTATAAAATTCTATGAGGGATTAAGCTCCTTTAAATTCATTTTGGTCCATGTTTGACAAATAAGAGTTTAAATATGAGAAACTAGTATTTCAAGTAAGGAATGCAGATTATCTGCTGTAATGTTTCTCTCGTGTACTATACATTTTATTTTTGCATTGTAAATGACAACAGAAATTATGCCAGAACACTTGGAGGTGTTTCTCTGGAGGACTGAAGATATGAATGTTCAACCTAAATGCTATCATAAAGGAAAAAAGACAACTTTTTTATTAGGTGAAAAATAACAAGAACAGGTATTTGGAGCAATTTTAGAATAAATTAAGATGTATGGACATAGCATCATAATCCTGATTCAAATTACATTTCAGTATAGGTTTCTACAAGCAAAAGGTAGGCTGTCTAGTTTTATTACTTGAAAGTTATGAGTAACTTTCTAAGAATATGAATTTACAATTAAAATGAACTATCAAGTTATTTATTTTTAAATGGGTAGTGTATGCAATAATCTGGATAATTCTGATGCCTCATGTCAGAAATTCCTTTGCACTAAATTCCAGCAGAGTATACGGGATGGAAAGGCTGGGGACACAGAAGTTTTCCTCACTGACAAAACTCAAGTCTAATTTAAAGGCTCCCCAGAAGTAATTTTTAAAGTGTTTTTACAGTCCCAAAATAATATTTTCTTACTCTGGGTGAACTTTAGACTAAATGGTTTGTACATAGTTCATAATATAACATATATATGTCTAATAATAACTTGAAACCACAGCTAAAGTTAATTTTAAATCAGCTTTAAACCTGCTATTGTTAATCACGACTCAGAATTAACCTTTTGGCTGAACTGAATTCTGTCACTAGATGTTAAAAAGATGTTGTTCCTCATCAGAAATCTCTCTGTATAAATATAGCATCTGGGATTCCTCTACTGTATACATTAGAAATCAGCCGAGTCAGCAGCTTGCATAGTAAGATTTATGATTATATAATGCCTTTTCACAGCCCCGTGAAAAACATAAAGCTGTTAGAAGCAAAAAGAACTAAAAGAGATATGTCTAAAACAGCAAGCTATTGTCAAATTCAGAACTCTATTTGTATAGTCATAATAAGCACAGGAAAATACTTCTAGCCAGACTTACACTATCATTTGACCTTCACAACTCATACTTTGCAGCAATGGATGCAATTTTCTGAGACTACACTTTTGACCTTGAAGATATAACTTGATGTTTTATGTCTCTAAGCAAACTTATAAAGCTTCTGGTCCCCAAACTGAGTTCATCTAAAATTAATGTCATCATATGTTTAAACTGTTAAATCCTGTCATTCTTCTTTCAATTATTCAGCATACAAGGGCAAAGAGAGAAGCAGCAGCTCCTTTTGAACTATCTTTTCCTTATTGCATAAGTCTCTTAGCTTTCTGAGTGCAGGATGTCCCTCATCTGAAGCTGGGACTGAAGAAATAGCCGCATTGTACTGCAGCCCCAAAGCTTGCTACAGCCTAAGGCTGAGGATTCAGCTGAGCTGAACAGAAACATGCAGAGGCAATATACTGGTCAATCGGAGCTAAATATTCACCAAAGGAGATTTTATGGGGTGAGCTACTTTCTCCTGAAGCTTAGCTTGTCTGACTTTCATTTTCACATCGTTTTTTCCTAATGCTGACTCTAGCAGTATGACCTTACAACGTAAGTTTTACTTCCTATTTCTCTCCCCTCCCCCCTCTCCATCCCTTTTGCCTTGCACTGAAATAAACTTTATGTCCTCTGTACTACTTACAAGAAAGATAGCAACTGTACTAAAAAGCCCAGAACAATTACATCAATTCCCTGTAGCTGGACATTCATAAGCCATCCCAATTTAATTGTCCCCAATTCTTAACTCCACTGTAATGCTCTCGCATTCAAAAGCCAGGGAGCATGTTCACCCATTAGCAGAAAGGAAAAAGAAAAAGTCAGTGCAGCAGAACTAATGAAGAAACACAAACCCAGCATCTCAATTCTAAGTAACTTGAAATTCGTTTGACGTTCGTGAAGAGAACCTGCAATTTCTTACCTTGGATGTGAATAACTCTGCCATGATCTAGAGTGTAGTTGTCTGAAGGATGATCAGCCCAGCAGATGGAAATCAGCACCAGGAGAAGTAGGCTCTTCATCTTCGCAGCCCCAAGACTCTTCTTCACTGTGAGAGCATCACACAAATGCTTGTAAGACTTGGAACCTTTAGAGTGTTGCACTGCACAACTTATTGCCGCCTTATCATCACAGAATGGGTCTGTAAAAACGTTTAACCCGATCTGTTCAGAAAGTTTCTGTAAGCTGTCTTTGGGAGCTGAGGACTGCAGCTTTGAACAATTTCAGTTTCCCTCGTGTAGCCAGAGTCCAAATAGTGTTTAACTCTATCTTTGCAGAATTGTAAAATTTAAGACAGTGTAGTTTTGATAATAGAGTGCTATAGCAAGTGATAGAGATATGTGGTAAGGATAGAACCGACTTTAAAAAAGCTGTTTAAACCTCTGAATTGGAAGTATATGTTAATAAAACAATTTTATGCATATCTGGATATTTATCACCAAATGCTAAACCAGGGCAAATAAAGAATATTTACATGAAACTAGACATCATTCATTTTCCACGTGGCTTCCTAAGCAGGTTAGATTTGCTTGTTCTAAATGGAAAAGAGGACAAAAAAAAAAAAAAAAAAAAAAAAAAAGCTTGATTAAGCAGAAGCAGCACTTTTGTTACAGATTCAGTTACCATCTTAAACACAGCTTGGGTCTAGGGTGACGAGATGAAAATTGTGGACAAACTAGGTTATAGTTGTGCTTGCTACCACTGCAGTCATCCTGATTGATTTTTCATTCATTTCTACCTAAAATGCTGACGCACCATCTTCAAGTGCCAGGTAGGGTCTCTGCAGTCAGCAGAGCCACAGCTGCAGGAAGGTCCCTGCCAGGCAATTAGGCAAATGAAGAGCTGAAACAGACAGCGGGGAGCAGCTCTGGTCCCGAGTGAGAGGCAGAGCTGTCACCTGGCTGTCCTCTATTGGAAGACTGAGGGACACAAGAGGACACAATCCACCCCCCCAAACTTTGTCATGGGGAGGACCAAAAAGTCTTTCCGAGTGATACGAACCTTATGACCTTTGCAGTTTCTGCAGGGCAAAAAAGTCAGTGCAGCTGCTGTTTTAGTGTGGCAGCAGAGGCAACTATTAACAAGGGCTTTCTTTTTCTCTCGTGCACACAGCAGCCTTCACAATGCCTGGCTATTTTTAAAACTGAAATTGCACAGTACTGGCTTCTGCCACTAATTTGTTTTTTTTTCCAGGAAAGTCTGACTCCCTGGAAATATTAAAGAGCCCTGAGCCTGTTCCTTGAGGTCCTTGCAGGCCAGCCTCTGCTCCGCAAAGATCCCGAGTCTCTCTTGGGACCACGACCTCTCTGCTGTCTCCCCACTAAAAATTGGCATTGTTGTGATGCTTAGGACTTCAGTTTTTTCATGTTTGCTTTTACCTTTTTCTTTTTCCTCATTGTGGTACAGGAAGAAGATTATGGGCAAGCTAACTGAGAAACTTATTTTTCCAGGAAACAAAGTGTCACCTTTAAAATTCTACCTGAGTTACTCATGTTGTCAGAAGTTCACTACTGGCTTGTGCCTCTGAGGATTTTTTTTTTTTGGGGGGGGGGGCGGTGGGGGGGCGGGGGAAATGATTATTTTTGATGCTACTGACTTTTGTCCATGGAATATGATTAATAACATTATCTGTTTTCAGGCCAAAACATGGTTTGGGTGAACAAATATAATAAAGGTGACTCTTTTGGAATTGGAATATAATTGGGACATTATATACACAAACATAAAATAATGAGCAAGCCAGCACGAATTTATATAACTCCTTTAATTCCATACCAAAGTATTAAAAAGTATGCCACTAAGTGCTCATTTCATTGAGTTAAGGTATTAACTGTCCAAGGGTTTAACGAAATATGCAAGCATAGGAGTATCCTAATATATAAAAACCTTGGATCTCTCATGACTGGAGGCTGGACCAACCAGAAATCAATCCAGCAGTCAGTGCTGAGTTGCCATAGTGACCCAGCACTGACAGCTATGGCTGCAGGTGCGGTGAGCCAGCATTGACTGCTGAGGGGACTGTGAATCAGGCCCAGAGAGAGGCCTGAAGAGAGAAGCAGAGTCTGATCTGTAGTCTATGTGGCAGCTGTTGATCAGCACTTGCCTCTCTCTCTTCCGGCAGTGCCTCAATTACTCTCCAGGCCTCCACCATGCTGCTGATCAGCCCTGCCTTTCTGAACAGGCCCCATTGATAGGCCTAGAGATGCTGACTGGCATAGAGACTGACCAATCAGAACCAAATCTGGGTGAAGTGTGGGGAGCCACTGGCTGCCTAGGAGGCGGAGCTTTTGACACTGACTGACCAATCAGAATCAAATGGGCCGGCAGAGGAGAGCAGTTGGGGGTTAGATCAGGCTGGCAGGAGAGAGCAGTTAGGGGCGATGAGGCAGGCAGGCAGAGGCAGTTAGAGGTGATCAGGCAGGCAGGCAGAGAGGTTAGGGGCAATCAGGCAGACAGGCAGGTGAGCAGTTAGGAGTCTGTGGTCCCAGATTGCAAGAGGGATGTCCTATTGAAGGGAGTGCAGGCTGGGCTGAGGGAACCCTCCTTCTATGCACGAATTTCATTCACCGGGCCACTAGTAAATAATAGTATCTACTTTTAACTGAATATCTACTATTTGCCAAGTGCAATCTATGCTAAGATTGTGCATACAATGGCTCATGCAACCCTTGTAATAATACCATGAGACAGATATTTCCATTTTCCCTGACACACTTTTTTTGCTGAAGGTCATACATTTAGTAAGCAGCATTTATATTTGCTTTCAAGCAAAAGCAATACCCACATTGTGTTGCACTTATTTTCCAAATAAAATAAATTTAACTTATTTGTTTTATTGCCTTTTTAAAGTATGCTCTTTAACTTGAACCTACTATGATTTTAAAATATTGACTTGTGTTTTAGTGAATACAAGCTTTTTTTTTTTTTTTTAAACTTACATGTAAGAAGTCAGATGGCATTTGCTTAGCATGATTGTGCCCTGCCTTGCTTATGTCACCACGTTGGTGCCATGAGCACTTCCTTGGTGGCTCATTGTGTGCACACACATGTGCATTCACACACACACGTGCATTCACACACACACACACACACACACACACACACACACCATCCTCAATTTTAAAAAGCTGAGGATATAGAACTTCTTCAGTGATCTGTGATTAGAATGAGGCATATATCAGTGAACACTACCAAGTACCCCACTGCCATTAATACATGCCAGGTAGGAGAGAGTGTAAATTATCTTTGCCATCATGGCAGCATAACAACTGTCTCACGAAAAAGATAGGAAACTAGAAAATTGAACTTTAAGAACAGCCCTGGCTGGTGAGGTTTCAGTTGGTTGGGCATCATCCTGGGCATCAACCATAAAGGTTGCCAGTCTGATTCCAGTCAGGGCACATGCCAGGGTTGCAGGCTAGATTGAAGTTTTGCTCTTATAATGATCTCTCTCTCTCTCTCTCTCTCTCTCTCTCTCTCTCTCTTTTCCTCCTCTCTCTCTCTCCTTCCCTCTCTCTCTAAAAATCAATAAAAACATTTTTAAAAATTTGCCAAAGAGAATTTAAAAGGGGCAATTTAAAGGACTAGAAATTTTGAAATATATATAGGATAAAAGAGTAATATGCAAACTGACTGTCACTGCAACACAAAAGACGGCTGCCCCATGTGGTCAAAGATGGATGCCCCCATGTAGACACAAGATGCCCAGCAGGGAAGGGCAGTTGGGAGGGACCAGGCCTGCAAGGGAGGGCAGTTGGGGGTGATCAAGACTACAGGGGAGGGCAGTTAGGGGTGACCAGGCTTGCAGGGGAGGGAAGTTAGTGGCAATCAGGCTGGCAGAAGAGCAGTTAGGCATTAATCATGCTGGCAGGCAAGTGATTAGAGGGTAATCAGGGTGGCAGGCAGAAGCACTTAGGGGCAATTAGGAAGGCAGGCAGGCCAGCAGTCCTGGATTGTGATTTTATCAGGATCAGGCTTAAATGGACAGTTGGACATCCCTTGAGGGGTCCCAGGTTTAGGAGTGTGCAGGCTGGGATGAGGGACACCCCCTCAACTCCTGTGCATGAATATCATGCACGGGGCCTCTAGTATATATGTTTTCAAGTTATTTTATTCTACATTGCTTATGTGGTATGTGCTAAGATCTCACACAGAACAAAAAATAAAGTTACGCATTTACTTTTAAAAGAGATTATACAAACAATGGGTGGCCAAATATGAGGCTTTGCATCTATTATTTAAACATTCCTGTGTTTGATAATGGATAAATAAGCTTAAGTGAAAGGCATGCATACTTTTTCCTGTGCCAGGAAAGCTAATGTTGCATATTTCATTACATGCTAGGCACTGTCCTTGAAGTCTCACACATTCAACTGTTATTTCTTAGAACAACTCAGTTGAAGTAAGTATATTAGCACACACCTTTCACAGTTCTGGAAACTTTAGAGTGGTAAAGTCCCCACCATGGAAAGTGAGGAGCTTGGAGTCTGGGCAGTGTTCCCCAGAGCCTGCACTCTGCACCCCCTTTGTCTTGTGTACCCTGAGGAATGTCACCAGCTTTCATGGCCAGTTCTCAAGTGTTTTTCAAAGCTTCACTCACACAAGCTCAAATGCCACCCCCCTCCCATCCCTCTTCACCAGCTGTGGGTGGGTAGCACTGATCACAACCCCGTTTGCACAAGACTCCATTGAGTCTAAGTCCCACGGCTTTCCTCACTGCATGCCTGGCACCCAGCACTCTCCTGTGGGCCAAAAGGAAGGATGAATAGGAGGACCAGTTACAAGGACTAAAGGAGCCAAAACTGAGGGAGGTTTTACTCCATTTTAAGATTACATGTCTTATTGTATGGAGGATCGAGAAGAGTTATTTGTTCCTCCATCAAGGGTATAATGACATAAACCTGTTTCAATTTAATGCTTGCAATTTAGTTTAAAAATTATGAGAATTAATGTAAAGTTTTCTGGAAATTGAAGGAGCAAAGAAACCACAAAATCTTAAACTGAAGAATTTTATTTGACAGAATTATTTAAAAATAGATGTAATCTTCTCCTCCTTGATATCTTTTAAATCTGATCTACTTTCAGGCAAAAGAGGACCTATGACCAGTTTGTTCCTAAAAACTGGTCAGTGGTGCAGTAAAACGAACAAAACAATGACAAAAACTGCAAAATGTACTTTTGCATTGGGTTAAATTAACTCAATTTTTTTAAAAGTGTTCTTTTTCCCCCCCTGAAGTTACTTTTCTTGCTGTTTTGCTGTTAGAAAGACCTTTATTCCATAGAATTATAAATTTTAGACTTCTCAAATTATAGATTATTTTATCCTTACTTTATTCTTTAATGGCAACCTTATGTTGGGTCATTGTTGCTTTGTTGCTGTTGGTTAGCTCTGTTTTCTGTTTTAACTCTACAGGTATGTACAGTCCAGAAGTCAGGCCACTGACCCAAATGATGGCCAAAGGCTTCAGACTAATGATGCATTTGAATTGCTCAGTGTATGCAGGACAGCTGGATCTTTACGTAAGCCCCAGGATTTACTCACACAATGGCGAAGAATGCAGACCTGCTTGAACTATACCCAATGCTCAAGAGAGAAGCCATGAATGGAAAAAAAAAATCTTTGTTCAACTATATAACAGGGAGTCGGTCTATATAAACTTCAAGTGAAGGTAGCACTCTCTCTGTCATCTTGCATTGTTCTATCGAAGAGCAAACTACTGAAGCATCTAAAGAGCACTTATGATGCCCTGAATAAGGTGTCCATCCATAGTCGTCATGGTAACCTTCTAACCTGGCCCGGTCAGTCTATTGCTTCCTTGCCCTGGGCATGAGCCTTTGGAGAAAGCTGGAGAAAGTCCTAGATCAGGAAGAAGAAAACACAAGTTCTACTCTGGGTCTTGTATCCATTACATCAGGTCTCAATTTTGTCACCCACGAAATAGTAATAATAATAATAATAAATGCTCCCCAGGGTGAAAAGTATTTTCAAAAAAGTATAAAAACTAAATAAACTATTATTCTCGAGCTGGCTTGACCCACCTCAAACCTGACTAATTTTTATAAATAAACATAAGAAAAAATAGTAACCTAAAGATCACCTCATCTTAGAGGCAGGTGAGTTCTAAAAGTCCACTATTTGGAGTGAGTGTAGGTGTCAAAGCAAAGTATGGGTCCTGGAGCAGAAGAAATGCCAGGAAGCTTGTTGAAAAAGCAAATGATTGGACCATACCCAGGATCTCTTGAATCAGAAAGTAGGGGTGGGGCCTATTGATCAGTATTTCACAAACCCCATCCTCCCTCAAAGGAGTCTGACAGGCTCAAATTTGAGAACCACTGGTCAAAGCCTTTAGGAATGGTGGTGGAGCCCTAGCCAGTTTGGCTCAGTGGATAGAGCATGGGCCTGCAGACCAAAGGGTCCTACGTTCAATTCTGGTCAAGGGCAAGTACCTCAGTTGCAGGGTCCTCTGTCTTTCCCTCTCTCTTCTATTCTCTCTAAAAATCAATGGAAAAATATCCTCGGGTGAGGTTAAAAAAAAAAAAAAGAGTGATGGTGGACAGAGACTTGACTTGGGGTGGTGAGCACCTAATGCAGTGTACAGATGCTGTGTCGTAGAATTGGGCACCTGAAACCTGTATAATTTTGTTGACCAGTGTCACCCCCAAAAAATTTAATAAAAAGAAAAAAATTTTACCGGGTGCTTTTCATCTGCAATGGAGCTTCGGAAAGTCCATAAATCCCTGGAAATAATGTTTGCCTATGTTCATTTTTATTCCCCAATTTCTCTCATTTTTTCTACAGTGCACATGTGTTTATTTTTTAAACAGTTACATTAAAACGCTGGAAAGAAACGCACAAAACATGCTAATTGTTTTCTTAAAATATTAGACAGATGGATACTTTCCTCTTATTTTATAAACTTTTCATAATATTGCTATGTTTATAAAATTAAAAATGCAGAAAACTAGGTGATTCAACTTGTAATGATTTCCATCCAAAAATGGCTAATGGTTGGAAAAATATATTTGGCATTGAAAAAGGTTATTTGCCATGATTTATATTCTCTAAGTTTGGTATGACCGTCACAATACTGAAACAGTCTTAGACACTTTCTGAGTCTCTCTGGACTTCTGACAATTCAGCATGTTTAATGTTGAAGTTCCCTCACTGCTCCAGTTCTGGGTCCATTGCTGCTCTCTAAGAACAATGTGGTGGAAAGTGGATAGAGATGGAAAAGAGAAGAATTTATAGTGGAGATATTAAGAGGGAAATAAAGAGAGAGAAAAGGCCACTTAAAAACAAGAAGGGCAATAAAAAAAGTAGCAAAGGAATAGCAAAGAGAATATTTGGCACACTGTCTCTGAGTTTGAGGAAATAAAAATGCCACAGGAAAATGAGTGCTGTATTATAATTCCCAGAACCAAGAATGTCCTAAGATGGCTTCTCTAAGAAAGATTATAATCTCTAAAGATTTGTAATATAACCTACAATTACCACTCGTATAAAAACTGCTTAGGTCATTTCAAAATGACCACTTTCTTTAGTATTTCTTTATTGTAGATATTTCTACTATTTATATGGGTTCTTTTCTACTTTAAAGTCTCAGAAGTCTCAACAAGTCATAGATTTGTGCCATGGAGGTAGAACTTAAGAGGTTAAATCTATCATGTTTCCCCGAAAATAAGACATCCTCTGAAAATAAGACCTAGCGCATGGAAAGATAAGACATCCCCTGAAAATAAGACTAGCGCAACTTTGGGAGAAAAAAATTAATATAAGATACTGTCTTATTTTGGGGGAAACAGGGTAGGATTCTCATGATTCTCAGAATAAACTGCATTTTTAAATGTATGAGTCATTTCTTTTTCTCTTCCTCCTCTGCAGTTTGTAATTAGCCTGTTTTCTTTTCACCCTCCTCCTCAAATTTTCCATCCTTTTATTTTTTTCTCTTGTTTTTATTTTATATTTCTATTTCTCCATTCATTGCCTATAAATCTGACTCATTCACTCTTCATTTTTTTTTCTCTTCTCTCTTCCATATGTATTGTTATATTTATTACATTATTTGATATTTGACATGATCACATGATGCATCATCTGAACCAGGGCACCGAGTGAACAGGAGACTATTTATAACTAGATGGGAAATAGTAACATGTAAGTTGGAGCTGTCCCAGGGAGGTGGGAGCGATACAGTGGGTGTAATGGAGGAAAGGCAGAATTCAGTTTTATTTCTTGCTCTGCCACTTTCTAGTTGTAGACTGTGAGAGAAGCTACCCAACTGTTTCAAGTTCAAGTTTTTTATCTACCAACTGGAATATTTGATGACAAATGCCAAAGCTTTATGCATATTAGTTTTTGTGTTTTTTTTTTTTATTGGAGATATCAGGCCCTCCCTTCTGTTCCTACTGAGTTTTAGGACTGTATTCTTCAGCAAAACTTTCCTGAATTTTTAAAAGGATAATAACAATAATGTTTGTTCAAGTAGCATTTCCATTCACTTTGCTCCTGGCTGGTTATTCATCACCAGCTCTCTCTTAGAGAATATTGTTATAGTTTAGGACAAACTCTGCAATCCTGCACTTAATCAAAGCATATTTAAGGGCTCCTTAGTGGTGGTGTTTGAAAATCTAGGATGCAGGGGGAAAACAGTTCATATACTAGTACATACTAAGTGCAGGACTTACTTGGACTCTATTTTTGTTTCTGGGTAACTAATAGTCTGGCACTACTGAACAAATAAACAAATGAAACACAAATAGCAGGATTCTGACATTCGTAAGTTACAAACTACATTATAGAACATTAAAAATTAGACTATAACTAATATAATAGTTACTTTGCTCTATTCTTTAAAATGCATCCTTCATGGAATGCAGGAGAAAGCATTCATTTTCTGTCATTACATATCAAATATTATAAAAAATCAAAGTACCTCATGAACTAGTCTTAAAAGATGATTAAATCAATTAGAATATAAATTAGTTATGCTGTCATTTCTCAGACTAACTCAGAATGTCTTTTAGTTTAATGTGAAAAATGCTGCCATGGTGTATCAACTTTATGATAATGATTAAATTATGGAAGCAATAAGCCCACGTGTAATTTTACTAAAATGAAAAATTCAAAAAATTTTTTGTTTGTTTCTGGCTTAAAGTAATCTCCACAAACTCTAGCAAAACACTTGAAGAGTATGTTTTCTAGGCATGCTTGTGTAGGAAGGACATCATCCTAGAGATTCTTTCTTTCTTGATTCCATAATCAAAAATCTCGGTAGCATCAACCCCAAAGCATTATGTTGAAAAATACAAAATTACACTTTGCAAATACTTTTCTTAATGTATGAAATCAAATAACTCATTGTCATTATCAGTAATAGTAAGTGATTTCTGAACACTGACAAGGAATTTGGTACTAAACTAAGAACTCTACCAAGGTAGAAATATTTCCTAGTGAATTGCAATTCAAATAGAACTTAAACATGGTCACTTTAAAAAGAATGAAAGACCCCTTTTGTAAACAGTTTTTTTTTCTGAAACATTATAAAATAATGCATATATATGAATATATGTATATGTATATATAATAAGAGCTTAAATTGCTATCTCATAGTTTTCTAACTAACAAATAAGAAAACCCCCAAAGCAGATAAAAGCAAATAAAATTAAACAAGTTCCATTTTTTATTATTCTTTTATATCATTTAAACCATGGACAATAACTCTCCTCTCTCGGTTTTAAAGTTCAAATACAAATAAATTGGCAATTTTTAGGACTGCTTTTAATGTAGGTTATGTAAAAATGAGTATAACATCTAGCTCATACACACACTACTAAGTAACTACAAACTTTAATTTTAGGCTTTATAATTGGATACAAAAGTTTTTAAAATAAAATATTTAGAAATAATGGTTATATAGCTAGAAAACTGTTCATAACATCAGCTTCAATTAAATCAGATATATTTCTAATTAAGCTACAAAATCAATATTTTAAGATTCCATTTCATTTAAAATTTTAGCATTTCTAATAAAGTTCAAAATTTCAACAGCTGGCAGTTAAACATTATATTCATACTGGATCTAAAAATGCAACTACAAATCATCTTACAAGACACTTCGGTGGCAATGCAAATGTGACAATAAAAAGTTTTCTACATATACAAATTCATCTCTAAGCTCACCACTGCACCCCACACGCAATTCTAAACTAGTCGACAAACAAGAATCAGGCAACTCACATATACTTTAAACGGTGATCATACTCTGAGAAGGTGTAGAAAGATTTTAAATATTTGTAAATCTGATTTTTTTCTAAATTCAAGGAAGAAATTTATGATCGGTGATTTACTGAGGTATCTGATTGTATTAAGTCATGACAAAAACTAAAATAAATCCATTAGTGATCTATAATCAGCAAAAACCTCTCCTCTCAGCTTGATGCAGACCCCACCATTTTGGCTGTCACTTTTAAGATATCTTCCAAGACCCTGAAGCAGGTTTACCATTGGTCCACATCCTATGTCAAAGCATGATCTCATCAGAACTCAGTTCATTGGCTTATGAGGAACAAAACCCATTTCAGCCCCAGGGTCTACACAGCACAAAAAGGGAGACCACAATATCCTCCAATTAACTTGGCAAATATTGACAGTTAAGCTCATTAAGTCGAGCTTCCAAATTAGTTTTGTGATGCAAGACACAAACCCAGAATTTATTTTAATAGGCTTTTATGTTACAGTAATCTTTGAGAGTGTTTTTTTTTTTTTAAGTTTTTAAAACTTAATAATCTCATTTACATCTTTTTTAGCTGATGAATTTATTCTTTCTGCAAACTAAGGTCATTGGGCCCACCTTCTTTACAGGCACTGAAGCTCAGCCAGACAGTTAGAACTGACTCAGAACTAAATAATCATTTATTAGTATTATACACAAAAATACGGGCTGTATTTTCACAAGAAAAAGTAGGGACAGTATAGGTGTCCCTAAATCTCAAAGGTTTTTCAATGTCCAAAATACCATAAGATTACCATCCCACCCTTCCCACAGACTCTCTCTGTTAACCTGGCTCCAAATTCCCAGCATTAGAGTTACCAACACAAAGTTCCTCAAGGTCTTTTTTATTTTAAACTTGACCATGGTTTTGTAAAGTCCATGCTTGTGAGAGTGACAGAGCTTCTGGGTGGGCCCTGTCAATGTTAAGAGAGAAGAAGCAACCATAAAATCAAAGTTTCTCTCTCCCATGATTTCCATTAAAAGAAACAGTCATTCCATGAACAATTATACTAAAGATCCCAATTCTCATCAATGCTAGGCAAATGACAGTTGAAGGTTATTTGTATACTAATTATAGTTGAATAAACTCTTCCACCTGTAAACCTTAGCATAGATGGATTTCTGTATAGGTTTTGAAATGGCATCCCAAGAATATAGGACCTAGAAAGCAAGGGAAATGGTAGCATTGTACAACTCTTTAAAAAAGGAACTGCCATTCAAAGGTTGTAGAAAAACCTCACATACACTACACACACCTTCACCCTCAGATTCAGATAATAGCTGAATAATTTTTATTCATACCCCAAAATAATTTTTAATGCACGCAATACGGCAAATACTGAGAGAACTATGAAAGACATAAATATCTTAGAAACAATGTCAATGGCTGGTTCAGAGACTCGCTTCTAAAAATGAATGCTTTCGTAAGGAATTGTTTAAAAGGTGAAAGCTCCAACCAATGAGAAGCAGCAGAAGAGAACATGAAAGAGGAGTGGAACAAGAAACTGAGGGAGAGGGGGTGGGGAAGGAAAGAGAGGAGAAAAAGAAGACAGACAAGGGGGAGGGGTGAAGGAAGAAAATGCAGCATCTGGGAAGAGGAGAAGCAGAGTCCCTTAGTGCTAATGAACCCCTAAAAGGTCAGTCAGCAGCACAACCACCGGAAATGAGAGAAATGGCCTGAAAGTCAGATATCACAAGAGAGAAAAATGACAGCCGGAGAGGCTAAGAGAACAATCTGAACAGATTCAGGGAGAGAAAACCTAGCTTTACATATCTCAGGGGCTCCTCATTTATGTACTGTGCCAAAGGAAGCCACAATCCAAGTAATTAACGCTGGCACCACTTTATGCCAGGAAAAAGGCTCAGATCCCAACGTAGTCTCCCCTTTAGAGAGGCCACAAGGCAGTAGAACAGAGCAGGATGCCAACCACACAGAGGCAGACTCAGGATGCTTCTGTAGAAAGAGAAGGATCTCTCCACTAGGCAAAGGGAATGACGCCCCCTGGAGTTGTGCAGAGCAGTAGCCTTGGCAGGCACCTCATCCAGCCTGAGAGGGGGCAGGAATGGTTTTGCAAAGAAGATGATTGCAAAGCTGGATCTGCAAGATGAGAGCTAGAGAGAGAGGAGGGGTCAGATACTGCTGTCTACCAAAGCAGCACCTGCAGGGGAAATGAGCATGGAGAGGGCTTGGGCTACTTGTATGACTGCATGTATTTATGTAGCTCAGTGGGATTGGAGAGGAGGGTAATCAGAGGGACTGGCTAGAGACCAGGCTGGTGCTGGCAGTCAATCTAGACAAAGTGCCACGTCCACCACGAGTTGCCCACCTTATCTTTACATATCTCATAATAACACCTAAAATTACATCTGTGTTAGAGAAGCGCATGACAAAGAGGATTGTCTTAATCATATCATATATATGCTGCTTACAAAGAAAGATGAATGCAAAACTTATCTAATAAACAAATCATCACCATTTATACAAATGTAAGGAAAAAATCATAATTTTCAAATGAATGATGAAGCACCTGAAAGTGTTACAAAAGTTGAAACTGCCTGAGGACAAAAACCATATTGATTAGTTGTTACAATCCTGGCATCTAGTGAGTTTCCAGTGAGTGCTCAGTGAATGACAAGAGAGATTGGCATTTCTGTGTTCCAAAACACAGCTGATGGGAGGGTGAACGAGAGTTAACTTCCTTTTGTGTTGATCGTTGTGACCCTTTCTAACCTGTCTCGGTCTCAACTTGTCATGGGCAAATCTTGCAGGTTTGCTGCTCATTTGAAAAAGAATAATCTACTCTGACATACAAGGACCACTGTTGGCCAAAAGCAGACGATTCCTACACCTTTCTACAAGTATTTCCATATACGTTCTTTTTCTTTTTCTTTCTTTTATTTATAATATATATTTTATTGATATTTTACAGAGAGGAAGAGAGAGGGATACAGAGTCAGAAACATCGATGAGAGAGAAACATTAATCAGCCACCTCCTGCACACACCCCCACTGGGGATGTGCCCGCACCCAAGGCACATGCCCTTGACTGGAATCGAACCTGGGACCGACCCTTGAGTCCGCAAGCCGATGCTCTATCCACTGAGCCAAACCAGTTTCGGCTCCATATACGTTCTTGAAATTCATTTGTAGGGGAACATACAGGATAAGAGCTTCTAAGGCATTTACATAGACTCTCCTTGGTAACTGTCTACCTCCTCTACCTCCACCACTAATGCCCAGCCCACTTTATTGATAGAGTACGTTCAGGCTGATGGATAACAAGCACAGTGCTAGCCATTGAAGGCTTAGTGAGAGTGGGATTGATATTCATCAGCATTTCCTATTTTGCTTCTTCTGGTACTCTGGAGAGGGTTTGAAATGGTGCTACCACCAATGGCACACTCAAAACCAATATAATCAAATAGGGGGAAAAGAAAAGAACAAGACTTCAGACCATATTGCCTATCTCATTTCCTCTTACTTTCTAATTTAAAATTTGCTTAAGGATCATGCACTTTGATCCACCCCTTGCAGGATTATTTGCCCTCCATCTTAGGAAAAGGTATGACAGCTACTAGTGGTTGTTATTAATGGTGAAACAGTAGAAGGGATAATAAGACCAGAGTCACATATAATCAATCACCTTAGCAAGACTTTCTGAACTCTGCTTTTCCTTTCCTACCAAGCTTATGGAAATCTCTCTTGGCTTGTGTGAGAAAAAAATATGCTGTAGTGAAATCCACATACTTTATCTGAATTGCTCATAGTAATAATGGCAATGAGGTAAAAAGGCTCAAAGTCATTGGATTTTAGAGAGTAATTTATAGCAATGAGTACATTCACAGGCTGTATGATGCTGATGCTGACTGAAAATGCAATGCAACAAATGAAACACGCGCATACATCCTATATCTCACCTCACGTCTGCCATTGGAGACACAGTTCAGCAAGTGAACTTAGGAAAGCTTCCTGAGCCTACTGCTGGGCTAAAGGGTCAGAGAAGTAAAGGGTCCAAGAAGATAGTAAAGCAGATGGGATGTGTAAAGTGACACAAAACAAAAGAAGGTCATTTAAATTATGAGAAGTTCAAGGACAGGGTAAGTTTATTTTCTCCACATCTGGATGGGTGTAGTTGTATTTTTTTTTTCTTTCATACCTGAATTTCAAGGGAAGACTTTCATTCTGTAAAAATGCCATTGATAAAAAACAAACAAACAAAAAACTAAAAAGAGGATTAAATTGGCTATTTTAAAATTAAAGTAGATAAGGTGACAGGTATTTTGGCATATATATATTTCAGAGAGGAAGAGAGAATCATTGATTAGCTGCCTCCTGCATGCCCCACGCTAAGGGTCGAGCCCACAACTGGGCATGTGCTTAACTGGGAATCAAACCATGACCTCCTGGTTCATAGGTTGACACTCAACCACTGAGCCACACCAGCAGGCTATTTTGGCATATAAACAAAAGAGGAAATGTACTTCAAATAATATAAAACATAACGTATAAAAATGGGCAACTGGTTGTTTAAAAAAGAAAAACAGGAAAAGAGGAAAAGACAATTTCATTGAACCATTAACTTCAGTGATCTGATCTAGTCAAAATCAATTTTTTAAAACTGCACAATTAGCAAATATTTTGCCTGAATGTGGTAAATGGCCCAAGAATGCATCTGCTTGCTGTTTCTCTCATTGAGGAGAAAAGCATGGCCCTCAGTTAGAAATCACTTGAGCACAATTTGCGTTTTTAGTAATAGTTTATGAAGGTCCTTGAAAAATAGCCAGTATAGCCAAAATTCTATTTAGCCACATGCACAGGCAGAATAGCTACTTACTGACATTTTATTTAAGCATTTATTCAACAATATTTTAAAGGCAAGTATATAAAATGCAACCCATATCCCCAAATATCTCTCACCATTATGGAATGACCAGGAATGGCCTCTTTAAATCCCATTGGATGGCATCAGTGTCATCCTAATGTGATTAGACATTTAACTTCCCCAATTAAGTACTAACTACTTTGGTCAGAGCGATGCCCACATTGTATATTATCAATTGAATCTCCAGCACGTAGCCTGGAAGAATGTCCTCATCATTATTTTGTAAGTTATTTCTGTCAGTGTTAATGTTTGGAACATCCTATTCTTTAATTCACATAATGGAAAAAAAGGAGAACACCGGGAGATTGACTAATTTTTTTTGTGTGTGTTAGAATATTTAGTCTCAAATGCATTTATATGTAACATTTGTAATTACTGCTCTTCAACTGAAACATTTCAAGGCTCCTTTTACCTCCTTGGTTTCCTTCAGGTGCAAATATTGGATAGATAGAAATTCTAGGTCACAAAATAAGCCAGATGAGACCAAGTAAATTTGCTCTATTATCCCTTCCTTCCTTCCTTTGTTTTCAATCTTCTTCTTTCTCTCCGTAGAACACTTTGGTGTCTGAGATATTCTAGCTACTGACGGACCTCACTTTCTAGGCTCTCCCACCTCAGACCCGCTGTCCTGACTCAAGTGTTAGCTCCTTTCAGATTCTCTTTCCTTGAAACCAACACTTCCTTTCTTTTCTCTTTCTTTTTTAGCTTGTTAATAACCTCTTGCTTCTCTAATAATGTTTCTGATTCAAAGGTTTATCTTCCAGAGTGAAAAGTTTAGGCAACAGGAGAAATATTTGGTCCAAGAAGTCATCCCCATCACCACTGAATCACACCATCCTCCTGGGCTGTCGGTTCTGAAACACAGCCTGTGTTTATCTCTGTGTGGCAGCACGGTTCCTGCCATTCTTTATTTGGTTCTCTGCACAAGTTGAACTTTTGGTGCCCACAATGGATCTGGCATGAGCTCACTGGCACAGTCCCCGCTTTAAGAACTCCTATTCCCAATTGTAAAATCGAGTTGCTTCAAAATACTAGCATCATTGGCAAATCAAATTCTCTCCAATAATTAAATGCACATGAAAAGCAAATGGTTGTTGACCTCCTTTGTGGGCACCCACAATTTTGGATAATTTCCTGGAATAGTATTTGCCAACTGCAGCTTTCAGCATTTTTTTTCCTTTAAATTTTGGAAGATGGGTATTTGAGGAAAGCTCATTAGATGGGAATTATTAAAATAGACTGGGGAGACAATAACCCTAAAAAACGGCAATGGCGAACAGAGCAGGGAAGGTCTTTCTCCTTAAGCACAGGGAAGCAGAGCTACTAATTCCACTAGGAAAGCCACAGCCAAGAAAACCAAACTGAAGGCCCTGACAGCATTCATTTGCCAACCAATGCCCGTTCTGTCAAGAGCTGATGGAACTCCCCAGCACCATGGGGAATTTTACTCAATGTTCTGCATTCAGGCTTAAGTACGATCCTTTGTACAACACTGTGTTTACACAGCCAAAAGTGTTGTTTAGAATGAGCTTGCCTGTAGGATTTGCAGTCTACAATGAGCACACAGTCTGTTTTATTTAAATTTGCTCAGTCCACTAGCCAGTCATCCCAATTATTAGGCCCCTATTGGTAGATTTTTTTTTTTTGTAACTGACTTGACTATCCTTTCTATTTGGGGTGGTTGGATGGGGAGGGTTTGGGGTCACTGGACTTAGCCAAGGTCAAAATAAACATTCTGAACACCTAAATGGTGACTGTTTTCCCTGTCAAACTGTTCCGTAGACATAGCTAGTGTCATAAGGAAAATCCCAGTTATGGGTGTCTGTGTAGGAAAGATTACAAATATTGTCAGCCTGTCCTATGTTTCTCTGGAGGGCACAGCTGCCTAAGTGGATATTTAAAGGTCAGTGCACGCTTTCACAACTGAAATACACTTTTTTTTTTAAAAATGACCAACCAAAAAGAGGGAAAAGCAGTATTTGGAAGAAAATGGCATGTCCACAAAAACAACTTCAACTACTTTAGTATTTTGCCAGAGGCAAACTAATGGGAGGATAATATCAAGAGAACACACAGGGGTGATTTCAGAGCTGAAAGAATCAAATGTGTGAAGTAAAGCCAAAAATGGCCAGCTTTCTCATAAATAAAAGACATTTTTATGTGTTATATGTTCCCAGATCCTTTAAATTTATCATACACTGTCTTTAATATGGAATGCAGCATGTGTATACACATCTATTTACATAGAAAAAGAAGCAAACCAAGTAGTTTACACACACAATTAGTTAAACTTGGCTAATTCTAAGCCCAGTTACATACACATATTTTTTAAATAAAAATGTCTTTTACTGGATTTATGTAGAAATTTTCCCTCTTAAAAGCCAGAGATAGGAAATTTTATATGAATAAACAAAAACACTAAATTGCTATTCATTCTTTCTTAGCTTCAAAGTGAAAGGACTAATGTTATTTTACATTTACAGTATTATTAGTTCACTACTTTCTTCAAAGAAGTATTTTTTAAAAGACCACCCAGAAGTTTCAACTAATTGAGGAAGCAATCTTTACCTTATTTAAAAAGAAAGGCTGCATGGGACACATTCCTGGCATCAGTACTCTGTCCTATCTGTTTGGGCTGGATACAATGGAAAAGACAATTTTAAATTATGGAAATGCCTTGGTCTTCTCTGTTTGCTCCTAGAACACCCAAAGCAAGAAAATAGTTAGAATCTCTGATACCTCTTTTCAGAGACATTGTTTCATAATTTGAGGTTTAGAAATGCCAGGGGGGAAACAAAATGAGCCACCCAAGGAGATCATACAAGCCAAAGTCACAGATGTAGAAACAGGTTTTAGGAGTGTGATGAGTTTCTGAGTTTGGGGAAAGCATAAGATGTTATTCAAATTGGAGCATTTAGGCCATGGAATTCTCATTAGCTGCTTGGTCATGGAAGAAACATCTGTAATGGGAACTAAAAGGTTTTATAAAAGAATATTTGAGGAGTACATTGGAACCTAGAATAAGGAAAATGTTGGGTAATTTATATTTAGAGCCAAGTAAATGCTATTCTAATAGGTACCATTGTAACATTTTAGGGTTAATGGATATGGGTTTTATATAGTCATATGTCTTTCTTTTCAAAACAGGTCTTGCATTTTCTTTTCCTCAGTTATTATATTTGTGTGCTTATGATTTTATCCTTAAGGGGAAATATCCTATATAAAAAAAAGAGGTAATATGCAAATTGACCATCAATCTAACACACAAGATGGCTACCCCCATGTAGTCAAAGATGGTTGCCCCCATGTGGACACAAGACGGCCATCACAGATGGCCAGCAGGGGAGGGCAGTTGTGGGCGATCCTTTAATGTTTATATCTCAAACTCATCAAACTATTTCATTTACTTTTGAGCAATTAATGCATTACCATTAATAATAACTATCAGATTAAGCTAGCTTTAAATTTTTGACATGACTTGTTTGAGAATGCAGATATTTAATGATGGTACAATGCTCCTCTCATTCTGCTGCCTGAAGATTAATTTGAAATACTAACAATACATCCATATATATAAAGAGCCAGGGGCCATCACAACTGGATGGATGACCCAATAGGCCAGCAGAGTGGGCAGTGAGGGATCAAAACCACCAAACAACCAGTCACCATGAGGCCCAAGGCGCACCTCTCCGGCCCTCCCCCGAGGCCCACAGGCTCCAATCACAGCAAGGCTGCCTTCCAGAGGGTGAGCATGAGGCTGCAAAGGGCCAAGGCACAGGCAGTCACTGGCAGCTGTGAAGGTCCCAGGCTCAGGCTGGCAGTGGCAGCAGCCATAGTGAGGTAATGGGGGCAGCACCTTCCCAGGATTTGCTAGGTCTTCTCCCGCAGAGGAAGGTCAGACTGTGGTTTAGGCCAGGGGCTGAGGCAGAGGCAGTTAGGGGTGATCAGGCCGGTAGGGGAGCAAATTAGGGGCAATCTGGTCCAGCAGGGGGGCAAGGTCTGATCAGGCAGCAGGGGGTCAAGGTAGGGGGGATCGAGCCAACAGGCAGAGGCAATTAGGGGCAATCAGGCAGGCAGGCCAGCGAGCTGTTAGGAGCCAGCGGTCCCAGATTGCGAGAGGGATGTCCGAGATTGGAGAGGGTGCAGGCCAAGCTGAGGGATCCCCACCCCTGTGCATGAATTTTGTGCACTGGGCCTCTGGTAATGAAATAAAGTCACAGTAAGAGTGCAGATAATCTATGCTTTCTGTTTTCAAAAATAAAGGTTTTCAACTCTGCATTGACATTTATTTTCCATTTCTCTGCCGCACCTGCTATTTGTTTAATGAAAAGAGACATTTCCAGTGACAAAGACGTTATCTTATTCCTTTCTATAATTCTCTGAGCATAATCATCAAGAGGTTTGCTCTCAAGTCATGTTATTATAAATGAGTTTTTTCCCCTTTTAGTCTTAGAATTTCAAGACTCAAAACCTGTACTTGGGTGATAAAGCTAATACTAAGAATAATTGCAATGTGGCTCAGGAGCTAGAAGAAATAAAATGATCTGCAGAGTAGAAATCTGTGTTCCTGAAATAATAAAATCTTACAGAACAAAACACAATGTTTTGCATTTAGAAATACATTTTCCAGATATGAACCAGGGAAGATATTAGAATTATTCAATGTAGCATCACAGAAACATGAATGGAAGTTAAGGAAGATGATTTTGCTCAATGAGAGGAAGAACATTCTTGTAAATCCTGAAAAGTGACTTGCCCATGAAAGACAGAGCACTTTCTGCCACTGCAGGTGTTGAAGCAGATCGACAAACATCTGTCAGTTACATTACACAAGGGATCCCGCTGGTGGGTGGGAAGTTGGAACAGATTAGTCCTTTGAACTCGGATTCCAAGCCTAACCTTTGAGGTCAGAACTCTGAAGGACATGAAATGGATAAAATAATTGGCTAACAAGGAGGCTACAAATTAGGGAAAGAAAGACATTTCAACAATTACAGTAAAACTATATAGAAAAGAATGCTAACTGAAGTGATGGTGCATACAGAATATTAAAAGAGAATTGAGAAATAAGTGACTACTTCCGGGCAGCAGGCAGCAGTACAAGGTAAGGTTGCCCGGAGAAAGTGTTACATTGGCAATGCTAGTGTTAGCCCTATTTTGGGTGGGAAGGATAGAAGGTAAGGGAGTCCTTTCCAAGAGAAGGGCTTAGCTGAGAATTAGAGGAGTTGAACTTCTTGAGTGTCTGGGAAGAGAAGATATTCTGGAAATGATCGGAATCTTTGTGATAACGTTGCTTTTAGTCCGAAGGCCTACCTTCCAGAGCACTGGATGTAATCGTTATAATATTGTAAAAATGTCCTGCATAGATCATACACCTCTCAATCATCATATTAATTTCTTCTTTGTAATTTAAAGTAACATCAGATAGTGGCAATGTTACAAAGTTCAGAAGCCTCCTCCTTTGTAAATGAAAAAACAGAAATAAAAATGTAAGCCATATACCTAGTTTGAATCTGCTCACAAGATCCATTGGGTCCCTGCTTCAGTTCACATAACTAACTATAAAATGCACATGGCATCTTATGTTTTAACATTACTTATTGAGTTCCATTTTTTAATTATTCTTTTAAAAGTTTGGTGTTTTTTTTTCCTGAGTAATTGGTATTTATACTTTCTCCAGTTCTTGAAATACGAGGTATTAAAACAAATAATCACATTAGTGACAAAGAGGGGCATAAGCCTCCCAGACAGCTTCAGTAATTTTTCCTAGGTAGCAATGGGATGGCACAGCATCTAAAAACAAGTTGTATGCCGAAACCGGTTTGGCTCAGTGGATAGAGCGTCGGTCTGCGGACTCAAAGGCCCCAGGTTCAATTCCGGTCAAAGGCATGTGCCTTGGTTGCAGGCACATCCCCTTGTGGGGCGGGTGTGTGTGTGTGTGTGTGTGTGTGTGTGTGTGAGAAGGGGGTGGTTATGCAGGAGGAAACTGGTCAATGATTCTCTCTCATCGATGTTTCTGGCTCTCTATCCCTCCCCCTTCCTCTCTGTAAAAATCAATAAAATATATTTAAAAACATAAAAAAATAAAAATAAAAACAAGTTGTAGAAATGGGCTGCCACTAACATATATCTCCGTCCAGCTTCTCCGGGTACCAGGTGCAACTACAGCCCTCTGTGCTGGAAGACTTCACTCTTTCAGAGACAGCACAGCACACAAATCATATCTACCCAGAATTCAGTCAAGCCAACCCGCTGATTTTTGGCATTTGCTAAAGTGGAAAGAAGCAATATTTCCAAATGGCTAATTTTGCTGCTTGTTAGTTGATCTGAAGTCCTTTGTTTCCAGGATCTTTTAAGAGCCTGAAATGTCAGCAGTTTTTTGATGCCATGCCTGAGCATGGTTTTTTACTTTTTATTTTTGATTGCTTATTATTTATCCTATTGGGGCTGTTGGGCTTTGGTCACAAGCTATTATTTCTAAGAGATTGTTTCTGTCCCGTTCGCCATTTCTCCTTCTGGGATGCCAATGTCTGCATCCCACATAATAGGTTCACTTCTTCCCTCCACCTCTCACCCAGTAATTTCCTTCTTTTTCCCTCTCAGATTTCAGTCTGGTTATTTTTTTTTTTTCAGACCTATTTTCCAGTTTCTAACCATCTCCTCGATGTGCCTGAACTTTTTGAGAAACTCATGCATGGACTGTTTAATTCTAGCTATTATGTTTCTCAGTTCTAGAATTTCCATTTGAATCGTTTTCTTGTCATTTCCAGTTCTTTGGAAAAATTCTCTTACCATCTAATTTATTAAACATATTACGCATACAAAATCTGCATCTTCTAACTCTAATATTTATATCTCATATTGATCTGTTTCTGTTTTTTGTCTTGATATTTTGGTTATTTGATCCTGTTAGCTGGTATGCTGGATTATTTCAGATGAGGAGAGGTGAGATTGGAAAAGTTAGCTAGACTTGATCACTGAGAACCTTGCAAGTTATATTAAATAATTTGCACTAGCACTAAATGTTCACCGCAAAGACATTGAAGGGCTTAAGTAGGCAAATAGTTAAGATTTACGCTTTAAAAAGACTACTCTAACTCCAGTGGGGCGCAGGGCGGGTGGGGGTGGGGGTGTGTGTGAGAAAGCGACATGACTGGAGACACAGACCAATGGGCAAGTTTTCCTAGAATTCAGGCAACTAGCATGGTAACAAAGGATAAGGTTTATATTGGGTCGGCAGCTAAGTAATTGCGGGTTTCACACATATATGGCTTCAGTTGAATTTTTAGTTTGCAGACGTAGTACAAATGTAAAACACATTTTGTTATTTGATAGTTGGCTATTCAGCTGTTAATCAGTAAAAAAAGTTTTTTGATCTGTTTTGTAGTTTTCGTTTGGCGTTAGTTGAAAAATGGAAAATCAAAAGGAACATTTTCGTCATATTTTGCTTTTTTATTTCCGCAAAGGAAAAACGCATCGCAAGCTCATAAAAAGTTATGTGCTGTTTATGGTGACGAAGCCTTAAAAGAACGGCAGTGTCAAAATTGGTTTGCCAAATTTCGTTCTGGTGATTTTTCACTCAAAGATGAAAAATGCTCTGGTCGTCCAGTTGAAGTTGATGACGCCCTAATCAAAGCAATAATCAATTCGGACTGTCACAGTACAACACGTGAGATTGCAGAGAAGCTTCATGTATCACATACATGCATTGAAAATCACTTAAAACAACTTGGCTATGTTCAAAAACTCGATACATGGGTTCCTCACGAACTGAAAGAATCAGTTAACGCAACACATTAGCAGCTGCGATTTGCTAAAGAAACGTAATGAAAATGACCCATTTTTAAAACGACTGATAACTGGCGATGAAAAATGGGTTGTTTACAACAATATCAAGCGGAAAAGATCGTGGAGCAGGCCAGGTGAACCAACTCAAACAACATCAAAAGCTGATATTCATCAAAAGAAGGTTTTGTTATCAGTTTGGTGGGATTACAAAGGAATTGTCTACTTTGAACTCTTACCACCCAACCGAACGATCAATTCTGATGTCTACATTGAACAACTAACGAAATTAAACAATGCAGTTGAAGAAAAGCGGCCCGAATTGACAAATCGAAAAGGTGTTGTATTCCATCATGACAATGCAAGGCCACACACATCTTTGGTCACTCGGCAAAAATTAATGGAGCTTGGTTGGGATGTTTTGCCACATCCACCATATAGTCCTGACCTTGCACCATCTGATTACTTTTTGTTTCGATCTTTACAAAATTCCTTGAATGGTAAAAATTTCAATAATGATGATGATGTCAAATCGTACCTGATTCAGTTTTTTGCTAATAAAAACCAGAAGTTTTTTGAACGTGGGATTATGATGCTGCCTGAAAGATGGCAAAAGGTCATTGATCAAAATGGGCAATACATTACAGAATAAAGTTATTTAGTTCCATGAAAAAATTGTCTTTGATTTTCTTTAAAAATCCGCAATTACTTAGTTGCCGACCCAATACTAATGGAGACAGAAAAGGGTATATATAGTCAAGAGATATTTATGAGATAAAATAAAAACATGATGACTCCCATGTTTTTATTTTTGGAAACAGAGTAGAGAAGAAATGGAGCCAAACACAGGAGAAAGAAAAGTTGCCCACTTGGGACCTATGGAGTGTGAGATGCGTTTGAGACCGCCCAGCCATAAGACGCTTGAGGTTTGGACACTCAGGAGAAAATGTGGACAGAGGCAGTGGCCTGGGAGTCACGGGCACAGAGGTGCCGATGGTGTGATGCAGGGAAGCAGATGCAGAATGGGTAGGCAGAGTGAGGGCAAGGCGCCCTGTGCTATTAGAATGCAGGCTGCCAAGGAGCAGGTAGGCTTCTCCTTATATACCTGAAATGGAGGCGGAGATCGAATCCTCAAAGAAGGCCGGCGAAAGCCAGGAGAGTGCGATGTCACAGAAGCCAAGGGGTTTGGGAGGGGCGGGTGCCAGTTAGAGAGGGTCCATGGGAAAAAGACAGAGGGGACATCTGTAATACGATCGATCATAACGATAAATAAATCTTCAAAGAAGAAGCCATGAGGTTGTTATGAAGAGAACTTGGCCACCAACATTAAATGCCATGAAGAAAACATGGGAAACAAGTCCCAGGTGAGTCTCCTGAGGAGGTTTACAGTGGAGCAGGTGAGGGAAAGAGCGCTCTGCGGTGAGTTCAGGGGTAGAGAGGTAATTCATTAAGTGTGGCTCTGGTAGCAGTAAGATTGGTCGATAGAATGTATGTGAAAGTAGAGAAATTCACCTATTTTAAGACAAAAAGATTTGACCATGATTAAATGCCAATAGGAAGAAATAGCCAGAGTGGGAAAGATAAAGCTACATAAGGGAAAGAGGCTAGTTGATAGTGGATGTTTTTGAGATGATGAAGGATAAATGGACCCAGAGCTGAGGGGGCAAGGTCCACCTTAAACTCTAGAGATAAAGGAGATCATTGTTGTTTTTTCCCCTCCTAATAGAAGGGTAAAAGGAACTTGAGGGGCTGCGAGAGATCAGGGACTAGTTCGGGTGGCAGGACAGTGAGAAGGTAGTTCTTTATGGCTGGCGGCTATTTTCAGAATAAGTTAGGGAGCCTGGACATCTGCGATAGAGAGATCAAGAAGCAAAAACAATTTGAAGACATATGGTAGAACAGCTGAAGTCAGATACAAGAAGGTGTATGGTGCTCCTATTCTTCAGGGTGATACAAGTTCTTCCTAGCAGTTTATAGCAGTTTGGAACACATGCAGAGAAAGTGAATAGCTCGATTTTCCCTGAAAAGGACTTTTTGATGGCGGATCCCTCTGCGGACAACAGGACAAGAACACTGAGAATGTCGGCCAGTATGATGGACAATGGAGAAGAAAGTGAAGACAAAAGGGAGAAAATAGGTAGAAGGAATATAGGAAGTCTGAGATAGAGGCTACCACTCAGTTAGATGAGCCAGTAGTCGGTAACTCCAAATTTTCTAGTTTGGTGATTAGAATTATTTATATATAATGAGACCAGTTTGCTTGAGCTAGTATTGGCTATACCTATTTAGCTGAAATAATTAGTAAAGCATATAATCTACTTCCAAAAGTGTTCTGGTTTGGATAATAAATTATATGGTATTGGTATATCCATTTAGAGATTACATGATGTGGAAGAAAGATAATGAGTTCCATTTTATACATATTGAGTAACAGTTTATTGGAAATTCAAGCTGAAAGGACAAGTGAACTGAACACACATGCAGATGCAAACTAAATTCATCCATAAAACAGAAATTAATATAGTACTAAATGACACAGTTTAGTAACTATCTCAAGACTGATATACTGATTTGCAGATAATATATTAAACTCCTAGAAAATAATTGAATTAAATACTTAAGAGCTCTTCTTTGGTATTAAAACATATTAAAATTTTGGTTAAAATGAAAAAAAAATTAAGCACTTGCAGGATAATTTTAGAATTAACCAAATTATCAATCTGTTAACATGTGAATGTACTAAGTTAATGTTGTCATACCTCAAAACATCACAAGGTGGCAGCACATTTACAATATAACATATTAACAAGGGAAAGGATCCCTTTTAGATATTCTGCAGTTAAAATATTTGAGAATTTATATCCATTTTACATTATATATATTTTTAAATGTGTGCTCTTTCATTTAAAATTGTTTTGTCATTGTTGCCAACTTGAAAAGGTAAACATGTTAAAATTTAATTTTTAAAAAATGCACATTATTTAAAAAACATTTTAGACTAAAACATGATCACTAATGTACCTTTCTGGCATTCTTAAGGTAGCTATTACAATATAGGGTATAAAACACCATAGTTATAAATGTTTTATAAATTTGCATTTGGTTGGTATATTGTAGTTATATAATTTTATTTTATTTCTTAATACTTTTATCTCACTAATGAAAGTAAATTCAGTAATTTCATTTGTTGACATTTTGAAGGAGAGTTTAGAAGTCTCATGGAGAAATTTTTTTTTTTGGCCATATTCTAGCTATAGAAACTTCAACTTGATAGATAGGATTATCAAATTTAGTCATTGCAAAATATAGGGCACCCAGTTAAATATGAATTTAAGATAACAATTTATTTAGCATAAGTATATAACATTCAATGTTTGACACATGCTTATACTAAAAATTATTCAGTTATTGGTTGTATTTTATATGGCCAACCTAGTGGAGTGGTAGGGGTGGTGGAAAGGAAAGTTGGGTGGGGAGGGGAAGCACATTTTTGAGAAACCAAAAAAATTTAGGATTTTGGTCTTCAAATCTAATCTAAGATTTAGAGGTCTTCAGGATCAAGGAGCCAGGAAAATAATTAAAAATGGACTTTAACTCAGTTGCATTCTGTGGCAAACTCATTTATATGCTAAACTAAACAACATGGGCTAAGGCTAATCAAGTACTCTGGTGAATTACCACTTACGCCACACATTGATTACTGATTTTTAAACAACAAGAAAAAAAATGCACCAACATATATTTAAAGCTATCTCAGTATTGGGCAGAATTGAATAAATAACTACAATTCAGACATGTTGGGGTCTTACTTAGGTTCAGGGTTATCATTATGAAAATCTTTCATTAGAGCATCAAGGCTGGGAAATGACATTTTAATTTCATTTAATTCAACCAACATGTCTGATACCTTCTATCTGCAGAGGACTAAGACTGTGTGATATAAAAATTAATAAAAGATTGATGTTATCCAGCTCAGTGCACATTTAGAGTTCATAATATAAAGGTTAAAATGATGCGAAATACATGCCAAATGCATTCTTAACAATTTTCCCCAAAAGTTTCAGTTCTTGGTCCACCATCTGCCATTGTTCTTCCCTGAGATGATTTTCTTCCCTCTTGAAACTGAGGGTGTCCTTATGACTTTGATTAAAATTCATGGAACCAGGATTGAATTTTTATTTAATTTTTAATTTTGAAAACATTTAAGACAATTTTTTGTCTCTTTTAAAAATATTTTTATTGATTTCAGAGAGAAAGGGAGGAGAGAGAGAGAGAAACATCAGTGATGAGAGAATCATTGATGGGCTGCCTCCCGCACGCCCCCTACTGGGGATCGAGCTAGCAACGTGGGCATGGGCCTTGACAGATAATCAAATCCTGGTTTATAGGTCGCCCACTCAACCACTGAACCAGGCCAGCCAGGCTGTTTACTTACTATTGACCTCTTACAACAGAGAAACCAAAAGATAAATTTACAAGCTAATTAAAAAGGTTTTTTCTTTGTCATTAAAGACCACGTTTCTAAAGGTATGATTTATAAACTTGCCAATCTAAAGAATTCTGATTACTTACATTTTAGTTGTCAGTAAAAAATAAGGTTATAAGAGTTATGCATTCACATTAATATGGAAGGAAATGGTGTGTGTTTCAGTGAATAACAGTATAAGGTATGGAAATACATTTTTTAAAGGAATTAAAGAAAATTGTTTGTCCTAAAATGCAGATGGTTATTTCTGAATAAGAAGAATAAGAGGGACTAGGAAAATTGTAGAGGTTTGTGGAGAAGGAATCCTAAGAAAGGAAAATCTATGTATGGTCAAGATGAAAAAACATTAAAATAAAAGTAGTAGAATAAGTTAATTTAAATACCTAAAGTAAGCTAATACAAAATTGGAGTTTGGTTCTTTCACACTGTCACAAGGATAAAGTTTTCCTATATTATTCTGCCCCAGATGTTTTGAAAAGTTTTCTGCACAGAAAGCAAGGACTGAATATTTTATTTAAATACATTTCTGTGTTGTTGTTTTTTTGTTTTCTTAATCAGGTGCTAGATCCCTCAAGAAAACAATTTTCTCAATCCTAAGAACTGAGTCATTGATAATAATAGGTTACCTATGTTTATCTTTGATATCTTTTACTTTCATTTGGAGCAAATGGATAATTTAATATTGCTTCATAAGGATATGTGATCTTTTCTGGTCAAGTATGTTTGACAAACTTCCCAAGATTCAGGAGGTAAAAGGAGATTATTATTTATTTTAACCTGAATATTGATTTGGGTAATTCTAGTGGGTGCCTGCTATACCTCAGAGATTTGTTCTCTCTCTCTCTCTTAGTATAAGACAAAATTTAAACAAATTAGGCTTATTTGATACCTAAGTACATGGAAAGATTTATCAAATAAAGAAATAAGTATATCATATTTGCATGCATATGTTCTTATTACTGAATATATTCAGGAGATTATATTCTCCATGAGTTTGTAAAGTCCTGATATAATATTTTTTATTTGTAATTCTAATCGGTATCTTAAAATGTTATGTTGCAGAAAAAAGCAAATTTCTTTGTTAATTGCATTATAGTCGGATCTATTAATTTTTGTCATTGTTTTACTCTGATACTTTTGCAAATATGTTTCATCTTCAGAAAGATAGAGAGGATTCTTTATTCCCAAATACAGGTTTCTGAGAATAAACTTTCATATTATGCCTTTAAAATGGATAAAGATTTCTAGAACTCTAAGGCATAATTGTAATCACGAAATGATTAAGACAAATAAGAACTTATTATTTGCATAAGATCAATAAGAATCTGTTCTTTTAATAACAGGACATAATTGAAAGCTGGATTTTATTATCAAGGCTTTGACTGGAATGTCTTGTTTGAGAAGGAAATGCATACACTTGGATATGAACAGACAGCTTTAAGGAATTCAGTCTGACTTACAGAAAACAATAAAAACCCTTGGAAATATTGGTCTGGTACTTGCTCACATGATTTCCAGCAGCCTTACCATGAAATTCAAGAATGTCACTTCTTGAACCTTGAGATATTTGGGGACTCAAGAAGAGAGGAACTCACCCAAAATCTAAAGGTATTGCAGGCAACATCTAACAGCAAGTCCTTATCCTGGTTTTTTTTTTATTATTTTTTATTTTTTTATTTTTTACCTTAAGAGGCAATTTAAATTCTATCAGAAGATTCCTTATGAAAGATTCCAACCAAGCACATTTAAAAATGCCAACATGATTAATTAATATTCTTTCTGACCTTACACAAGCTTGTAAATAACTTAGTCTTAGTTTGGCTATCTTTGGTCAAAAAGGAATTATTAGAGAGGAAAATTTTATGTTTCAGTATTAATAGAATAGCACTGTAGTAGAAAATGGTAATATACATTGTAGATATTAGATTCTAGTAAATTTCATTGGCTTTTGGTGTCCCCCCACCCCCCTGCTTATAAAATGGAATTCTTTTTGTTTCCTACAATATCTACTATGATTCTCCAAACATGTTTCACTTTTCTCTGATCCTTTGTCTAGAACTAAAACTGTCTTTCTCCAAAGCCATGAAAGCTAAAGATGGACAGCTTGATATAAAATTGAGAAAACTGCCACAACTCACATTTGAACAATCTATGACTGATGCTGTATAAGCCGCGAGGAAAGTTTTCCTGGACACCTGAGGGCATCATCAGAGACATTTCAAACTACCAAAGATGCGTTAGCCTTACATCTGGAAATCCCAACTGACAGCCTTAAGAACTCAGAAGCTGCCAAAACCAGTTTAACTCAGTGGATAGAGCGAAAGTTCCCAGGTTTAATTCAGGTCAAGGGCATGTATCTTGGTTAGGGGGTGTGCGAGAGGCAGCTGATCCATGATTCTCTCTCATCGATGTTTCTAACTCTCTATTGAAATATAGTGGCAACCATACTTTGGTAAAAACTGCTATTTGAATTTTAACCCTTCTAGTTTGGCCCCTGCATCTGATTAAAACACAGGGTACTTACCTCAGCTTCCAGGTGGAGACCTGGAGGCTAAGGCAATTTTCCCTTGCCTGGGACCAGGACCACAGGAGATTGATTCCCACTGACTCAGTAGCTTCAGGGATAGAAACTGTAGATAACCTTTAGAGTCTAACTGCTGAGCTCTGCTTCTGTGTTATCACTATTGCAAGATAGGGCCACATTCCAATGTCCAGCAGGATGTGACTGGGAACCAACCCTGCGGACTGTCCCCAGTCTTTAGAATTTAGTCTTTAGGATTTAAAATTTAGAACAAAGGAAAATTCCTGTGATTTAAACCTTTAAAAGGGACTGCCTACCCCTGAAACGGGGCAGTTGTGTAGAGACCACCTGCGTGTGGTGCTCTCTCGGCCGTCCTGGCCAGTTCAATAAATCCTTGCCTGCTTTTTTTTTTTTTAAATTAACCAGCCTCCGGTGGTCTTATTTTGAACCCAGGGTTCGACCCCACAACATCTATCCCTCTCTCTTCCTCTTTATAAAAAAATCAATAAAATATATTAAAAAAAACAAACTCAGAAGCTGGTTTGTTTGTTTGTTTATTTATTTATTTATTTATTTATTTATTATTGCAGGTAGGAAGGGAGAGGGAGAGCGAGAAGCATCAATAATGACAGAGAATCACCAACCAGCTGCCTCCTGCACTCCCCACACCGCAGATTTAGCCCACAACCCTGGCATGTGCCTGAATCAGGAATCGAACCGTGATCTCCTGGTTCATAGGTCAATCACGGAGCCTCGTCGGCAAGACCAGAAGCTGGTTTATAATTTGCTCTGCTTAGCCTCTGTTTTTACTTTGTTTTCATAGACATAGCTCTTATTAAATACCTGTTATTATGGAATTGAACAGTCAGCCATTTAACCCGTTCTACTGCTCAATTCCAGCAGATCCCCTTAGAGTCCTCAGCACATGTGGGTGCTTAGACAATAGGATTGTTCTGGAAAAAGTAGTCTCTACAGCAGCTAACACAATATGCTACACCTACATTAACACCTCTGGGGAAGTTCAGACTCAGAAAAAAATAGAAGCCTACTTAGTTACAAGATGTGAGAAAGGAAGACCCACTGTAATCTCTTTTCCTGGCTACCTCTGGAATGGGAAGTCTCTTTCCTGGACTGTAATTATATTGATCATCCTTAGCATATTGTTTTCTAATGGTTATAGCTCACATGTCTTTGAGGAAATATTTCATCTTTAGGACTAAAGACAGTCCTCCCAGGGGAAAAGCAAACGTTATGAAGGTACAGAGTATTCATGATAGATTGGAAACTAAAAAATATTTTAAATTAAATATAAGACAGTTTCATTCCTCTAATCCTGCACTCTGCCCCTGAATTTTCAGCAGGAAGTAGCTAGAGGAGTCTTCACCCTTTCTCCTCAAGACTGAGAGGAATGATCAAAAGAAAAAGAAGCATTAAAATCAAGGATCATTATGGCTTTGATTAAAGTTAGTTTTAGCTCAAAGAGCTCAGCCTATCCCCAAAAGTTGAGCCTAGCTGAAGAGAACCCAGCCTAACTCCAAACAGTTGAGCCCTATCTAGAGGGTCAGAGCCTAGCCCCTAACTGCCTAGTGTAGCCCCAAGGAGTTGAGTCTAGGCCTCCTCCTCCTCTTCCTCCTCTTCCTCCTCTTCCTCCTCCTCCTCAGGACTTTTCCTTTCCCCTGAATAATCAACAGAACACCTGCCTAGTGGTCACAGGATCTGGACCTCCAGTAGCTGACAATAACATCTTGACTTAAGTGATGTATCAGTTCCTGAGTCCTAAGTTGGAACAAACCTTAGGGCTACTTTCCCATAAGATCAGACAAAGAGGAAAAAACGGTCAGAACTATCTTCAAGACCTGATTCATCACCCTTATCTCACCTTCAAACAATCAGCTCCCAGCACGCTGCCTAACCACTAACCAAGGATTTCTTGTAATTTTGCCCTATATAACCTGTCTCCTGCCGGCCATTGGGGAGTCTCAGTCTTGAACATTAGCTTCCTGTCCTCTTAGATGGTGCTATTCATAATAAAACAGCCAATCTTTCTGTTAGGTTTGATCAAATACTCGAATCAATTCCCCTCCCCTGGGAAATGACCTGTAGGCCACTTTATGATGGACATTCCCTTCTGCTTATACCACATTCCACTTGCTGAGACCATTGTCCTTCCCCTCCAGAAGTTACACACCCCCTACTGGCCCCAATCTTCAGGCAAGGTAGAAAAGATGAATTCCTTAATTCTCTATTACCCTGTTCCCCCCGTGCACCCTCTTTCTTAGTGCCTTTGAGCTCATGTATGGAAGAGCCTTCTTATTAGGAAACTTCCCTTCCACAGAGACTCCTCTAGGAGACTGTCCCCATTTTAAATCTTGTCCATCAATTACTCAGAGATCCTGCTGATCAGGTCCTCCCTCAACCTTTTATGGGAGCCATTCCCCCTGCTCCTCTACACCAGGGGACTGGGTCCTCCTACAGGAAATCCATTCATCAAATAATTTACAGCCCTGATGGCAAAGCCATTATTGGGTACTTCTAACTACCCCAACTGCAGCTAAACTATCAGGGCATGTCCCATGGTTCTGCCTTCCAAATTAAGACTGGCCCCATAACAGCACCATTTTACAGGGTGAGATTTCCTTCTTTTTAGACCCCGAACATACATGCCCTTTCCTCCACTTGGGACAAGCCCAGCCCTGGAAGTAGAGATCAGCTCTCCTTCTCATGTCACTCCAGCCCTTCTCTCCCATACCCATAAGGAACCTTCTTGAACAAACACTTAACCTTGCTCATTCCCTCCTAAACCAGACCAATCGACCTTACCCAGGAACTGCTGGCTCTGCCTTTCCCTCTCCTCTTCGGTGTATCCTACCATCCCTATGCATATCAAGAAATAGAGTCAGGTAAAAATCACTCTAGCTTATAAGAAGGAAAAGGGAACCATATTTCTCAAAAAGACAGATACCCTTCTAGGTAATTATCCTGCAGCCCAGGCAAATCAAGCCGCCCTTCTTTTCCAAACTTATATCAAATCTCTTATTAAAAATACCGGTAGCTCCTTCCTCCATCCTAGGCCCAGGTCCTATTACTCTACGTACCCCACTAATTGCCCAAGCCCCTTTATGCTGTATAAGGTCACAGGGAAAAAGCAAATTTAAATTAAATATATCACAGGGCAATATAACAACAGTCCATTTCCCATCATCAGCTGGCAACACCACAGTAACCTAGAACTACTGAATCGCCATTGGTCCCGATGGGTTGACTTCCAGGTCTGCCCAGAAGACAATGGTTATTTCCTGTAGGTTACTGTGGTGTTGTTATGGGGCCAGTCTTATTTGTTGTTATGGGGCCAGTTGTTATGGGGCCAGTTCTAGGTTACTGTGGTGCTGTTATGGGGCCAGTCTTAATTTGGAAGGCAGAACATGGGACATGGTCTATTTTACTTCTTATCCAACCATCCATACCTGAGGCTTCCCTGCTCCTTTCCTTCCCTTTCACTTAGATAACAACCCATTCCAGCATTTCATTGCAATAAAATCTCAACCACTCATCTGTCACCCCTTATTGGTAGCGATAGCGCTATGGTGACTACCTTTTAGCTTGGAGCACGGAACTGGAAAAGGAACTTCACACCCTTTAGTTCACCTCTTCTCCCTACACCTTTCAGCTTGTCTCTGTGATCCGGGATTTTTCTTCCTCTGTGGGGAAAACACATACATCTTCCTCCCAACCAGGACCCTGTACTCTCGTCTATCTCTCATCCAATGTAGATGTAGACCCCAATAATCAGTCTTTACCTGTACTTGTAACCAATTATATCTGACACAAAAGGGCAATCCAAATAATCCCTCTCCTCATAGCCCTCAGCATCACAGCAAGGCTTGGAACTGCCTGAGGGGGCTTAACCACTTCTCTGGCATATTTTGCAAATTCATGGGGCTACTGACTAAAATATATAAATTGGTATACCCGACTACTTCCCTTCATAAGACCATTAATGTTCCTATTCCTCATCTTCAGTTTTGGCCCATGTATTCTGTGCCATTTTTCCTTTCCTTCAGAGCCACTTTGAGCCTTCACCAAGCCGTCTCTCAGGGAAATCATGCTGCTATGACCTCTCTCTACAACCATGAGGAATCTATACAGTTTTCTAGCTGACCACTATCAAAGTCCATCCCCCTATTATCTCCACGTTCCCTGTCAGCAGGAAGTAACTACTGAAGATATGTCCTTCATCCCTATTCCATAAAACAAAAAGCTGGATTGTTAGTGTTTTTTTTTTTTTAAATATATTTTATTGATTTTTTTTACAGAGAGGAAGAAAGAGGGATAGAGAGTTAGAAACATTGACGAGAGTCATCAATCAGCTGCCTCTTGCACATTCCCTACTGGGGATATGCCTGCAACCAAGGTACATGCCCTTGACTGGAATCAAACCTGGGACTTTTCAGTTCCCAGACTGAGGCTCTATTCACTGAGCCAAACCGGTTTTGGCTGGATTGTTAGTTTTGCTCAAATAATTGAATCAATTCTGCTCCACTGAGAACTGACCTTTAGGCAACTTTACAATGGATATTCCCTTTAGCTTAGATCGCATTCCACTTGCTAAAACCATTATCCTTCCCCTCCAGACCTGTCTAGAAAATTTTCCATCCAGAAAAATCCCATTCAGGGTCCTTTATAATTTCTGACTCCCCATCCCTGGGTGCTGGCGCCATTTTAGGGCTCTGCCCATCTGGTTTCCAGATGACCTAATAAATGTATAATCCCTCAGCACTTTTGTCCTGGTGCATTCCTCTTTCAACAACCCTAACACTTTCTCCACTGCAATTCTCAAGTGTCTAGTGCTTGGCTCTGGCAACACAGGTAGATGACTCTTTCTGTTCTATAGTGGTCTTCCATGTATTTTTAACTCCCATTTTAATACTAAAGACTTCCAAATGTTTGGAAGTTATGACCTCTCCCCTGGGCTTAAGATATGTACAACTCAGATGGGTTTTTGGCTGTCCCATTTTCTAAATTAGACTCACCGTTGTCTCCAGAAACTTTTACCAATCTTAGTCAATTGCATCCCTCTTCATGTTATCTTCTGCTCTTGAAACATTCACACTATCCTTGACTTCTCTCCTCCATCAATCAATGCAGCCTTATTAAATTTGTGCCCATAGTGTTCCCATTCCTCTTACATTTATTTCCACCTCCAATCTCACTTTCCTTAAATTTTGTTAAAATTATCAAGTAATTTGAATCACATGAAAATCTTTATACCAATCAGTATTATTTAAATCTGAGAAGAGTTTGTGAATTTAACACCATTGAAAGATAGGAAGGCAACTGATAAGGACACAAAGACAGAATCAGGGAATGGCCTGGGCTTTGGAGGTGTTCAGACATTTGAGATATAGGCACTTGGGATAGAAGACAAGGAGACCCCTGAGGCCTCATGTTCAGCACTGTGCTGGGCACTTATAACAACAATGAGCATTTATAGGGTGCCTACACAATGTCCCGCTTTAATTTCACACCACGTGGTGATTGATGCAGGCCAATGATCCCTCTCCTCTAGGCTACAGAATAGAAAGGGAAGGAAATCGATCTCTCAATCCCATCCATCAGTCCTAGCAATTTAAAAAGTTGGAAGCACACCTTTATGCTATAAGACCAGATCAGTATCTTATGGGAGCACTAAACATAATCAAAGAGAACATAAATAAATCTGAAACAGTTAATAAAACATGACTGTCATGCCATATGTTAAATATAAAATGGAATTTAAACAAAATGACTCTGATTACAGCAAGTTTTCACTGTTCCTTTTTCTGCAGTTAGTTTTCCAGAATCTACAATAAGCATCAATGGCCAAATGTCTCTGAAACGAAGTGCAGTTAAGTAACTGTCCACATATGTCTAAAAGATGTTGGCTTTGACCAGTATTTCCAATGTGACGGCTAATTCCTGTGCTTGCCCTGTATATATTACTGTCATCCTCTTTCAGCCCCTTGACTTAGAGGAATTCTGGGACCAAATATACGAATTCTCATTGTCCTCTTCCTCTAGACCCAGATACTTGGGGTAGCATATGGGCTCAAACAGTAGAATATAACAAGCCATAGGTGGTCTACTTATTCAGGTGCAGCAACCCAATCCTGGCAATGAAGGCTGAGAGAACATGAAAGTAGATTATGGCAAAGTGAAAAGAAAGGGTTCAAAAGAGTGGGTTTGGATGCCCCTGGGGATAGAGGCAGGGTGGAAGGACAGGTTGATCAGCCTCAGCTAGAAGGAGCCAGTGGTTAACAGGACCTCAGGTCCTTCAGGTTTTTATAAATAGGCCTTGAGGGAATCCCTCTGGAGTGGAGTCCCTGAGAGATTGAAGACCATGGAGAAGTAAATCAACTTAATTACACCCTTTGGTGTAAAGATGGCTAGGCCTCCAGATGTTTAAAATTTTGTTTTTACAGAAAACAAAACATTTAAAGAGATAAAAAGCTTGAAATGTAAGTGCATGAGTGAAACTCATTCACACTTAGTGTGTAATCAGTCAAGAAATCAATAAACCAGATCCTCTGGCTTGAAGGGAGAGCAGGAGTCTCAGGTTATGAGGTGGGGGGAGGGGAGAGGGGGAGGAAAGTTTGGATAAGTTCAAAGGAAGAAGTCCCAGGAGATTAAGAAGGCAAACTGCACCTACATGGCAAATTTTACTAGTGATTCATGATGTGTGTCCATCTGTCTTCTTCACTAGCTTGTGAACTCCTTGAGCCAATTATTCTGTAACACCAAGCATGGTGCCTGGTGAAACAGAGAGCACTAACTCACTCTGTGCTCAGTCTGAATTTTAGTAGCAACCGGAGGACAGTGACCATATGCAAGTGAATTTTTTGCTTTTCCTGTCTGTCCAACTAGACATGTTGTTGGAAGCATAGCCCTCTGGGAGCCCTGGAGTGCCAGAGCTGCCCTCCCAGGCCCATCTGTGCCCACACAACCAAGAAAGAAAGCGCTTGTCCACTCAGCTAAGAGATAGCAACCATGTGAAAATGACTTTCAAGATGCCTGCCTCAAAATTCTCCGAAAACAAAAACTATGAGCCTAGAACTTTTTTTGTTGTTTCTGTTACCCAGGCTCTTGTAATATTTTAGATTCGTTTTCATAAATTTTGACTTTCTGATTTTGATAGAATTCATTTTCCAGGTATAAAGAGAGAGCTACAGCACACAGTGCTAGTGTGACTTGATGAGCAGCTTCCTTCTTTCTCACTGCCATACACAGAACCAAAGTTCTCTAAATAGGAAACTTCCGTTCCACCTGGGCAGGCCGATTTATGGATTATACCTCTAGACTCAGCAAGTAACAAATTAATCATTTTTTTTCCCTCCGACTGAGGCATTTTACCTTCCCATATAAATTTCAGAGCTGGTCTTGATTAATGCTGATGTGCTGAACACTATTACCATTAAGCCATAGATCTTGCTGAGAGCCAATTGGAGTGATAATTCATATATCTCCTGGAGAAAAGTTTTTCAAAACTCTCAGTTTAATATTCTGATGGATTAATCTTCTATGATATCCTGAAGCTTCTTTCAAACACCGACTTTCTTGGTAATTGTTTCTGTCTAGGATTTCCCCCCCCCCCCCCATTATGACAATTTAATGGAAGCAACGTTCCTGCTTCACAGCTACCTATGAATAGCAGGTATAGAGGAAGTTGTTCTATATGCTAATTATTAGAGTTTGAGAGCAATATTTTGGAAAAATATAAAGCAAACCTCATTACCCAAAAGCAATTTTTACTATTATCTTTTTATATATATAATGAAAAAAATCTAAATATGTACATAGTAATATGTGATACTGCCTGCTAAACTTTTAAGCTAGTATTTACTCCTTTAAACTTGAAAACAATACATTTTACATTTTTTCCACTTGAAAAAAAAAGGTGATTGGTGATTCAACCTCTCCCCACTCTTTTTGAACTGGTAGGTCATGACCACTCTGCACAACACAAATCTTATATTGGAAGCAAGTTTCAGTTTTTGAACTGTATTCTGATGGAGGCAGAAAGTTGATGGTAAATTACCCAACAAAGAGTAAACTGATTTTAAATGCAACCACTGGGAACTTAATCAAGTGTTAAGTGGTGCCTCGGTTTTGAAATTATATAAAAGCCCCTTGCTGTAGTTTTACTCTGAGCACCTACCCCGATGTCTGGCATAGAGTTTGCATGCAGTCTACAGAATGAAAGTCTCAGATTTTTTAGGAGGCTGCTGAGAGCGCCTTCTTTGACTCATCCACTAGGTGGCACCCAGGGACCGTGCTTCACACACTGAACCTTCACAGACCTTCCCATTCATGGTGTAAATAAAGAGCTGCATTATTAATTTATACCATCACGTCCACTCTACACCTAATATTTATTTAACCAGCTGCTTCCTCTAATCCTCCTTAAACACTATTGATTAAGATCCTAAGTATAGTCAGGTTTCCATCCCTCCCCATTTCCCCCAACAACACTTTGTTTCCTTTAAATAACAGGATAAGTGCATTTAATAACACAGAGCAGGTATTTACTAGTATTTACTCCTTTAAACTTGAAAACAATACATTTTACATTTTTTTCCACTTGAAAAAAAAGGTGATTGGTGATTCAACCTCATAGGTACTATGGTAACGAATAGTAAATCCAGGCTGTTGGAAAACTAACCAGAGGTGACAAAAAACTATAATGTACAAGTTTTTTCCCCCCTCAAATTTGTTTTGTATTTTATTGGAATTTTAATTGGTAGAGCACCATTATCTTAAAAATATAATCCGGAAGATAAAACATGCATGAAAAGAAAAAGAAAATTAGTACTTTCTGGCAAGGGGAGTTATTTTCTGAACATGACTCTTGTTCATCTTTACAAAGGTGAAGCGCAGTGCTACCGAAGGTTTCAAAGACTTCTTCAACTACTCAGAAAAATACCAGCATTTCACACCCAGAAAGCTAAAAAGTAGGACGGCCATCTCCGCAAACCCTACATACTCTGAATGCATTTATCTTGGATGTGTTACTTGCTCCAAAAGGCATGAAAAGGAGGTGAAACCACTAGGTGTATAATGAACTGATTCATCTGTGAAAGCCTCTTCAGTGCTTCTAAATTACAGTGTCCCTCACTCCTCGGAGAGACAGGGTCTTGCTGACATAAAAGGCTCTCTTTGTAAGAACATGATGTTCCCTTCTTTCTCGTTTCTCATGGAAAGTCCAGGCTCACTGGCCTCCTATCGGGAATACTGGGCTCTGGGTACATTCTTCCTGGGGGCCACTGAGCTTAGAGACGGTTGGTTTTCTCCTGATCATTTAATGAAAAGTAAGCAAAATTACTTCTCTGTATCTAGTTGTTCTACTTTAAGCTGTCTTCAGTTTTATGAAGAAACAACCAAAAGTGTAGTCATTCTCTCTTAGCTTCAACAATTAAATTAGTAACAGATAGCCCCAAATAACTAAAGACTAAAGCTGAAATGCTCATCACACCTTTGTCATACATCCCATTTTACAGAATGGGAGGAAAAACTTCTTTATGGGTAGAAATAAATGGACATGAAGTTAAAACTTGATGTAAAGATTAAGAAACATTACATTAAAAGTTGTCCAAGGAGAATTACTATGCTCTATTTTTGGTAGAACAAAATTCCAATTTTATGATTACATTAAAATATTGAAGTCACTGAAGTGTGTATAAAATTACTTCAAAGTTAGCACACTGAAATAATCAAATAAAAACGATTACCAGAAACTACATTCAAAATGAATAAATATTAGATTTCACTTAGAAATTAATTCACAGGCTTTATTTCTTAAGAACCGTTAGCTTCCAAGGAGCCAGCCAGTATGTTTGATTTTATGACATCACGCTGGAACATGCACAGGAACACTTTCCGCCCTAAAAATTCCCAAACTTACTGGCCACTTTGTGTATTTTTCCAGTGATAAATGAGAATAAAATAATCCACTTTCAAAATAATAAACTATCTTACTTTCAACATAGCAGTTATATTCAATGGAAGAAAACAACTTAATTTAAGCCCCCAAAAGTTCAAATTTGCTTAGGGTGGTGAACAGTCTCAAACTTACATATTTTCTTTAATCCACTTTTAAAAGTAATCTTAACAACTATAACACAAATTGTTGTGCATTAACGTTATCTATTAATATGATTCAATACATGAAATGTATCATAATTCAATGACCTTAAGTTCACAGTTAACTGGCAAGGCCTGGACCAAAATTGGTAACATCTCAAAGATGATCTACCTAACTGCTATTACCTATGATTATAATAACTTTCATTTTCACATACACATATATGTAGGATACCCCCAAAAATATACCCACGCATGTTGAATCATTATAAAGGCAGTATTTATGAACATGCATTTCATTTTCAAAATTGAGCTATCAGCTGTTAAAGTGTGGATGCATTTTGGGGAGATTCCCTAAAACATAACTCATAAATCTGGAATGGATAGTACCCTTCCTCAGCATTTCCTTCAGCCTATACTATTCTCTCTCTCTCTCTCTCTCTCTCTCTCTCTCTCTCTCTCTCTCTCTCTTTTTTTTTTTTTTTTCATCTCAGGTGCTATAAAAATGCCTGTTGAAATACAGATGAAAAAGCCACTACTTGGAAACCAGACGTCTACCAGATTTATAGTAGCACTGGCAAAAGCCAGGATACTAGTTAATCCTCACCCCAATTCTAACTGAGCTTGTTTATTGCAATACAGTATTTTATGTGACAGGAATCCTATTATATATATATAAAAAATGAGATATCCCATTACAGTCAAGAGAACATAATAAGAAAATTTATCTTAATGTATACATAGATTGTGATGTGTATTGCTTTCTGAAATCTTAAAGGCACCAAGGTTTGGCCAAAAGAGTAAAAAAAAAAAAGACTGTGGAAGTTTTACCTTGTCCTGAAATCCCGAAGTTCAGATGCTCCCAAGTCCTGCTGAAGTTGGAGCCTGGAGATCAAGTGGAGCTAAAGCTCTTTGCCCTCACCTTAAGTTTGTCTCTGGGCAAGGGTGTGCGCGCGCGCCCGAGTGAGTGCGTGTGTGTGTGTGTGTGTGTGTGTGTGTGTGTGTGTGTGTAGAATGTGTCTTTGTGGCGCTGGATGGCAGAGGTCCTGGTCCAGGAAAGAAGGAGGACTTTCTCACTAAGAGCAGAAGAAAAGCAAAGCGTCACCAGGAAAGTTTTCCTCCCAGATCCCCTAATTACAGCCTAACGTGCGCTTCATGCAAACTTCAGGGAGGAAGGGAGGAAGGGAGGGGCAGCTCTGTGCCCAGACCTTGTGAAACAGCAGCTCTTAGATGACTGCCCCAAGCACAGGGAAAGCAATAGCCTCAACCACAAGCCCGCACCCACACCACACCTCCTGCAGCCTCACCGCTCCTAGGTGTGCCCAGAGGGATGGGGGCGAGGGGCCCTGTGAAGTGATCTGGGGGCCAGCGGGGTGGGGCAGACGCCCCAGGACACTGAACTTTCGCTTCGTTGTTTAGCTTCTGCTTAAAAGGGAAATTCTAGGGGAGGAGAGGTTGTGGCTTTCTAGCCTCCCGTTCCCCAAAGTAGATCCAGGGGAGCCAGGTAGGGAGGCAGTTATGACCGCAGCAGATAGAGCTGGAGGTGGCCTTCCGCTGTCAGAGGTATAGTTAATACTGTCAGGGGTGTATTTTCTTGTTTACTGGACTCAGTATCGCTATTGGGTTGGAATCCCCTTTACACAGACAAACAACTGCGGTTGTACCCCTGGATGACTGAGCTCAGAAACCTGGATTTTATTTATAGAGTGTGGAACGCGAGGGGCAGACGAGATGGGTGGGGTTGGCTTATGGATCCATCCCCAGGATTAGACCAGATGGGCGCAGGGCGCACGGCGCACGGCGCGCACACACACACACACACACACACACACACACACACACACGCCCTCGCCCCTAAAATAACCGCTGGAAGATGCTGGGCCACGGGGGAAAACGCCTGCCGAACAAATAGACATTTATTTATAACTCCTGGGAGAGTCTATAGGTCCATTGATTCCCGCCTTGAGTAACCAAGGGTTTTGGAGAGGAAACGGCTTCATATTTCAATAACAGAGCCACCTTTGATGGAGCCCAGGAGGGGAAAAGAGAAACACACCGCAGGAAGCACAGGCTGTGGAAGCTGCAGCCGGGAGGGAGGAGGGCGCGGGGCTGGCCCGGGGCTGAGGACAAGCAAACAAGCCCGCGGGCCCCGGCCGGGCGGGGCGCGCGGGGCCCACGGGGGGCATTGGGGGGCTGGGGGGGGGGTTCCTAGGGGCTCGCGGCCACGCTCCAGGCTCCGGTCCACCCGCCTGGGAGAGGGGCAGGGGTGGCTCGGGCTCATCCCCGCCGCGGCTGCTGCTGGGCGCCGGCCGGCCGGGGGACCAGTGGGGTAGCGGGTCTCCCGGGCCAGAGGATGCGGGAGCAGAGGGTTAGAGGGTTGGTGCGGCAGGGATGGGTGATGGTGATGGGGCAGGGGTTCTCGCGGGCAGACTGGCTAGTAGGGAAGGGTCGTTAACCGGACAGGGGAGCAGGGAGACAGGGCGATCCGTGGGGCAGGTGACCCTCAGGGCTATGGAGCTGGCGAGGCCGGGCGGTCTGTAGGGGCGCGCGGAGGCGGCGGCTAGCGGCGCTATTGTCTTACAGATAAACCCTAAGCCACCCAGGCAGCTCCCTCTTTGGAGAGAGGCGGGAAGGAGGTCTAAATAAATAAATAAATAAATAAAAATAATAAAAAATAACAACTCTTCCTGCTTTTCCTTGACGTGTTTCACCAGTTGTCCAGTTCTTGTGCCCGGGCTCTCCGCGGCCTGCCATTCGGAATTTTTTTTTTAGAAATTTAACACGTGCCTCTTGGAAAGCTTTCATTCCAAAGACAAACCAACCACTCACAAACCCTCACTGCATGAAGACAGTTATTTTCGAAATGAAATAACTAAAAATGAATCCTCCAACAGGCTATTCAATACCCTTTCTTGTAATTTCAGAAGCTAGTAGGCAAGACACCTCTTTTCATTGTTGTTTGTTTGTTTGTTTGTTTGTTTCTCCCCACAGGCCCCTAAAGGATTTGCAATTTTATGTCATTAATTTCGTGCTTATTTCAAGGGCTGTTGCAATACATGAACTGCCAGTATGAAGATGACACACCTCTACTTGTTAAGGATGAAAAGAGCGTTTATGCAGTTTCTTGTAAATGTCCAGGATATTATGTATTTTAAGGGACATAAAGGAATTAGGCTTAAAAACAGATATCCTTTATATTAAAGCTCCATAAAGGTGGCGAGGCTGGTGGTGTATGGCTATGGGGTCATATAACGATGGTTTAAGTACTGATCGTGTTCCCTCAGTTTAAAAAACCAACTTCTGGGAATTGCCTGGAGGATAAATCAGATCAGCTGGCCCATGGATGGCCCTTTGTCCCCTTATCTCCAGTCTGCTCCCTATATTTACTTAGAGTGCATTCTCTTCAGACATTGTTAGCCACACAAAAACATCTGTTTCGCAACTTAGACCACAATGACTTTTTTTTTTTTCTTTTCAATTTCAGGTAAAAACCTCATTTGAGGTAAGTTTCAAGAAATAATGGCAGCTACTCACTCTGTTGTTCCTTGTCATTTCTTCCTCACCCTCATTTCCTACCTCTGCTTCCAAGTTGCCTGGTTGCTGGTCTTTGTTAAAAGATCTCCCGTGTTTTTAATCACAAATACTTAACGTGTCAATATGTGTGTTTTAAGTGTTATTCAGGCTTAATTTAATTATTAATGTACCTTTTCATTCTTTTGGGGCTCATTTATACTCATTATTGAAAATTTTCATTGGAATTATGTTAAGTTTTTATATTTTTGTGTGTGTTTTGTTAATGAATGTTCCACTAAATAGTGCTTTACAGAGGAACACATTATTTTGACCAGTCAGTATTATTATGTATCAAGCAAAGTCATAATAAGCTTTGGTTAAACAAATCTTTTTCATGACCAACTATTTTACAAAGATGTAAGTTAAAAGTATATTAAAGATCCAAATATCTTTTCCCCCAAATATCTTTTTAAAGGAAAACCATATCAAAAGGGTGGTCTATATATAAAGATCCCCTCTGGAGGGTATGAATGGGAGGGGGGGGATGGTAAGATATGTACACAGATAATAATTTAATTATTTAATTATTTAATAATTTAATAAAAAATAAAATAATCACCACACACAAAAAAGAATCTCCTCTAGTTATTAACATTATTAATTCATGTGGAAACCCATGTTTTCCATTGCATATTTAGGTGTTTTTGCTTTTACTTTGGAGAAGGCAGGAAGGCCATCTTTTTTTTTTAGATTCAAGAAAAAAAAAAACGCGCCAAATATTTTTAAAATGACTTAGGTGCTTAACATTTATGTCACATTTTCCTATAAATTACCTGGCTATTGTAGAGATATAAAGCTTAAAAATTAAAATTGAAAATCAAGATGGCTCTGAAAAAGCAAACACAAAGTTAGAAATAATGGATATAGAATCTGCACATTTTGAATAGATCATGTACAAAAGTATTTTTTAAGAATGAAAATTAAATCAGAAGAATGGTGTTATAAAATGCAACTTTGTATTCTTTTGCTAATTGTTAGACAATTTGAGTAACCAGACTGAACCCAATAAAATGGAACATTCAACTATTTTTGACCAATCCAAACAGGCAATTTTATCGGGCTTAACCTAATACAAACTTAAATATGTGCATCCTATAAACATAGCAGGAACATTTTCACCATTTAAAGAATACCGATCTAACATATCATGAATATGTAGAATATTCACCAGCAGAATGGCATTCCTTCCAGCATATAACACTTAGGATGAAATATGCATTAATATTTAAAACCATCTCCTCTTCCAACTCTGAAAGAGGCTGCTCTTCAGTTATCCACTGAATTGCAGAGAACTACAACCACGTGAGTGCAGTTCCCTGGAATTTCCACCTCAGGCTAGCATTGTACCTGCTAGGCCATCTGCTGGGGTAAAGGTGAAGCTATGTGCACTTTGGGGTAGTGGGGAGGGAGCCATTTGACCTTTCCTGTCTGAGGGCTCCGCACTTCATTAGGTTTCCCTTGAGAACACCAGCCTAACCATGAGAAAGACATAATTTGTAATTAAGTCCTTCCCACTGGCTATATTCCTGTTGAACTCCACGATTAAAACACAAATTCAATATTCTCTAAATGGTCACAAAGCATTTGATAAAAGGTTATTTTGCTTTGAATGCAGTGTGTGCCTGTGTGTATGTGTGTGGTGGGGGTGACATTCCAGAAGCCCGCTTTTTGTATGCTCACTCTGGGAAAGTGTCCTGCAGAGAGGCTCCTCAAAAGGGCAAACAAAATAATTAGGCAATAAATTGTTCAACTGTTAAGAGCAGAGCCTTTTCAGAAGCCAGTGAAGCCATAGGAATATCGTGCCATGTGACAGATTTCCTCAACTCCCGGGAATAAGGACCTGCTCGCCCCTTCTTGTCTGTTGTTTGGTTTGGTTTCACAGCACCTTTCTTGTAATCAATTGTTCTCTCATGTTTTTCTTTTATCCAGAATGCCAAAAGTATTTCTTCATTTTATCCCCAATAAATGGATGTCTATTTCATTAGTACAGATTCTACTAATTTTGCACTAAGCTCCGGCTTTAAGTCCTTTGTCATGGTCTCTTTCTCTTGATATTAGAAAAGCTCTTCCTTTCTCAGAATCCCACATCACTCACTGCTGAGAACATGCACTTGCCACTTTTATATTGCCTTGTATTTTATTTGTATTTTCATGCTTGTAGGTGGTGTGTTGTTTTAATCCAGTGTATTGTAAACTCTCTGAGGGACGATAGTTGTATCTTTGCATCTTTACGTTTCATCGAACAGCCTTGCTGTTAGAAGCTTACCAAAAATGTTTATTGCTGTTATTGAAGATGATTTAAGATTTTTTTAATATTCAGTAGAGAAAATATAAACAAAGAAGAAAAGCTCATTATTGAAAAAGCTAGTTAAAAACAAAACAAAACAAAACACCTCACAGACACAGATAGCAGTATGATGATTACCAGAGGGAGATGGGGGTGAGGGGAGGCAGAAGAAGGTATTGGGATGGTGACTTGGGATAGTAAATACGCAATAAAATATACTGATGATGTATTTATAGAAACCTATTTAATTTTATTAACCATTGTCCCCCCAATAAATTCGATTAAAAATAAAACAGCAGGTGATTACCACCAAAAAAACTTAATTTAGAGTATTTTGCATCTAATAGCCAATGGCATAAATAATAAATCATCAAAGGTTGATTAATAATTCGTGTCATTGTTATTGATCTCATAGAATTAAAAGAAACATAACACATATTTTTCTTCCACGCTTGGCTGATGAGTGATGGTATAAATCATAATCAGTGAAGGTAAATATTTTATTCCTTTAAGAAAATAGGTTGAGGCTAGTAGAAAAATAAGGCTTTATCTTAGAATTACATTGTCAGCCACTAGAATATTGATTTTTTTCACTTGCATTTATATAGTTATTTTTAATTTAAACCAATTATAACTATCAGTAAATGTGGTTCTTATCGTATTTTCTTCTTACTGTTTCTTCTTTCAACCTTCAGAGAAAAGGAAGCCAAGTTTAATTGGGCTGGGATGATTTATATATAGTCCTTCTTAGGATAAAATGAGTTTGAATTAGCTAATGCATCAAGGTTGGCATAGGGCAAGACTACGTAGGAGAGACCAAAGTACAGGGCTTTGATTATTTGAAAGGGAAGGAAAATACTCTAGAGTCGTGAGAAAGATACAGAGAAAGACAGGATTGTGTTGTATCAGAAACCTATTAAAAACAATTTCAAAAAGGAGAGATTAGTCAAGTGTCAAGTTTAGGGACAGTTCTACCAGAAGACTAGATGAGAATATTAACATCTAACTAAATTCTAATTTAAATGGTTTTGAGAAAATATCTGTATGTTTTTGAAATGTTATTTCCAAGTCTATGTTAAACTTGATAGATAAAATCAAATTTTTTTCTCATCTCACCAGAAATACAAAATTCATTCTCTCCTGACATCCAAATTTCAGGCAGACACTAGGCAGTATTTAAAATAATTGCTAAAAGTGCCTATCTATGTCTATATATAAAACATATACACAAGTCATATATTTTGCATTGAGGTCATTAGAAAGCTCACTGTGATTTATTTTAAGCATTGAGGAAGTAAAAGGATTTTGGAAGAAGTCTTTGAACAGTGCATGTGGAAATAACCCTACATATATTTATCTTGAATACTTCCTTTCATAGACTAGCCCAGCCAATTGATTCTACTATAAATAGGAAACCTGTACTCCTTTCTTAACCACAATCAAGTTGTTTCAGCATATGTCTAAATTAAGGCACAAAAGTTTAAACTAGAAGAAATGAAGAAATGAAAAAGAGGAAGTATTTCTCTATGTGTCTAGCTGCTATTAGCCATCTTGCTAAATGCACAATAATTCTTCAGTAATCCTGCTCTAAATGTCAATTAGATAATGCTTGCTGGTGCAAGCACCTGGAATTGGATCTCTTTTGAGCTTAAAGGCAGGTAATTTGGGAACATGAAAAGTTTTGAAAATTTACAAAGTTCAGATGACTATCTCTCAGCTTGTAACGGAAAGAATTGTCAGTAACTTTAGAATCTAATCTCTAGGAAGTCTTTCCCTCTGAATATTCTCTATTCTAAACTCTCTGTATCCCCTTCAATAAGAGTTAAATAGAAGTAGAAAGTTGTTAGAATTAAAGGTAAGCTAAAATGAGCTAAGACAATTCTTGACTTTCTGAATAAATATATTGAGAATTCACACAGAGATTAAGAAATTGTCTCAATGTCATCCTGGTATCCTGGTATAAGTCTATAAGTTTGCCAACCATTTCTACAAATCAAAGAATTTAGAATGCACTTGTACTTAATGTATTTTTATAAAACATGGCTAAGAATTAGTTTTCCCCTCATTGTTTATTACCTTATTTCTCTATTATGGAACTTAGTACAATTAAGTTCACTAGCTAGGCATATATTTATCTCTCTTATATATTATACTATGAGCAAATTGATTATTCATGTCTAATTAATTCTTCAGTCTTCCAATGTTGCTTCCCATGCCTTGTACATTTAGGGATAGAGAAAAGTTTATTGAATTTAATCCCATCAAACCATAGAGGAAGTATGTTATCAGGAAAAAATTGGAAAGTGATTTCTAGTTCAACTTTTCAGATTTATCTTCTTTTAAAAAAAAGAGCAATGTGTTTTGATTTGCGGACCTGACTTAACTCATTTTTATGGCTTTTGGTCCTTCCCTCTTCCCTGTTAGTTCTGCTCTCAATGCCTAGCATTACAAATGTTTGATCTTTCCTACAAGTTGGAAATTATCCTGTCAAGATTCTGTTGACTCTATAAAAAAGCTTGAAATGTTTCTCACACTTGTCACCTTTCTCTCATTTTGAATAATGCTTTTTTTATTTGAACCCCACTCTTTGCAATAGCAACTTAGTTGCCTTCCCTGACTCTTAGCTCTCCTTTGTAGGGGTCCAGTTCTTCATGCCTATAATGCTATTTCATTCTGTCATAACTCTGTACATAGCACTTCTTTCACCAAAAACATTTTCACCACGGCTGGTTGGAGAGTCAAACTCTAAAAAACCAAGATGTGTACAGGCATCCCTCAATTCATTTTACTTTTAATGAAAGAATTACATTACCATCTGTTTTCAATACTTGAGAGAAACCTGAAGAGGATTTATACTTTTACAAGAAGAAGGAGGAGGAGGAGGAAGAGGAGGAGAAGAGGAAGGAGAAGAGGAAGAGGAAGAGGAAGAGGAAGAGGAAGAAGAAGAAGAAGAAGAAGAAGAAGAAGAAGAAGAAGAAAAGTGAAGATAACTTCCAGCATTTCTTTGTTTTGCACTGAGCCTTATAGTAGCAGCAGGCTCCCCAAGCATTGACAGTGACCTTCCAGCTCCTTCCTGGGAACCACACCCAGCATCTCAGTCTCATGCTGCCATAGCTTTAATGGGGAACGTTTGTGCTTTATCTCAATTTCTTTTGTGAGGCCTTTAGCAAGTTGTGCCATAAGGTATCTATCGGTGTTCCCCTTAGCATAAAACTGGACATGATTAAGTGTATTTGATACAATTTGGTAGGTTATTTTTGGGGTCTGTGTATGCTCAAACATGTTTCCATATGAATTAACTAGAGGCCTGGTGCATGAATTCATGCATGGGTGGGATCCGTCGGCCTGGCCATCAATCAGGCCATTGGGGCATCTTGCCCAGTCCTAATTGGGGCCAGCTGGCGGGGAAGGGGGTTTGGGACCAAAGGAAGTTAGCCAGCTATGGGTGGTTGTCTGTGGGAGTGCACTGACCACCAGAGGGCAGCTCCTATATTGAGTGTCTGCCCCCTGATGGCCAGTGAGTGTCATAGCTACTGGCCGGTTGTCCGGTCATTGGTTGCTTAGGCTTTTATATATATAGGTGATAATTGCTTCTTTGCTGTATACTATCCTGGTTTACAAAAGGTTTCATAAAAACACTATACTTTCAGATAGCGAGAACCTGTATTTGGTTTTGTGACCTAGACTTTAAAAACCTACACTGCTTTATTATACTTGGCCTGAGAATGGCACTCTTTACTATTTAAATTATTTAAGTTGTTTGGAGTCAGAGAAACTACCTTGGGATCAAGTTGAGTAATATAGTTGTTTATCAGACTTGGGTGACTCCTAATATGTGTGTGGGGGGTGGGGAGAGGCTTGTATTATTTGAGTATTACTTATTCATAGAGTACTCAGAATAGTGTGTAGAGAGTTCAGAAGGCCCTTCCCACAACTGAAATATCAGTTTAAAAAAACTGTGTACTTTGCTGAGTTGAATTTCTGTTTTTAAAAAATACTTAACTTTTTCACAGTAGTTTTAGGTTCACAGTAAAATTGAGGTGAAAGTATAGATATTTCCCCAAACTCGTCCTGTCCCTCCTACACATGGATAGTGTCTTGCATTATCAACATTTCTCCCTAGAGGGATACCTTTATTACAAATGATGAACCTATGTTGACACAGCCTTATCACCCAGAATCTTTAGTTTACTTCTGGATCCACTCTTGGAGTTGTACATTGTAAGGATTCAGACAAATATATAATGACATATGTCTGCCATTATAGAATATTATCAGTGTAGAATATTATCACTGCTCAACACATTCTCTGTGCTTCACCTATTTATCCCTCCTTCCACCTAACTCCCGGCAACCACTGAATTTCCATTTTTAATGCCTCTAGATATTTTAAGAAGCTAACAGTGAGCTTCTGTGAGATCCCATCCTGAATGAAAATATACAGTCCTAGAAACTACTTAGAAAACATAACAGAGCATCAATTTGTGAGCTTTTAAAATACGTGTTATTTTTTTAAAAATATGTCCTAATATTTTCTAGCTTCTCTGTAAAAGGGTATAAATGAAAAGTTTTGAGGTAAAGTAACTCAATGCATTAGGGGTCTAATCCTGGCCTTTTATTAAGAGTAGTGCTTCATTTCTGCCTCGTGGACTATTATGCAGGCTGCTTCACTACTACTGATGTGCAATAGTTAGCCTTCTTTTAATCTTTACTATGGTGGTGTTATTTTCTACTTAGTAATATTTCAATGAAACATAATTAATTATCTTTATTCAACTGCATAATTTCATGTGAACTTAAGGTTCATAGCATTATTTTTATCTCAATGTGAAATATTTATATCATTTTGTGACTACCCTTTTAAAGTTAACTCTGAAAATGACTTTCTGGCACCATTTAAAAAATAATTGAACTTGAAGCATATTTTGCCTCACTGATTCTTCAAAGTTCTGGCTGTCAAACACTATCTTTTTTCCCCTTAGTGTTTAGGACAAAAGAAGAAATTTATTAAATAAAATACCTAATTTTAATGTCTATAATTTTTCTGTATGCTGCTATTATCAAAGAATGAGAAAAGTAATAAGATCCATGGTTGTCATTTCCATTCTTTCTTTACTTGGTCTTTAGGAAGGGAGGGTTTGAATAATCCATGATCCATGTTTGTTTTTTTGACGGGATGAACATTTTTATCAAGGTTTTCGTTGTTTTCACTCCAAAATAAAAGCAGATTTTACCTCGTCATAGTTAGGCAATCACAATTAATTGATGGCTTAATCAATAAAATAAAATAATAATGTCTTCTTAAAGTTTTGAGTCATCTAGCTTGTGTTCTTGCATCAAAATATTTATCAGCAGTTACTAAAGCTATTTTGACTTATTCACTTGTCCTGCAGACAATGGAAATAATAAAAATAGAATATATACACACACACATATATATAAGCACATGTATCTATATAAACTTGTAAAGCCTATATTATTGATATGTATGTATATATATAGTTTAGGTGAGCTTCTCTTTTACATATTGTTCAAACCATATTCTACAGAGGTTTTTGAGTCCTCATGTTCAACAGAACATATATTCTGTGAAGGAAAGGTTTATACCTGGGAAATTTTGGTGCTTGGAAAGTTACAAAAGAACCCTAATTGCCTTATCAGATACATATTTTTTCTTTTTCCCCCTCAGAGACATCATATGATTCTCTCTTCCTAAGATGTGTATATCAGCATATTTGTAAAAGAAGATGTGATCACTTCTGGTCTTATTTGTACTTGAGAAATAGTGTTTTTTTGGGGGAAAAAATCCACTTAATCTGTCAAAATGCTGAAATATTTCTACTATGCTGTTTTTGAATTTCAATCACAATACAGCTACATTTTAAATTGGTTTTAGCTGTTGTAGTTACAATACATGTTTACTACCTACCAAGTTCTAACCATTTTGAGAAATTAAGAGTAGAATTACATGCAAACAAGAATCAGAAAAGGGCCTTGATTAAGTTCTCTTTTTTCAAATGTATTTCCTCATGGTAATTTTTTTTTGGAAAGAATGATGAACTATGGAAACTGTAAGACAATTACAAGGAAATGATATCTAAATTTTTTTTCTTAAGAATTACAGCTTCAGTTTCCCTGTCGTATACTCCCTCAATGTCCTGAATTTCTATACATGGTATTTGTGTGACATGTCTGATATCTTGCCTTCCTTGGTAGAGTTTTAACTATCCTAGGGCACATATTAAGTCCATTATGTTCACTGTTTTATCGTTAGGGCCCAGCATGCTGTAAGTTATTTGTCAAATATTTGTCAAAAGTTTCAAAAATTGTTTTATTTTAAAAGTAAATTAAAAAAACAAAAACAACTTCATAACTAAAATTGCATTTCATGTCTGCGAGGTGTCCTTAATTGACTCTTTGCATGGCATTGACACTTGAGAGAAAAAATTTTCCTACCCTAATTTACACATTTCTCCTCAAAAATCTCCCTTCCAGATCTATTAATAAGAAATGGTATTGGAGCTGGGATGAGCACACTTATAAAAAGAGTAAAGCCAGTGGTATAATTTGAGGCACAGAGAGCAGCCTGTCAGTTCAAAAATACCTCCTGTCTGGTTGCCATAGTATTTGGAGTTCCCGTCTCTGGAGTTGTTTTGTTGTTGTTCTTGGTGTTGTTAAAGTGTCCCTGGGAGGACCGTTTTAAACTTATTTATTCTGGTTGTTGTAAAAACAAAATAATACACTAACTCCTTTATAGGACAGGGCTTTGAATTAAGGCTTATCATGTGAAAGAGTACCCTTGGTCCAGTAAAATGACAATATGATGTGCTATCATTTTGTTACATAGGCACAGATGATCCACCTGAAAATCTGAGAAAGAATGAGAAAAACTCTAAAAAGATATGTTAAACCTTAGAAAGGACTAGAAGTTACTCCTTGAAGGAAGGTAAGCAGGTAAGAGATTAAAACAAAATCAACTACAGGATTTGTTTCTGCAACGTTTAAGAAAAGGAGAGCGAAATAAAATATTCTTAAAGCTTGAAAGAGCCTGTGGAATGTGGAAATTCCGTGAATTACTTTGTGTTTTTATTATGGCATGCGTGGGATGACCTGGCCAGAGTTTGATGAGCACTGATGAGTGGGACAGACATGGGGGCGAGAAAAGGGAGTTGCTTAGCAACCCAAAGGTCATCAAAGCAATGAGACCTTTTCGGGAGGGATGGTTTATGTAATTACAATCTGCCCATTCACCTAAGCCTGGAAACAAAGAAGAGGTGGGTCTGAGGGTGTTTTACTTAAAGGTGATTGTGATATTGTGAATACATTGATAATAAGAAATAGATACACTAATCCTCCCTTATCTGCAGTTTCACTTTCTTTAGTTTGTTACCTGCAATTAAATGTGGTTTGAAAATATAAAATTCCAGAAATAGACAATTTTCAAGTTTTAAATTGTGCACTGTTCTGAGTATTGTGACAAAATCTCACGCGCTCTGCTCTGTCCTGCCTGGGATGTAGATCATCCCTATTTCACCAGTCTCTACACTGTGCATGTTTGTCACTTGGCAGCTGGCTCAGTTATCACATGGCCTGTTGCTGTGTTGCAGCCTTGTGTTTGTTACCTTCATTTTACTTAATAAGGGTCCCAAAGCACAAGAGTAGAGATGCTGGCAATTCAGATATGCCAAAGAGACGCCATGAAATGATTCCTTTAAATGAAAAAGTCAATAACCTGCAACGAGATATTTTGAGAGAGACCACAGTCATATAGCTTTTATTATAGTAGCCTAGAGGCCCGATGCATGAAAATTCATGCATTGGAGGGGGAGCCCTCAAGGGCAGGAGGAGACCTGGCAATCAGGGGAAGGCAATGCCCCATCACACCTCTGCTGCTGCCACTGCCAGCAGTGTAAGCCTCGGCCAGCCCTGGTTACCTGAGCCTTGAGTGGCTCTGGGTGGCTGGGTAGCTGCCCTCTGAGGCTTGCCTGGGCCTTGGGCTGGCCCTGGGTGGTGGGGGGTCTGAGGGTGGATCTGGCCGCATTGCGTGCATGCCATCCCCCAAGAGGGGCTGAAAGGACTGGGGGACTTCGGCAGGGCTGAGAGGACTGGACGCCACCATCTTGTGTCTATGGTGGCCATCTTTGTGATGGAGTGATGGTCAATTTGCATATTCTCTCTTCATTAGATAGGATTGTGGTAATTGTCCTATATTATTTTTAGTTGTTGTTGTCAATCTCTTTCTATACCTTATTTATAAATTAAATGTTATCATAGCTATTTATGTATAGAAAAAATATAGTCTATATAAAGGTTCAGTAACATCTGTGGTTTTAGGCGTCCACTGGGGGGCTTGAAATATGGCCCCCACAGGCAATGGGGGAATACTTTATTTGATCTTTATCCCCATTTTTGGCACAGAGCTCCTAAAATCTTTGGAATTTCTTAAGTGATAAAAGGGACAAGGTATCTTTTGTACTGTAAATGGGGTGACTTTTGGACCTCATCTAAGGATGGGGGCAGAGTGGAGATGTGGGGAGAGTGTCTTGCTGGGGGAAGGCCTGGAAGCTCCCAGCCCTTCCCCCATACCTCACCCTCAGCATCTCTTCCATCTGGCTGTTCCTGAGTTATATGATTTATAATAAACCAGTGATCTAGTAAGTAACACGTTTCTCTGAGATCTGTGAACTGCTTTAGCAAATTAATTGAACCCAAAGGGAGCTGTGGGAATCCCGGTTTCCTAGCTGGCCAGTCAAGTGGAAGTAACAATCTGGGTGTGTGACTGACATTCTGAGTTGGAGGGAGTCACTGCACCCTCCAGAATGTAGCCATTGCATCAGGAGCCCAGGAAACAACTTGGACTTGGGGCTGGTATCTGCAGTGGGGTGGGAGCAATCTTGTAGGACTGAACCTTAACCTGAGGAATATGATGCTATCACCTGGTATGTGGTGCCAGAAGCGAGTTAAATTCTAGGATACCCAGCTCATGCCCAAGCATTGCTCGGTGCTAGGTGTGTGGGCGGGGGAACGCCCCCACTCCATTGGAATCGGGTGCTGATTCTTGGTGTGGAGGAAACCTCCACACGTTTGGTGACTGGGCGTGCATGTCCTGTGTGAGGGTGATAGTGCGAGAGTGAAAGGGGAACACAGGAGGAAGGACTGGTTATTCCCTCCACAGGGAGACTGAACTGAGGTTCTCCAATGTCACTGTCTTGTTTTATGTTTGCCTTTCTATTTTCTGCTTTATCCGTGGTAAAGGTGATCATGTATTCTGTAGTGGCATTAAAATGTGGCTAATTATGCAAAAGAAGAACCCCCTGAAGGCTCCAAATTGCATTAGGAGGTATCTGCCTGGCTGGCTCAAGTATGGGGGGAAAGGAAACCTTTGATTTCTGATAAAAGTGGTAGTTTATCTAGTGTGTTTTCCTCCTAGAAAATTTGTATCTCAAGTGGTTTGTTTCACATGAGATAATGCTAACTAATAACAAAGTTATTAGAAAAACGCCATGAACTGTAATCACAGAGATTTTTAACTACTTCATGCTAAATGATTTACTTAACAAACAAACAAGCTCTCTTGGATAATCTTATTAAATATCCACCTTTTGAATTTCCAGCTTTCACCTTCCCTTCCTTCCTTGTCTTCCTTCCTTGTCTTCCTTCCTTCCTTCCTTCCTTCCTTCCTTCCTTCCTTCCTTTCTTCCTTCCTTCCTTCCTTCCTTCCTTCCTTCCTTCCTTCCTTGTCTTCCTTCCTTCCTTCCTTCCTTCCTTCCTTCCTTCCTTCCTTCCTTCCTTCCTTCCTCCCTCCCTCCCTCCCTCCCTCCCTCCCTCCCTCCCTCCCCCCTCCCTCCCTCCCTCCCTCCCTCCCTCCCTCCCTCCCTCCCTCCCTCCCTCCCTTCCTTCTTTCTCCTCCTCCTACCTCCTCATTGTAGAGTTGACACTATAGATGGCATTAATCCTTAGTGAGAACAGTCAAGTGAATGGCTCAAAAACCAGACTATGGTAGTTGAGCTGCAAAAGGGACGGAAAAAAGCTATTGTCACAAGAGTCTCAACTTTTTCTTATTTTGTCAGAAATATCATTTTTAAGACTTTCAAGAATTATAGTACACATATTCTTAAACTGGACTTTTAAACTGAGCAACAAACTACATCCCTTTAAAATGTAGATATAACTGTGCAACCTTTGCTCTATGGATGCATAGTATAGTCTATTGTAGGGATGTCGAACTCAATCAGAGAAGGGGCCAAAATCTAAAATCCAGCCTAAATCGCGGGCCGAATGGTTTACTGAACAGTCATAAACTGACAATGTCATAAACTGACAGCGGAGTGCAGTGATGACAGCGCGGTGCGGGCCACATTGCAAGGCCTGGCGGGCTGGATTTGGCCCGAGGGCCTTGTGTTTGACACATGTGGTCTATTGCATGGCTGTACCATAATGTATGTAACCTATGTCCTCTTACATGTGTGATACTTTCTATTTTTTCTTATATAAGCAATATCCTGATGATTATTCTTATAACTATATTTTGTTCACATACTTTATTTTTTCATTCTTTCTTCCCTATTTACAAAGTTAAAACAAATTAAGTTTCAAAATTTAAGTCTGGGTAATCAGAGGATATCATGTTGACCACGCACACAGGAATTTCAATTAATGTATGGTAAACCTACTGTAGCTCACCCGTAAAATTAAAATGTAATATCTTTTCCCCCAGGGTTTTGAAAGTGCACGTAGATAACATCTGAAAGAGAAATGCTATCAAACAGTGAGGTATATTACTAATTTCATTGTCGAGGCAGTTTTACAAAATCACTGCCACCCCAGCATAGCTTTTATGCTTTGTTACCTTTTGACATAAATGACTACTTACAAAAACTGAACACATTATGAAGATATCAGAACAGCCCGGGTTCTACACATCCCTGCCTTTAAAACTCAAGCAGATTGTGGGGTTTCAAGGCGTGCTGTCATTAGGAATTCCTAACACATACCTTTTTGGAAAAATACCTGAAAACAACTACAAATATTTAGTTTACTGATTATTGTGTTCTAAATTATAAATCTAAACATTTACTATGCATATTATTGTGTCCCTAATTATAGTACAATCCCATCAATTACAGTGATGACATGACATTTTTATGTACTTAAGAAAAACATTGGTCCGAGGCGATAGATGTTAAAATAAGCACTGTTAGCTAGTTAGTTCCTGTCTTAATATTCCAAATGATATGCTGAAACACAGGACTTTACAAAGTAGGTTAAGGTTGGAGGAGTTTATTTTTAAGCATCTACCTGAATGTGTGCTTATGTGAAAGGCAAGGGGAGTGCATTAATAATTCAAAATGCTGCTGTTTAAACTTGCCTAATTAAAGAGAAGGCTCTGTACTGATTCTGTCGAATGGAGTGTGTGTGTGTTTGTGTGTCAAAGAAGTCTCCACACCACTGGCTTTCCTCTTCTAGTTAGAAGTGTTTAACAGAGAGGCAAATGCTATTGTAAATATGCCATGGCTTTGCAAGGGACAGACAGTTAAACATTTATTAGGATTCTACTGTAGAGTGGGCACTGTGCTAGGTATAGAGACACCCAAATCAATGCTTCGTGGTTTCTGTCCTTGACGAGTTTACAGATTAGAGGGAGATACAGACACAAGATAGGGGCATCTCAATACAAGAGTTTTAAATTAGTATCTAGAAAAAAGCATTCAAGGTATATAAGGGAATAAAATATGGACCCAGTCTGCTATGTAAAGCCAGCCATGTGCTGAAGAAAAACCCATGCTACTCTGATTGGCACTCCTGGGCCTTTTTATAATTCATCTGTCCAGAGGAGGCAACTCTTTCTCTATTAAGAGTGGTGCCTTGCCGAAACCGGTTTGGCTCAGCTAGAGCATCGGTCTGCGGACTGAAAGGTCCCAGGTTCGATTCTGGTCAAGGGCATGTACATTGGTTGCGGGCACATCCCTGATAGGGGGTGTGCAGGAGGCAGCTGGTCGATGTTTCTCTCTCATCGACGTTTCTAGCTCTCTATCTCTCTCCCTTCCTTCCTCTCTGTAAAAAGTCAATAAAATATATTAAAAAAAAAAAAAGAGTGGTGCCTTTTTGCGTTTAATCACTCAGAAAAAGCACTTTTCTGAACTTTACAAGGCACTGTGCTTTTAGCCTCGCCCTGTTGGACAGAGGGCGAGGTTCCTCTTCATATCCTCTCTACCTCCCAAGCATTTTTCTAAGCATCTATCACACCTTCTTGCCTCTCTTCTGGAAGCTTTCAAGTATCCTGAGCTTTCTGTTGTCAAGCGCTAGCAGACTGAGCAGTGAGTGGAGAGGGTTGTGTGTACTCTGCGATGTCTCTCTGGGGTCTACATCAAAGTCAATACAAACCAAAGGCACATGGACAGCTGGATGGCCACTCGAAGGAGTGAATCTCAAACCGGAAAAACTGCACACCGACTTAGTGTAGAAACGCTAGTTTCCAGGGGCTGGTGGTGTCTCCACTGTCTTCTTTCTACCTGGTACCTCCCCATCGTTTTCACTGGTAGCTCCTATAGATCCTGCCTTGGAAAATTTCATTCTCTCTCTCTCTCTCTCTCTCTCTCTCTCTCTCTCTCTCTCTCTCTGGAAAGAAATCACTAAATTCAGATGTATGGACAGGGAGAAGCAGTGATTAAATTTAGAAATATACTACTACCCTGTGTGTATGTTCTAAAAATCTCTTCCAAAAGAACAATTTGGGACTACCTCTGGTAGCAGACAGCGGCGCGCACATGTAGTCACGTAGTCTAACTGAATGAGGGATTCATATAAGACAAGTCTCCGAGGAATCGAGGAATGGATCAGATACTGGCAGTGAGCACCGTGCCAGTCACACATCAGAGCTCCAATGAGCAAAGGGATTAGCTTGGTGTCTGAAGTTGTGAGGCAAATATTAACCCCATAGATAATGAAGCACTGATAGCAAGTAGTTTAAATTCCTTCTTCATTCCTCAGGGAGACATAGGGAGCCCCCCAAGCATATTAAAAAGCCTTTACATTTCTGGTTGGGCATTTCTAAGGAGCTCCAAGGGAAAGGTGGCAAAGTGGGAAGCATGTCCTGGAAGAGAAGTGTGATCTTCTGGGAAGTCCCAACCCAGCAAAGTCCTGCTTTTACTTAGAAGCTGGAGGCGACAATGTAAGCATGAGCCAAGAAAACCAGCAGCAATCAACTGGCAAGTCACATATTCCTTTTCAAAGAGGAAAAGTGCTGAGGTAAAATTATCTGGACAAATCCGAAGGGAAGATAATTGGATCAGGGTTCCTGGAAGAGGCAAATGCGAAATCAAAAGGTAAATCTGACCTAGAGAGACTGGGCAAATACTGCTCCTTAGAATAGGCAGGTTCAAAATAATGTCTGGCCAGGTGACCAAAGCCCGCAGACACGCTTCCTCACCCTGTGCGCCCCCTTAGGGCCGTGTTTCCTAGGCGGAGGCGGAGGATTTCTGGCCGCAGTCACTGGACACCTTCAAATGTCGCTTTCCTGGATCCCAGCCTGGATTTGCAGCCTCGCTGTCTCTGGAAGGAAATCTCAGGATCTGATTTCATAATGACTTTGCCTGATTTTCAGGTCAATTACCGTCTAGGAATTATTAACCGATAGAATACTGGGCACTCGACATAGTACTGATAGGCAAACATAGGGGTCTGTGTACACAAGAAGCTACAGATGTAGATACAGGAATTCTTTGGTATGCATATTTCTCTTCATGCCAGGACTATGATATATCACTACTTCAAAATAAGAGCTTAGCTACCAAGCCAATGTGGCTCTTTCCTCTTTGTTCTAAACAATTTTTTTTTTTTTTTTTTTTTTACAAAAAAGAGAGTTTTGTATAGATGAACTGGAATGAACTGGGGGTGGAAAGATGTGGAAAAAAGAAAAAAAAAGTCATGTTTATATAATAGTCTGCTTAAAACTAAGGTCATAAACATGGGTAAGTAAATTGCACTGACTATTATGGTGGCATGCTGGTAAATGTTTAACTACTTGGTCTTTGGGAAAAAGTCCTGGTTTGCAGAATTTCCTGTTGTTTTTTTGTGGTATAAATATTTCTATATTAGTCATTTTTCAAGCTACCAATGATTTAACAACTGGCTAGCAAAGCTCCTAAAATTTTAATAAATCAGTTCTTGTGAACCAATATTAGCCATCTCCATTGATTTTATATATAAATTATTATATTTTGCCTATTTTCTCAAAGTTAATTTTGTAACTTATTTATTACATTGAACAGTACATTGTTTTCTCTCCATGTCACCATCAACATTCAAATGTTCATGTATTTTTTCCCTTTTTTGTTGCTCTTTGGGCATTATTATCATTTCAATATGCTAACATGGGCATTACACTTTCACTCAAATTGTTTTTCTAGAATCATGCATTTTTAGTGTGTTTTGAAAAATAAAGAAGAGACCTTGAAATAGTAGTGGAAAACTAACAGCAACCATTAGGTGAAGTAAAAGTTATTTTTAAAAAGTATTTACAAAACTAAGTGGCATCCGTATATTAGATACTGTCTGGTTCATTATATTTTTCTTCTCTTTTGCAAAATAATTTGGTTTATAGACTTGGAGGATAAAGAGGTATCTGGCTCAATTGCTAGAAAACTGCTTGCTATTCGCTGGGAGGCGAAGTTGATGTACTCTGGCAGCCAATGGGATTGGCAGGGAAATATTTGTTGTATAATTTTCTGAAAAGAGAGCAAGGCCATGGGATAAATCCAGGGAGATATTTTAATAGTCCCCAAAGGTAGCCACATACAAATGGAGTTGGAGAGATCAGTGGGAAAGGCAGGTATGTTCTGAGGCAGCTCCCCATGATAATGCTGATTTCATTGTCATGTGATTATTATTTAATTATCCACAGGCTGTGCCTCTTGTCTCTGCTTGACTCACCCTTCCTTAGGAATCGTTTGGGTAAGATATAGGCAAAATATTGGATTACAGTTATGATTAATTCAGTTTGATTTGAAAATACTATTTTTTAGCTGAAGTTAGGAAGTAAGAATTTAATTTCTCCAATGCCATTAAAATTCTTCTTCTAGTGAATAATTCAGCTAAACTTACATGGGCTTATTAGTAGGAAGGAATATTGTGGTGTTTTGTTTAAAAGTGCCTACCTTCTGGATAATATGTTATTATGGACTGAATAGTGTCCCCCCCCCCCCCCCCCCCAAAGTTCATAGGTTGAAGATTCAAACCCCAATGTGTTTGGAGATAGGGTCTTTAAGGAGGCTATTAAGGTTAGGTAAGGTCCTAACATGGGGCCCTAATTCAATAGGGTTATTGGATTTATAGCAAGTGGAAGAGATATCAGAGATATCTCTCTCCTCCCTCTCCGAAGCACTTCCCACCCGCCTCTCTGGTTTGTGCGTAAAGGAAAGGCCATGTGGGGACATAGGGAAAAGGCTGCATCTGCAAGCCAAGAAGTAAGACTTCCCTAGACTTGGAGGATGAGGAGGTACCTGGCTCAATTGATCTTGTACTTCCTTTCTCTAAAACTATGAGAAAATAAATTTCTATAGTTTAGTTTATTTATTTTTACCATTTTTTAAAATCGAACTTATTGTGGTGATACTAGGTAACAAAATTATATATAGGTTTTAGGTGCACAATTCTACAACAACACATCATCTGTGCACTGTTCTGTGTGTTCATCACCTTGAGTCAAATCTCCATCCAACACCATTTCCCCCACCAAACCCTCCTCCACCTCCCTCCCCACCTGACCCCCTGGCGATCACCACACTGAGTTTTTTCTCCCTTTTTTTGGTCAATCCTTTCACCCTCCCACTAAGCCCTGCCCATGATATGTCAGTCTACTACTTATCTATGAGTCTTACTATTATTTGCTTGTTAGTTCAGTTTTTTTTCATTAGATTCTACATATGACTGAAATCATATCATACTTTTCTTTCTTTGACTGGTTTATTTCAGCATAAATTTCTATTATGGAAACAAGAGAGAGAGAGAGAGAGAGAGAGAGAGAGAGAGAATATATATGTCATTTTCTGGTTATGTTGCCATCTCCCATTTATTTATTAAAAAAAGTTCTGTCATTTGGACATATGTATATATGTGCTTTATGTTTTTATTACTGTATTATTATTATTTTTTACCACAAGTAAAGGTCAGAAATTGTTATCTTTCTTTTATTTCTTTCTTTTTTTTTCTTTCTTTTCTTTTTTTTTTTTTTTTACTGTTTCACTTCGTGCTGTGTCTATGCTACATGTGCTACATGTGAGTGACATAGGTGCTTATGTAGGTGGGTTCAGACTTACAGTGAAATGGCATTATATTGGCCCATAGAACAGATCTCTGATGTAACCTGAGGACCTACTGTTAGTGTGTGTATATATATATATACATCTTCAAACATGTAAAATAATTTAAAACTGTTCAAGTATTCGTTTAAAAAACAACCTCTACCATTACAACAACAGCTTAAACTAACTGAATTTGTCTATTTATTTATTTATTTATTTATTTACTAGAGGCCCAGTGTACAAATTTGTGCATGGGTGGGGTCCTGCTGGCCCGTCCTGATCAAGGCCAATCAGGCCAGGCTGGCTAGGTGGGGGGGATTTGTGAGGTTGGCAGGGGGGAGGGAAGGAGAGGAAGGGGCCAAGGGTGGTTGGTGGGCTGGCCCTCACCCCTGGTCAAACTCCAGTTGAACTCCTGGTCCAGGGGACAATTTGCATATTCCTTTTATTATATAGAATGTCAAACATAATCTCAAAAATTTCTGCTAGTATCAATGTATTCAGTCCTCACAAGACTAAACTGGTATCTTCTTGATTGTTTTCTCTGTCTTACAAAGTGAGGAAATGGAGGCACAAGCTCTTAAGAATTTGCTCAGTGCCATGGACATATAAGTGGTAGCATCTTTGAATCCATCATTGGGCTCAAGAGTCCAAGCTCTAACTCACTATGCTTTGTTTGTGAAATAGGATTATTTTATATCTCTACATTTTACTGCAAGCAAATTGTTCACCTAAATTGCTTATCATCCTCCTCCATAAAGTTACCATTTGCACATGTTATTCTGAAAAAGGTGGGAGTGAACATTAATATTAAAAATCACTTGGGTTTTTTTTTTTAAATATGTTTTTATTGAATTTTAGAGAGAGAGGAAGGGAGAGGCATAGAGAAACATCAATGAGAGTGGAACATCATCAATCAGCTGCCTCCTGCATGCCCTATACTAGGGATCTAGCCTACAACCTGGGCATGTGCCCTGACCAGAATTGAACCAGTGATCTTTTGGTTCATGAGTCAACACTCAACTACTGAGCCACACTGGCCTGGCTCACCTAGGCTTTTTAAAAAATATATATTTTATTGATTTTTTACAGAGAAGAAGGGAAAAGGATAGAGAGTTAAAAACATCGATGAGAGAGAGCGACATCGATCAGCTGCCTCCTGCACACCCCTCACTGGGTATGTGCCTGCAACCAAGGTACATGCCCCTGACCGGAATCGAACCCGGGACCTTCCAGTCTGCAGGCTGACGCTCTATCCACTGAGCCAAACCGGTTTTGGCATCACCTAGGCTTTTTAAAAATTCATTCTCCTGACCTCAGACCCTTATAGCCATAGTGACCCCCAACTACTGACACAGATGTATTACATATTCTAAGAGTTCAGGGAAGGAAAATGTTTGAGAACCGCTGGTTATATCATTAGATTTTAAAATCAATAATATGGGGCTTGAATGACATTTGATCCTACAAGTCCTGCCTACTTGAGGACACTTATAGTGCTTATGCATAAACGTTATCTATCACTCGAACAACAGCAATGCTTTTGAACATGCAGCATTACCAGGTATTATGAGTAAATTAGAAAGGAAAATCAAAAGTTGTTTTCATCAAGTTTCTATTATAGTTAGTCAGAAGGTTCTAATAGTCTTTGCAAAAAAAAAATCTTAATATAAAGAAAATACATCTCAAGATAGAAATGGAAATAATTCAAGGCAGGCTCTATTGTTCAATAATTTGTATTATTTTGTTTTAAATATAAAATTTAAGCTTCCAAACAATTTAAAGTGGATTTTAAAACAGGTATGAAACAGATATGTAAGAAGTATGATAGATTCTTATGTACATTCCTATGTATTGGAGCATCAAGGACAAAAAGTGAAGTTAGAAGTCACATGGTAAAGGGAAAGTAGTTATTCTGCCCACCATGGATAAGATAGTCTGTAGAAATACACATAAGTTGACTAGGAGAGTCTTAGTATTTCAGGAAAATAATAATAAATAGCTTGTTAGGTCTCATGTTGGCATCATTCACTTTATCAATTTGTAGTACATTTTATTGTCCAAACTCTTTTACATTCTGCTGTAGAATGGAAATAGTTGATTTCTAAGAATGAGTAATGATGCATCTGTAGGGTTACATCCATTTACTCTGGTGCCGTTTTTCCTTATGGCCCTTATCTTGCCCCTATAGCTGAGTGCTTACAGTATTCCATATGTTTTAACTTGATAAAAAGGAAGAGAATGATGGCTATTGACCTATTTTTTTCTCCTGGGTTAAAACAAAGGGTGACTTTGGTGATTATCGAGATCTTTTCCTGTTTTTGCTATATTTGGTCTCTTCCTGCCTTCTTCCCTCTGGCTCCTTAGCGCCTTCAGATCCTCTCTTGCCCATTTGCTTGAACTTTGGACCTTCCATCCGGCAGTCTCTTAACAGTAGTCATGCCCTTGTCTCTGACAGTGTAAGATCTTTAGTATCTTTGAAGGTTCTTCCTTTCTTTCTTTATTTTTTCATAAACAATCCAGAGGCTCATTTTTGAGTCTAATAACTCAAATTCAATTTATAAAGTCACAATTCAAAAGCTGAGTTCTTCCTTAAGAGTAAATTCTTATTTTAAGCTTACAAATCTTACTATTGTAATTTTTAAGTCTAACAATTTTTACCATCTTTTTAAAATACTTTGGAATAATATTTGATGGTGTTTAAAAATTAATAAACACCTACAAATATACAATTTATAAATCAATATGTTCAATACTCTTGTTAAATATTTCAATTGTCTGAAAGGAAAGACATCCCATATAAAGATCATTTTTCTGCATAATAAGTATTTCTAATATGACAAACTTATACTTCAACTTTCATAATATTTACATAAAATGGTGTAACTTTAATTGAACTCATGATTCTTTATCTCCAAAGACTCCAGTTTTCTGCTTGGGCTCTACCTGTGTGTAACCTGCTGCTGAGAATTTTCTTCAGGGGAAAAGCCATTAAATATGAATATCCTTCAGTGCAGTTCCCTTCCTCAGTTTCTGCCTGTGTTTTTTGTTCCCCTCCTAATGCTTTCAAGTAGCTGCTTGGTTTTTAGAAATAATTTGTCCAAGGTTTGACTAGTTTTCTGTGGAAGAATTAGTCTGACACCAACTGCCTTATCATTGCCTAAACTGGACCACTTGAACCAGAGGTTCTTGATTTGTTAACCTGTGAATTAATATAAGGTAAAGGCTGGGGTAACAAGGTACCACAATAATTATCCAACAACAAATAATGTATTCTTTCAAACACAAAGCTGAACATTTTAAATGTACAACTCATATGTGCCTTTTCATTTGTGTGAGCAGCATTGCTTTGGAGTTGGGATTGGCAGAAAGTTTGTATTTCAAAACTGTAACTCCTGTTGTGCTTTATCCTTAAGTGGCTCAAATTTGTCTACTTTTTAGCCTGTGAAAATGAATGGATATGCCTTTACCATATTAAGATACGTATGCAAACTGTAAAAAACTGCAAATTCTGAGTTTAAACCTATGAGAAAATTTGACAAACTTATATTCTATTTAAATGCCTCATTAAATACAATAGGTAAAAAAAATGTTGCAAGGAACAAGTACAGAGAAGGATGGTGGAGGAGGAGATAATTTTTAACCAAGCATTACACATAAAAAGTATCTGAGAAAAATAGAAAGGTGAGATAATCATCTTGAATAAAAGAGTAACCCTGTTTGTAAACTAATCTAAGCCAATTTGACTGGCAAACAACGTCACCTTAATGGAAAGCTACATGTTCTTTTCCCATTTTCATTTACCTGGTGATATTTTATGATGAAAGCAAGTCTTAGCCTAGACCCCTATTCTGCCTCACAGACAAACATTTATTAGTAAACAGGAGCAAATACAGGTATATACTCTGATTTTTATTTTATTTTTTATCTCTGGGACATCCATGTCTCTGTCCTCAGCCCCTCTGATAGGTATCTTGCATGAAATATTCAGTCTGAGGCCAATGCAATAATATTTTGATGGCAGGGTCAGCCAACATTTATGGGGGTCAAATAACAGAGTTTTCCTTAAAATGGAGTGGTTCAAGGCCTTTTGAATCCTGAATCTCAAGTGAGTCCTGATTTGGGTTGTTGAATTTTAGTGCCTTCTTCATTTAGTCTCACATCTCACATATCCTGTGAGACTAAATATATGGTAGTCAATCTATATATTTCCAAAGCCATTCATTTTAGCAACAAAAACTTCTTGCTAAGATTTCTTAGAGATTAACAAAATTTATTGTAAAGACTTTGATGAAATATTTGAAGTGATTTGGTGCACTTCCTGAGTGTAGACTCCTTTGTGATCTATTTCATATGCCCTGCCTTGAGGATTACAGTTAACCTACTGCTGTATATATTACACTGCTTTATGATGGATTTAAAAACCATTTATTATGCAGATAATATAATATTTTCAATGGCAATCAGATGTGTCTAGAATCCTTTAGTCCAAATGAATAGATTTGAATCCCTACCCTTGCAATGAGGGTAGACATTGCTAATGAATATTTAACTGTTTTTCTGATAGACTTAAATATAGATTCACAATCTGTAGAAGCAAAGGCAGTCCTTACTAAATCAGAATTTTCAGTTGAGATATGACATTAGTTTAGAGTTATTCCTTCCACAGTTTATTATCAAACAGTTATTTTATTTAAACATCTAGGTTCCCATTTTACATATTATAAAATAGCAGCAGCTTCAGGAAATACACAGTTGACATTTGTAGTCTTTAAGCATTTTTCCCTAAGAGAGACCCATTGGGAGGCAGTTCAGTCCTGACTACCACAGCATTGAGAGAAGTCAACATTGCGAATGATTGCTTAGAAGTTGAAGCAGGGGAGGACCACCTCTGAGGAAAGTAATGATAATTGCAAACAACAATCACAGCTGTTAACGCGGCACTCATAACACATCCTCAGCATGAGGAGATTGGCACTAAATGCATCAGATGTAGCCACATGCAGTCACTGTGATGGATCCAGAGTGGAGACAATCTATAGAGAAGCCATCTCTAATAGCAAGAAAGGTCAGAACTAAAGTCCACAGCTTATCTTGCATGAGAAATTTTTAATCATTTCAGAATTAAGGTCTAAAGGCTTACATTATTTTATACAAGAAATATATTATCTAAAGGTTACTTATCAATCAACTCTGCAAGGTTTCTTACCATACTTGAACATTTCCTATAGATGGCACTTGAATCATTATGCTTGTTTTTCCCAACTGCAAAACGAACCACGTTGTGCTCTGCATTCTATGGGTGCAAAGCCTTTTAGGAAAATTTCATTGCTCTTAAACAGGTCCCTATAATTTTCAGTAGCCAATGACTAAATTACATTGGACTCTTTTAACAAAAATAATTATGATTTATTCAAGAATATTTATTTATTATTTTTTTAATTCCATTTCATTTCTTGTGTAGCATATTTAATATTGGGATTGTTTAGTACTGGGAGATATTTTTTCCCCTCTAATTTCTTTTACTGGGCTCACAAAATAACCAGCAACTACAAGTCAAGTAATACTAAAAAAATTAACATCCAAAAAAATAGCATAAGTCCAATAGCATTATTCAAATTCTGATCAAATCACATATAATTTAAATGTATTTCATTGTACTTTCAAACAGCATAATTAAAATATATTAAAATTTATAAATAAGGTAGAACAAAATAGAATCGCCATCATTACCTTTCTTTGTGTCCCAAATTTGCATATCCTGTTAACATGAATTATATGCATTTAAATGTTTATTGCCACACACAGAAAAGATATTATGTTTTTGGCAAAGTGTTAGTATATAATGCGCTTCCTTAAGACAATGAAATGCAGAAAATATTCAGTTTTTGTTTGAAGTGAATGCCAAGTTAGCTGGTCTGTAGTGTGATTTAACTAGAAATATCAATTTGAGATACAAAGGTCTGCAGTGTGATTTAGCTAGAAATATCGATTTGAGAGACAAAAAGCATACAGAGTTGTTGCAGCCTTGGCCTGAGATGACCATGCATGGCATTGTATAGAGAAGCATTTCCTGCCCTAAGTACCCAGGAAAACAAGACATGATGTGTGTAGATTTAGATAAAGTGAGGAAGGGATATTGAGGGGATTTCTGCAACATAGCTTCTATTTTCTCTTGGTAGAAAAGTAAGGTCAGTTTCAAAATCCATAGTGACAATCAATTTCTTCTTAGAAGTTTAAAAAGCAGCTCCATTTTTTTTTTCAAACCTTCCCTACCCCCAAAATCTGTTTTCCCTCTGGATAATGGGGGTTTTGAAGGGAATTTGGTAGAAAACGTACTTTTGCCATGTATGTGGACTTGCATAAGTGTGGAGATGTGGCATGAGTAAAGCGATGACACCGGGAAACACTGATATCACATCCTTCCCCTCCCCCCCCATCTTCCATCTGTGTTAATTTAGCAGCTTTTGAGTATATTCAAATTTTATTTCCACACATAAAATATATTAAGTTTTCTAAGCATTGTCACATATGTTTTACTTGATCTGAAGAGTAATCTGAAAAGTAGAAAGGAAAGACACTCTTATTATTAATAAGACACTAATGGCTTCTCATGTTTATAGAGTACCTTATAATATGCAAAGAGTTTTCATATAATTTTCCATTTCCAGCCTCAAACAAATTATCAGAGTATCAGGTCAATTTGCAAGAGAATGAATATGAGTAGTTAGTATTCACAGAAGTTGGTCAAGGCCACTTATGACCAATGGATTATAAATTAAAATGACCAGAAAACATTTCCACTTGTCAAATAATTGAAAGAATGATACAGGCAATTTTTGTCAAGGGCATGTGTTGGCAAAAAAGGGCACTGCTGTATGCTGTTGGTGGAGTTATTTGTTACGCCAGTTTGAATGGTGTTTTGGCAGCAGGACTTTATTATGAGGGAGAATGGGAGGTATAAACAAAGTTTACATGTAATAGAATTCATTAGAGAAGTCATTTATAATATAGAATATTAGAAACCACATTTACGCCCTAACTGGTTTGGCTCAGTGGATGGAGCATTGGTCTGCGGACTCAAGGGACCCAGGTTTGATTCTGACCAAGGGCATGCACCTTGGTTGTGGGCACACACCCAGTAGGGAATGTGCAGGAGAAAGCTGATCGATGTTTCTCTCTCATCCTTGTTTCTAACTCTCTATCCTTTTCCCTTCCTCTCTGTAAAAAAATCAATAAAATATATATTAAAAAAATAAATAAATCACATTTACCAGTATTTGGGCAAATGTAGTTTGAGGCAGTCATCTTGGAACAAGAGGAAATCTTGCATGGAGACCTTATAAAATGAAATAAAAGTTGGAAGAAGTTGCCCAATTATCCTCACTGCACATTCCTAGAGTTTTATATGAGAAAAATAAAATGCACTATTCTTTTGGGATTCATTTGTTAATAACTCAAGCCAGTTTTAACTGGCATAGGCATACTTGCTGGTTTATATGTGAATGCATTTCTTTTATATCTAAAAATGTGTTTTAGGAAATCTCTAAGTCCCTTTATTGTAAACAAAGAACCTGTGCTATTAGAGAAATAGTAAGAATGAGCCTACATGGGAGTAACTAACTTGGTAGCCCGTTGCAAAGCCAATAGATATTAAAAACCTAAAGTTATTTTAAAAACTATTGAAACGTGTCTCTGATTACAATGGCTTAGGTAATATCCTTTATTCTGATTCGAAGACTTGATGATCCTGAGATTTATTTTAACTTTATGAGTCTATGGTTGATTTAGCAATCACATTTATTATTTGAAGAAAAGCGAGAAAGATGGTGTTAAATGTTCCTTAAAGTGAAATTGAAGTTTTAATTATTAAAGGACATATGGGGGAAAGAGACTGAATAGCTCAATTCCACGCCGGAGAATTTTTCAATGAATATTTAAAAATACAACAGTACGCCTATTCAATTAGGAAGCTACTGGTGTTTGCTTTAACTGGAAAAAAAAATATGGCAACTCAAGTCATTACAGCACTTTTAAATTAATAAAGAGAAAACTTTTTATAAAGTACTAATTAATACATCCTGCATTTTCATTTACACAAAATTAATGCTACAAAAACTTCATTTGTGCCTAATCTATTGTGGATGTATTTTTTTAAATTACATTAAAGGATATCATAACAATTCATGAAATTTGCAAAGTTCAATTCAATGTATTGAGCTATAGATATTTTAAAATTTCTTTTCTTTCTGACTTATTATAGTGAAGATGGAGGACTTAACTGCTAAAAAATGCAGCATTTTTAGTCTTTTCAGATGCCCTCTCAGAAGACCTTGAATTTTTTTTTTTTTGCAAACGACATACTCACATTGTTTAAATTTTCTATAGCATCTTAAGTAATTTAATATTTTCTCCTTCTCCCCTCTTTCCTCCCTTTCTTCTTTATTTCCTCTTTTCCTGCCAGTTATTGAGATAAAAAAAAAAAAAATTGGTGATGCCAAAACCGGTTTGGCTCAGTGGATAGAGCCTCGGCCTACCGACTGAAGGGTCCGGGTTCGATTCCGGCGAAGGGCATGTACCTTGGTTGTGGTCACATTCCCATTAGGAGGTGTGCAGGAGGCAGCTGATCAATGTTTCTCATCAATGTTTCTAGCTCTCTATCTCTCTCCCTTCCTCTCTGTAAAACAATCAATAATAATAATAATAATAATAATAATAAAGTTGGTGCTACCATAGATGAGGACAATGGATAATTGTGGCTTTAGGTGGGCAGCCAAATGTATCTGAAATATTCCCCTGAATGAGTTTATCCATCTGGACCTTGGCATAGTTGAGCCTGAAGGGCAGAGTCTCTACCTGCAAGCTTACCACAGAGCAGAGACGCCTGAAGTCTCAAGGACACTTGGCTGAGCTCTGCCCTTTGAAAACACCCTTGACCCTTGGTTTCTGTCACAGCTCACCGTCCTGTACCTCTCTCTCTTCTCTACACCACTTGTCCATCTAGCCTCTTTCTCCATCGCTGCCACCCCTTCCTCTTGCTTGGTGTACTGAGACTAGCATATTCATACAGTTCAGTATCTTCCTTATACCCACTCCCTTCTGGGTCTCCCCCCACCCATGTATTTTTACCTATAATACTGTGAAGGCAGACATCAAACAGAGTGCTCCAGCGCTGCCCTCTGGGCTGCTCTCTGACATCATGTTTTTAGAATCAAATTCTTTCTCGTTCCCTCTATGCACAGCATTCCTTTGATGTCCACATTTTGCTACTGTATCACATGTTTCCAGTCCCCCAGGCACAGAAGGCCGATATCCTTTCCTCTAATCAGACATTCCTTTGCCATATCTCCTGCATTCATCCTTTCCTTTCCATTCCCACCGACACATGCCGGCTCCGTCCGCTGGGAGATCAATTGCACCGAATAGGAAGGGGCCACACAGAGATTCGTGTTATGTTCCTTGTGTTTTCAGCCTTTCCCTCATCCAGTTCACCCTGCGTACATCCATCTTTATAAGGTTAGCCTGCCCCACCTTTGGGATTTAATCTCTTTATACTGCATGGGAGGGCTCCCACACAATTTATCTTCTATATATTGGGTCGGCAACTAAGTAATTGCGGATTTTTTAAAGAAAATCAAAGACAATTTTTTCATGGAACTAAATAAGTTTATTCTGTAATGTATTGCCCATTTTGATCAATGACCTTTTGCCATCTTTCAGGCAGGATCATAATCCCACGTTCAAAAAACTTCTGGTTTTTATTAGCAAAAAACTGAATCAGGTACGATTTGACATCATCATCATTATTGAAATTTTTACCATTCAAGGAGTTTTGTAAAGATCGAAACAAAAAGTAATCAGATGGTGCAAGGTCAGGACTATATGGTGGATGTGGCAAAACATCCCAACCAAGCTCCATTAATTTTTGCCGAGTGACCAAAGATGTGTGTGGCCTTGCAGTGTCATGATGGAATACAACACCTTTTCAATTTGTCAATTCGGGCCGCTTTTCTTCAACTGCATTGTTTAATTTCATTAGTTGTTCAATGTAGACATCAGAATTGATCGTTCGGTTGGGTGGTAAGAGTTCAAAGTAGACAATTCCTTTGTAATCCCACCAAACTGATAACAAAACCTTCTTTTGATGAATATCAGCTTTTGATGTTGTTTGAGTTGGTTCACCTGGCCTGCTCCACGATCTTTTCCGCTTGATATTGTTGTAAACAACCCATTTTTCATCGCCAGTTATCAGTCGTTTTAAAAATGGGTCATTTTCATTACGTTTCTTTAGCAAATCGCAGCTGCTAATGCGTTGCGTTAACTGTGATTCTTTCAGTTCGTGAGGAACCCATGTATCGAGTTTTTGAACATAGCCAAGTTGTTTTAAGTGATTTTCAATGCATGTATGTAATACATGAAGCTTCTCTGCAATCTCACGTGTTGTACTGTGACAGTCCGAATTGATTATTGCTTTGATTAGGGCGTCATCAACTTCAACTGGACGACCAGAGTGTTTTTCATCTTTGAGTGAAAAATCACCAGAACGAAATTTGGCAAACCAATTTTGACACTGCCGTTCTTTTAAGGCTTCGTCACCATAAACAGCACATAACTTTTTATGAGCTTGCGATGCGTTTTTCCCTTTGCGGAAATAAAAAAGCAAAATATGACGAAAATGTTCCTTTTGATTTTCCATTTTTCAACGAATGCCAAACGAAAACTACAAAACAGATCAAAAAACTTTTTTTTACTGATTAACAGCTGAATAGCCAACTATCAAATAACAAAATGTGTTTTACATTTGTACTACGTCTGCAAACCTAAAAATTCAACTGAAGCCATATATGTGTGAAACCCGCAATTACTTAGCTGCCGACCCAATACCTTTTGAGCCAGTCTACTTTTCTCACACAAGCCTTCCATTCTAATCCAGCTTAATGAATCGCTCTTCCTTCAAGTTGTTTTTCCCTCCACGTCTTGGCTCACTTATTTCTTCCCACCCAGAGGATGTCAACATTTCTCTATTAAAAATTTACACTTTCTTTAAGGTCCACTTAAATTAAGTTTTCCCCCTTCTCATGAGCTGCTCTCAGTATTGTTGTATATACTTTCTTTTAAACCCAACAATTAGATATTTTATAAAACTTTGAAGTATCAATTTTATGATGCTTTGTTGCTTTATATATTTTAAAATCTTCTATCTCTAGTTAGATTATAAGGTATTTGAGGGCAAGGAGTATATTTGTATTTTCCACAATTAATAGGAGGACCCAATATATCAGTTTACTGATTGCTTTCCGAAAATTGTCATATATTATAAAAACTTTTCATTTCCCTTCTTTCCATGAGTGTAATATTCAGAATAGCTACATAACAGAGACTGAATTTTTCTTGATGACATATGTACTCATTATTTTCTTCACTTGGCACGCCAATGTGGGTTTCAGTCTGTTATTAATTTTATTCCACTCTTGTGACTTTTGGGGATGTTTAGGGTCCTAGGGCTCTATTTATCTTTGGTAAATAATGCCATCATGCACAAAAAAAATCATTCTCAGAAAATTAGCAAAACAAATGTTCTCATTGTATAACTAGATGCCAAATTGCCAGATTTAAATTGTTAGAGGACAGGGTCTGTCCCTTAAAAAGGTTTTTCTGTTATAACCCTTAAAGCTTCCAAGACTTTTCCAAGGCTCACAGTAACACATAGGAGTTCCCAGGTCCAAAAGATAACTGAAACAGCTTTTCCCAGAGAGATCGTGTGGTCATTCTCATCCTGGGAAAGGATCTCCCTCAAAATTGCTGTGTTCTGACAATTCACAGCAGATTCCTTTTTTGGCTTTTGGAAGTAAGCTTTTGGAAGCTGGCAGTAAGAAACACAGTACAATGAAGGCAACTGCTTAATGAAAAAAGCCACATTGCTTAAATTTCAGCATGAAATTAAAATGTGTTAACTACATGGAATTCATCTTCTAAAAAGTATCTCTCATAATTTTCCATAATTATACTATTCTTTTGAAAAAAAGAAAAAGTGTAGGAGAGCATGACCAGATAATGATGCAGTTGATGACAGAGAAAGCCCTTTGTTCTCACATTTAAAATATATATATATATATATATATATATATATATATATATATATATATATTTTATTGTTTTTTTTTTTTTACAGAGAGGAAGAGAGAGGGGTAGAGAGTTAGAAACATGGATGAGAGAGAAACATCGATCAGCTGCCTCTTGCACACCCACTTCTGGGGATATGCCCACAACCAAGGTACATGCCCCAAACCGGAATCAAACCCGGGACCCTTTAGTCTGCAGGCCTAAGGTCTATCCACTGAGCCAAACCGGTCTCGGCTGTTCTCACATTTGAAGTAATTTAGACTTTTTTACATATTGAAAGCAGTATTGAGTTAGCTACCGTGGAGTTGGAAAGATCTATGTAACCCTCTCTTTAAAATAATTTCTTACTGATTCATTTATAAACAGAAATATTAGAATCTGGTTTTCTATAAACTGCTTTCATCAGCTATTTATTACAATAGTCCATGCATATTTCCCACAGTCTCTTTTTTGCTTTCTTTTTTCCAGGTAACCTTAACTATGGAGAGTTCATTTCCTTTAATTCCTCACTTCTAAATCTCTGCTTTTATTATCTTTCCATCAGAAATCCCAGGGATTGTAACATATAGGCAATCCAATCTTATGACAAAAGATAATTGACCACACCCTACTTTATAGCAAATAAATATGGATTTAAGTTCACCCTTAAAATATATCACAATCATTTAGTATATACTCAATTCTAGCTCCTTGATAAACATTATCTTATAACTAGAAAAATAAGACCTCCAAAGTAGATTTATCTGGCTTAAAATAGTGTGTGTACAAACCACTCTTGTAGATCTATTGGCAACCTTGGGGAAAATATCATTAATTGTCTCTAATTTTGGATCTTAAAATATTTTCTGAAAAAGCAAGGATATATAGTGGGGTTTTTTTTTGTTAATCCTCACCTGAGGATATTTTCCATTGATCTTTAGAGAGAGAGTGAAAGGGAGTGACTAGAGACACACAGAGAGAAACATTGATTTGAGCCGAAACTGGTTTGGCTCAGTGGATAGAGCATCGGCCTGCGGACTGAAAGGTCCCAGGTTAGATTCCAGTCAAGGGCATGTACCTTGGTTGCAGGCACATCCCCAGTAGGGGATGTGCAAGAGTGTCCCTCTCTCTTCCTCTCTGTAAAAGATCAACAATATATATATATATATATATATATATATATATATATATATATATATATATATATATATATAAAGAGAGAGAGAGAGAGAGAGAGAGAGAGAGAGAGAGAGAGAGAGAGAGAGAGAGAGAAACATTGATGTGAGAGAGACACATCGATTGGTTGCTTCCCACTGGAGCCCGGACCAGAGCCAGAGATCAAACCTGCACCCAAGATATGTGCCCTTGACCAGAATTGAACCCAGAAAACGAGGGCCAACGTATAGTTTTAAGACCTAGATTTCATTTTCAGGACTCCATGCAGCATTTCTATAACATACCAAGTCTGAAATAATTTCTATGGCCCCTCTCTGAGCCAGTTCAGTGGAGGTTAACGGTGACTGTATTTTGAAGTGGGGCGATTTTCTGCTTTTTGGCAGAGTGAGTTTTAGCACTTCAGTGCATTGCTTGCCATCCGTATTTTGATTGCTGAGGTTTTCAGACTTTGTTTTTGAAATAAGGAATTGGAATTACTTCTTTGAAAGGTCTAGCTTTATCTGACCATGTTTATCACGTGCGTGTAAATGAAATAGCATCTGATTAGATGTTCAAAATATTGCTGAGCAAAATGCAAAAATCTAACTTCTAGGTAAATAGGCGAAATATCAGGATTGAAATGGCTTACCTATGTAGGTAAGCTTCTTAAAAAATCATTACTATAGGTATTGTTTCAAGTGCTTTGCTGAAGTTATCTCACATATTTATCACGGTGATAATAAAATAAGGATGGGTAGACCATTTCATGTTTATCTGCTACTTTGCAAATTCCTTCATCTTTTTCTTTCTGAAGCAAACCCTCCATGTAATTCTGGTCATGCAGAAACTAATTGTACTTCACTTCCATGGGACACAGGTCAAAACTGCCAGTCTGTGCTTAATTGCAGTAGTCAAAATTACTGTTACTGTGCCAAGGGTCATAAGACAACAAAAACCATCAAGAATCCACATTGGAGATCCATGTAGCTCTCAGGGGAGCTATTTCAACTGGCTTTTCTAATATGAAGGGTAAGTATGCTTGCACTAGAAGGGTCCATTATGCTATCCATGAGAAGGATCTTCCTGCAAACAAAGTCAACCAGGAGAAAATCAGAGCCAATATATGTGTGAGTCAGTATTTATTATTATTATTATTATTATTATTATTATTATTATTAATATTATTAGTTTAAGCCAATTTTAGTAAGGTTTCTGGCATTTACAACAAAAAAATCCTAACTATTATTTCTTCTCAACTTTACACACAATTAACTGACTTCCCTAAATACCCACGACTCGTAAGTGGCAGGTCCAGAATTTGAACTCAAACTCTCTGCTTCTAGAACCAGGGTGATAACATGCCACAGAGACTAATGTGGGGAATCTTGTAACTAGTCAGTTACCTAAATATCAAGATGGCTTTGAACTCTGATTCCAAATCATGCAAATCATTTTCCTCCCAAGAAGCATTTGTGTGCCCCCAAATGATAAGGGGAATTGTTTTTGAAGGGCAGATGTAGTCCTTCAGATTGTACACCTATTATCTGTGGTGGGTGTTTTTTTTTTTTTTAAGACCATTTGGAAGAACATTTGCTTATCTTAACTTGGGCAAGTGAGAATGTTTTATGGAAATTGTGTTTCTACCTTTATCAGTGTTGGCTTACATTGTTATAAACCCTGATGTTTACCGTGGTACAAACAGTCAATATAATCCAGAACCAACTGATTAGAGCTGCTGGGAAACCTCTGAGTCTTGTCAGTGGTCTCTGCTTGGAGGGTGTGGGTAACTGGAACAGGGGAAAGCTGCTTCCCTGATGCCTGAGACATTCTGTGAAATCTTATAGTCTGGTAAATATTCATGACACTAAGTATATCCCCTTTGGTTGAGATAAAAACAATTATAGAAATTCTTTTCAAACAAGAAGTTTCTAAAACTTGTTCTAAAATTTCCTTAAATTAATATGGTAAAAAAGAAATTAAAATATAATGATAGATAGCACAGTGCTTACTTAGTTGTAAGAAGAATTGCCTTCACTTCTTTCTAAAATTTCAATCTCCTAAAAATTTATGGGTAGAGGGTTGCAAGTATTCAATAATTATAGTGTTTCTCACTCAGTGAATAGAATGAGAACTTGTGAATGGTAGACGTTTTTTGTCTCTCAGGTGTTCAAGTTTTTGGAATCTTTTTTGTTTATTCCAAAGCAGAAATAAAATCATCAGTACACTGATTCCAAAAGTTAGTATTCAAATATTTAATATCGAATACCCCTTCTAAACTCAGTGTACTTAAGTTCCAGGACAGAGGCTGAGTTAAATCTTGTTAAAATTACTTTAAAATAGATTTGTACTGACTGATATTCATTTATATTTAGTTAAAAAAAGACTCCAATTCTGTTGTTAGAAAATCTAATGTTTGGGAATTAGAATAAATAAGGAGACGTTGTTAACTTAGCCTTAATTTTTAAAGTCTTTAAAAATAAAAGTATATTTTAAAATGCAAATTGGAAAGTTCAACACAGTGCATTCACCTCTGCTTTCTCCTGAAAAACTAGTAAAGGTATTTTGAAGGTTATAAATAAACAAGGGCAGAGAGAATGGGAGAGAGAATTTCAGGAACAAAATGTTGAAAGCTGAAGATCAAATGGAAGAGTGATAACTGATTTAGCAGATCCCAGAAAGCTGAGTCCTAACCACACACCTTGGAGACTCCAAAAGGTTGGAGAATTGCCTATTGGATAATCCTAGAAGTGGGGATTGAAGTGGGATGAAAGCAAGTATTGGTAGGAACCTTTTTACACTATATATATATAGTATATATTTTTTCAGAATGGAAGGGAGAGGGAGAGAGAGACGGAAACATCAATGATGAAAAAGTCATCAATTGGCTGTCCCCTGCACACCTCCCATTGGGGATCAATCTGGAAACCTTTTTAAAAAGTCAGTCCTGGGTTCTCTATTCTGTGCAGCTCATCACTGTTTCTCCCCAGTGCTGGCAGGTTTACTCTCTAAAGAAGTCTCCAACCTATTTCTGTTCTAAGACACAGAATAGAATTCCACACTGTGCACAGGGGAATGGAGTGAAGATTTATATGCTCTGCATTGACTCTCTAAGTCTGGCTGTTGGATTCAATCCTCAAATAGGAATTGAAGAAATTATCTCTGAGGAATCTGATAGGTCCCCCAAGTAAAAACACTGAGTACCATCAGTGGGTTAATGTAGGCAGACATTACTGAAAAGAACCCACACTTAATACCGATTTGCCTTCACCACCTGCAGACCTTCTAATCAGGAGTTTGTGGCCGAGCCACAAATTTGAGCAGACAGTCAAGGATCACCAAGTATTTGAGAAAAATCTCCACTGTGAAAACAGTAACCAAAATAAAGAAATAAAAGGAAAACAAAGTTACTTGGAAGAAAGTGTTACTATGGAACAAGGAGAAAAACAATGACCAAAACCCAACCATTTGCAAAACAATACAAGATTAAAACAAATATTTCATCCATAAAATAAAACAAGAATGCCAATAAAACAAAGACTTTTATGGAATATAAAAAAAAATCTCTTGGAAATTATTTCATAAACAAACACAAAATAAATAAAATAGGTTGAAAATTTCTCCCAGAAAATATAATAAAAATAAAAATAAGCAAAAAAGGAATACAAAATAGATTTAAAGGACCAATATTTAAGAAGTTTAATGGTCAGAGGGAGTGAGAGATGATAATAAAAGAAATAATTCAATCAAATTTTTAGTATTGAAAGTTTTGAGTTTCTAAGTTTGAAAATGTATAGGTTATCTGATACAATGAATAGGAAAAAAAGTCTCCTGCCTGGGCATACTATTTTGAAATTTCACAATATTGGGTACAAAAAGAAAAAGCTAAAAACTGCTTTCATAAAATACTAATGGGAAATGGTATCTAATTTAGAAATCTGTTGTCCAGCCAAAATATGATTCAAATTTGGAAATAGATTAAATCCATTTTCAGAAATGTAAAGTCTTAAGATTTTTAGCATTGATGTTTTCTTTTTAGAGGCATTAGCGAAGTATGTGCCTTAAATATGGGAATAAAGCAAGAATCAGAAAATATGGTATCCAGAATTGACATCTATACTAATAGAAGAATACCAGGGCAACGTTACAGTAACATCGAACAGCTGGCTCAATGGGGCTACCAGGCCAGCAGTTGGGTTAGTGAGAGATGACCAAATGACTGAAGCAGGCTGTGTGGGGCAACCAGGCCGGCGGCAAGGGGGTGGGGGGGCTGTTGGGGGAGACCAGGTTGGCATGGGGGTGGGGGAGGGGAGAGACAGTTAGGGGTGATCAGGCATGCAGCTAGATGAGCAGTTTGGAGTCAGCAGTCCCAGATGGTGAGCTGGCCTAAACCGGCAGTTGGACTTCTTCTGAGGGGTTCTGGATTGGAAGGAGGCAGGCTGGGCTGAGTGGGCCCTCTCCCCTGCAGTGCATGAATTTTGTGCACCGGGCCTCTAGTATAATATAAAAAAGAAACAAAAGGAATCTCCTTGGTCTTTATAGAAGCATATCAGCAGACTCTAGAAGAAACTTTTTCTAGAATATATATTTGAATAACATGTTTGAATTAATTTACAGATTTAAGTAATGATGGGGGAATAGTTTAAGGATTGATTAATAATATTATCCGGAAACAAAGCACACAAAAGTAAGATGGTTATGGCAATAGCAATAATAAAATGTTCTGCAGAGGAGGAAAAATAATCATGGTATACTAAATAGTATACAATAGCAAAAAAATAAACATTGATATAATAAAAATTGTTAAAAGAATCAAAAGTGGTTGCCTCTGAAAATCAGGAAGTAGTGGCATGTGGGAAGTCAGAGGCATGCTGTTTTTATTAAAACAAGAGCTATTAACTCTAAACTGTGTTCATGTTTAACATTTACAAAAATAAAAACCAAAATAAAAATGAAGATACTGCCGAAACCGGTTTGGCTCAGTGGTAGAGCGTCGGTCTGCAGACTGAAAGGTCCCAGGTTCGATTCCAGTCAGGGGCATATACATTGGTTGCAGGCACATCCCCGGTAGGGGTGTGCAAGAGGCAGCTGGTCAATTTTCTTTCATCGACGTTTCTAGCTCTCTATCTCTCTTCCTTTCTCTCTGTAAAAAATCAATAAAATATATTTAAAAAAATGAAGATACTAATACTGCAATCATTTTTCAAATAATACAAGAGTATTTGGAATATAAAATTCACAGATACCTCACTGCTTTGTGTCATAATATGGAGTCATTCATTATCTAGGTATATATATATATATATATATATATATATATATATATATATATATATACATATACACATATACATATACATATATACATACAAATATGTATCCACATTTATTTTTTCTAATGAAAAGAAAGTTTCAGAGAACAACCTTTATCATCTAACTTAATTCATAAATTTTTTACATATACATATTCACACTCACAAACTGATACAAATATCTAAAGAATTATTTTGTGACTTAGAAAAAAAGATATACAGACAGAAAAACAAGAGAGAACATTCCAAAGTTGCACCTCAGCATGCTGTGTCACACATAAGGCATGCATGCTCAGTGCTTCCCATGAGCTAAGGCCCAGCTGAAATGGCACCTCCCCTGTCGGTGCCCTTAGCTCTTTCTTACCTTTTGCCTTTTGTCGCAAATGATTGTCTTTCTGTTCCTTAGCTCTAATCTTCTATTGCCACTGGTAGCTTCCTAGCTTTAGGTCTCACAAATGCAATGTCTTGGAGATACTGCTTGATTATTTCTCTGGTTCCAAGTCCAAGACCAGCTTGGTCAGGTACTTGCTTCTGTGGCTAGGGTTTAGGGAGGAATTTGTTCAACAAAGTGGCTCTTCAGATTTATGTTTTATATGGAGGAGAAAGGTATTGTATTGGACAGGTGCTCCCTCAAGTGTCTCCACCAGTATTTATTATTATTGCTTTGGGAAAAAAAGAATAATTATTAATACAATGTATTGGTCAGAACTGCTAGAGTAAGAAGGGAAATATATCTCGAGATTTGGTAAAGAAGCTGACTCTTTACATCCTAGGCCAAAGCTGCTCTCTTTATTGATTAACTCATACCTTTGCTGGGTTTAATTTTTTATTCCATATCATTATTTTTAACAATTATTTTCCATTTTGTCACAGGTAAATATGGTATTTATGGTAATAACTTGGTGAACTATTAATCCTCTTTACTAATGAAATTTAGCCAGCACTGCAATCTTCAGATGCATGTTCTAAAGTGCTTAATTCTTAATTTCTGTAGAAATTCCAGTGGAAGGTTCAGATGGATAATTTTGGAAGAATTAGATTAAACCAGAACCTGTTTAACAGAGAAAAGATATGACTGTAGGAAACAGAAAACATCAGGGGAAAAGTACGTCCTGCCAGTTTAATGGAGCAATAAAATTGTCCAGCACAACTCATTGATTCAGGTATTGTCATTGCACATTCTGTAACTGAGCAATGAAGTGTGACAAGAAAGCTTTTAGAAAAACCTTTTTGGGGTTTAGATTATAAATTGAAATATCGACTTACAAATATCAACTCATTTGAGGGCTACTCATCTCACTAAGAAATGATTCATGTGGGTAGCCATGTTCAGACTTGTTGGCATTTCAGGATTCAGTTTTTCAAACTGAAAAGACATCGTCCTTTCATCTAAACATATGTCTGTTTATTTATACTTAGTTGCCAGTAGAAAAAAAAATAACACAGGAAATACTAGGACTTAAATATCATAATTTTCTTTAAAGAAAGTTTTATTCTCTGGCCAACGTTGCATTTTATGCTTGATTCCTTTAAAACTAATGGATTCATCTTTAGCTCCTCTTACTTCTGCATAAATGGCGATCTGATTGCTGATATATTCAGAGTACATATTCTTAATTTAAAATAGGGAACCTAATCATCCTATTTCCCCTGCTTCGGGAGCCTTACTCTCCTAGCTAACCATTCATCATTGGCCTTTAAATTGCTGTAGGCAAGCAGAAAGGATTTCTTTTCTTTACATTTTCTTAGTATATTTTAACAGAAAAGAAAATGAATAGAAGTGCAAAAGACTCCCTGAGAACTTTTGCGGCCACTGCAATTTAGAAATGTTACTGAATTGGTAAAAAGGTATGAAATAAAGGAAACAAAAGAGTAAGCTAAAGAAACCTGCAGTTTTGCTTTTTAAAATATGTCTGTGATTAACAGGAAACAACTAAGGTTCAGGCTGCCAACCGTGGAGCTTCAGAATCTACCGCTAAGAGCTTCATTCTTATACATCATCTCACTAACAAAATTGTTAGAGGGTGGTGGCAAGTGCAGACACACCCAATCTCATGCTTAATTAAAGCCAAGTAAATTACAACTGTAATGAATACTGTTTCCAGCTATCAGACTGGCAAGATAAAAAGGTTTGCTGATGTGTACCAGTGTGAGGAAAACAGCTTTCTACCTTCACACACTATTATTGGGAATGTAAGTTCGTATGACCTTCATAGAGGACATTTTGGCAATATTTCCCAAATTTAGAAGTGCTCATGGTTCTCGGCCTGTATTTTCACTTTTAAAAATTTACTCTTCAGAAAAATATATCTTATATGTACAAGGATCTTCATTGGGACTTTTCTTTTTGTAAATAAAATAATAAACACCCATCAATAGATTGCTAATTAAATAAATTATGATTAATTTATGATAGGGAAAAATCTGTACCATATGCAAGAGGTATTATTTAGTGCAGGTCAATTTGCAAAGGTGGAACACTACTGTTAGGGTCTCCTAAGGAGGAATACATGAGGCCGAAGTGATGAGAGATTATGAATTTATTGGGTCAGCTGGATACCAGATGGGCTGAGCCCCAAAATGGTGCCAGCACCCAGGGACTGGGAATTGGAGATTTTAAAGGGCTCTAGGCAGGCTTTTTCTGGGTGGAGAATTCTCTGGGCGGGTCTGGAGCCTAGAAAGGTCCGGAGGGGAAGGATAATGGTCTAAGCAAGTGGGACGTGGTCTGAGTGAAAGGGAATGTCCATTGTGAAATGACCTAAAGGTCAGTTTCCCAAGGAGGGGTTACCGATTCAATTATTTGGTCAGACCTAACAACTACAACTTATGGTGTTTTTTTTGTTTGTTTGTTTGTTTTTGTTTTATATTTTAAGGATTTATAGAAGGCAGATCACAGAATTTTCTTGGGAAGGGAGGCTTCAGGATAACTGGGTGGTCAGTTTTTATATATCTTTTATATTGTGAAAAAATTATGTGTATGCATCATTTTCTGCTGAGTTTAAAATTTAAAAACAAAACGGCAAGGGCAATTTCATGGGCTCATGTTCCTACTGACTCCTGCAGCTCTAACCTGTCACAGATACTCCTAAATGCCCATCAGCAGACTTGAGAGCTGAAGGAAAAGTGGGAAACAGTTGGATGGAGTACATATTGTAACAGACTAACATTAGGATTGATGACATGACCTCACAATTTTGAATGCTTACCAAGTGCCAGGCTGTGGTCTAAGCATTTTTTATGCAGTAACTGTTGAGTCTCACATGGATTCTAGAAAGTGTGTATCATCATCATCTTTGTTTTACAGATGAAGTAAGCATGAGGGGTTGAGAGATTGAGGACCCTGCCCAAGACTACATAATGAAAGGAGTGCCCACACTTTCAATGGCCGCCTGCACTGCACTCAGCAAAACAGAGAGCTCCCTGCATTCCCACCAGAGCTGCTTGTTCTTTATGGCCAATCGGATCCTTTGGCCAATAAAAAGGTACTCTTCTCTGCTCATTCTCAAAAAGGGAGACCAGTTTTGATTCACTATTTGAATTTGCAAATATTTGCAAAGACAGTGTGGACATTATTAAAACTATTTAGTTCCTTGGAAATTGGAAAGCTTAACAAACAAAAGAATGAGTGGAAGCTATTTCAGGCAAAATGCCAAGAGGATAGTGGGTTGTCGACATTACTATCGGAAGACACCATGCAAAAGTCATAATATCAGAGGAAGATTTAAAAAATGTTGTCTAAGTTTTAAATCTCCATAATAAAATATCATGGCCATTAATATTGAATAATTAAATAAAACATATGAAATATCTACAACTAAATATGTTAAAATTCAAGAAGAAATGGACAAAACCATAGTCATAGCGGCAGATTTTAACACACACCTCCATCTGTCTCTATCACATCAAATGAGTCAATACAGCTGCAAAAGGAAGGATTCATGTCCCAGTGGGACAGAGAGGGATGTTGTGATATTTCATCATGCTACTCAAAACAGCTGAATTTAAAACTTATGAATTGATTATTTCTGAAATTTTCTATTTTGGGACTGTAGTTGGTTTTGGGTTAACTGAAACCACAGAAAGCAAAATCTAGGCTAAGCTGGAACTTACTGTAATGTAATGATGGTAATTAAAGTAAAATAAATTTACTGGCTTAAAACGATTTACAACTCTGTATTTCATAAAATGAGAAAATTTATTTATTGGAATGTTTACTAATAGAGGGATTTTGACATTAATGTAACGGTGAAATTCCTTCCATTAAACACTTTCTTGATGATAGAATAGGTTATTTTATAAGGTAAGAAAAATATATGAGCATATCATAGGAATTGTGTTCCGATGTAAGCAATAGTAGTATTCTAAGTAAGGCAGAGAAAAGAGACTGTCCTAAGAAAGGAGTCATACCATCAGACACTCAATCACTGATGTAGAAAAGATACACTTGTCTTGTAGTTCTTTCACTCTGATGATGGAACTGGAAGAGTAGAATGTCTTTAATATCCTCCTCCTACAAGCAGGGCCTAATGAAATCATCCCGGAAGATCGAATGACTGACAATCAGGGCAGAGCCCGCCCTGAAGAAGCAGCAGGATGCTGACAGGAGCACAGAAGGACCATGGAGGAAAGAGCACATGTCCTATGATTGTTGAGCAGCAGGATTTCTCCTTCTGTGAATTGTCTGGTTCTAGTCTTAAACCTGTTTTAAAAATTAGGTTATTTCTCTCTTTCTTATGGGTTTACAGAAGCTCTTTATTGATTTATGCTAAAGCTCTAGGTATGTAAGCCAGCTCCTCTATGTTGCATCTTTCTCAGTTTTAATATTAAAATGCTTTTGTGCTAAAGGACTCTGGGAAGGAGAACCAGAGGGCAAGGTGAGCTGCCCTTGGCAGGATGGGAGGTGGACCCACTTGACAGAGGGGCTGTGCATCAGTTTGTGGACTTTTGTTAGCAGCTGACAGTAAGGGAGATTAACATGTGGAGAACACCTTTTCCATTAGCAGTGCCTCTGAAGTGGCATCTTGTAGGGAGGGCTCACGTCCTTGTAGGAGTGCTAATATTCTTTCCTATAGATTGCAATCTGACTAGTGTCTCTCTAAAGGACTTAGCTTAGTGCTATATTCGTGATGTACATGATGTAGTGCCAAACACTGAGACTGTATTAAATAGACTCAAACTCTTATTTGATATTTTTCTCCATGTTCTGAGGATAGGTGTGATTAACTCACGAAGAAATACAGAATTTCTCCTCTCCTGTTACTGTAGAATTGAGAGAAGACTAAGAAATGAATCCTTGTTTTAATTTCTCTCTAGTGCCCACCCGTGTGTCTCTCTGTCTACCTGCCTCTTTCTCTATTTCACACATGTACATTCACATGTGCACCCAGAATGTAGCTTCTCTTTTATTTCCTGAAGACATTCCTGACTCTTAAAGTTAGTCTTGACCTACTTTGAGACCCAGGAGAGGAGCACTGTTGTATAGTAAAAGGAGCCCAGGTTTTTTTGTTTTGTTTTAAATATATTTTATTGATTTTTTTTTTTTTTACAGAGAGGAAAGGAGAGGGATAGAGAACCAGAAACATCAATGAAAGAGAAACATAGATTCAGCTGCCCCCGGCACATTACCCACTGGGGACGCGCCCACAATCAAGGTACATGTCCCCGACCGGAATTGAACCTGGGACCCTTGAGTCCGCAGGCCGACAGTCTATCCACTGAGCCAAACCAGCCAGGTGTTGACAAATAAACATAGTTTTGAACCCTGGCTCTGCCACTCAGCTATATGACATGCAAGTTACACAAACTTTTTTGAACTTTGGTTCTCTGAAACTCCAATATTTGCTACCCCTCATGGAACATCTCCCACATGACTTGCTTTAACCAATAGAATGCAGACAGTCGCTTTAAGAGCCACTCGTGGTGCCACCATCGATCTTTTCCTCTGTTACAAGATTGGTATGTTCCAGATAGGGTTTGTTTCTTCAGCTTTGGTCCAGAAAAACAGAGGACACAGAACACAGATGTCATTAAGCCACAGGGAGACCTATAATGTGAGCAGGAAATAAACCCTTATTGCCGTAAACCACTAATCACATGCAGTAACGTAGCCTACAGTGATTTATACATTTCCTCATGTGTAGAATGGATATAGTGTTAGCTATTCTGCAAAGCTAATGTAAAACAGAGTGAAATAATTTACAGGAGAGCTCAGCAATTGGGAGTCAGCACAGGCCTTGGAGAGGGTAGTTTAAAACTTTTGAGGGCTGGAAAGGAGGGATAGCTGGAGCACCTCCTTCACTGGTTTTGCAGGTGCTTCTTGTAGAGGGCCCCTATGCTAAATCCCAGGAATGAGAGAATGAATAGGACCTGGGCACACCCAAAACTTCTTTGACCTTAAAACCCCACCTTGGAAATAAATAAATGTGCTGTGTTGTCTGTGGTGGGTGTTGACTCCCCCACCTGGATTCCAGCTTGAATCTGTTTCTGCCTCTTGGTCTCTTTTTTTACTTTAATTTCTTAATCCCCAGCTCTTCCCACTCAGGAACCTGTCATTTTCCATGCGGGTCTAGGAAAACAGAGAACAGCCCCCCACCCCTCCCACAGCTTCTAATCAAATAATGACACTTATTTCCCAAATAACTGCTTTCTCCCTTTCTGAGAAAGCATCTACATGTAATTCAAGTCACAGTTCTAATTTCACATCCTCTCTAAATTGTACCCAATCCTCTGTTCCTATGCAAAATCAATGACATCTCTATAGCCATAACGACATGTTATAAATGTTTACATGCTGAATTTCCCACTAGACTGTGCAGGCCTTTGGGGTAGAAATTGATTTTTATATTCAAACATCCAAAAGCAATAGGATAGGTAGAAATTATAGTGCTGCCTCATTATGGAAACAATTTTAATTTATGCCAACAAACACAACAAAATTTGATATGACTCTATTATCTTGTACTATAACAAACACATCCAGTAATATGTATTCAAATGACCAGGTTTATGTTATAACAGAATGGAGCAAACGCTGCAAATAAAAAGGATGCCTTAGAATTTTTCACCCTCCTTTTTCTCTTCATCACTGGAATTAGAAGCAGAATGGTTTGAATGTTATAATATCTGTATGCACACTTTCCTTTGGTCCTTTTTCAGTCTACTGCAGGGGTTCTCACAGTGTATTCTGTATTAGAATGTCTGTACTGGGCTTTCAAAGAAAAATTTTAAGCAACTTCATTGAGGTAAAATGACATGCAATGAACTACACAGATTTAAAATTTACAATTTGAAGAGTTCTGATATCTGGATATATTCATGAGACCATTACCATAATCGAGGTAGTGAAATATTTATTATATCCAGGAGTTTTTTTTCTGTTCTGTGATAATCTCACCCCAATTCCTCCTCACTTGTCCTTTCATCCCCAGAGAACTACAAACCTGCTTTCTCTTTTATAAATTAGTTTTTTTTTTCTAGAGCTTTATATAAATGGAATGACACTGAGTACTCTTGTTTTATTTATTTTAATTTTTTTTGGCTTCTTTCATTCAGTATAATTATTTTGAGATGAATATTTGGGTTATTCCTACTTTGGGGCTATAGCAAAAAAAAAAAATGTTTGAACATTTATGTACATGTCTTTGTGTAAGCATATGTTTTTATTTATCTTGAGAAAATACCAAGGAGTGGAAGGGCTAGATCATATTATAAGTTTATATTTAACTTTTTAAGAATCTGCCAAAGCATTTCCAAAGTGTTTCTACCAGCAGTGTACAAAAGTGCCAGTTGTCTACATCCTTGTCAACACTTGTATGTATGGTCAGTCTTTTAAAGGGTAGTCATTTTTTGAAGTACAAATACCATTATAATTATAATTTGCCTTTCTTTAAAAAATAACAATGTTTGACATCTTTTCATATGCTTATTTGTTTGGAGAAGTGTCTGTTCAAATATTTTTCACATGTTTGTTGTATTATTTATTATTTGCCTCTCCACTCTTTTAGATCTATTCTATTTTCACTCAGAAATGTTTTGCAGTTTTTGGTGAATAGGTACTTTAGAGTTTTTGTTATTTTAAATAATATTATTATTATTTTTAATTTTAATATCCAATGCCTATTGATAATATATACAGAAATAAAATTATCTCTGGGATATTGAGATTTATAACTTTTCTCGATTCTGCCTAAGAACCAGTCACAGTTTCACTGATATCTAGCCTGGCAGGAAGGGACAGGCAGCATTCTCCTGTCATGCGTGAGTTTCAGGAATTGTTCTCTCTTATCCTTACAGATGGTTCTGTCCCTGGCTTTGAGTTGTTTCCTCACATGCATGTCCTGATCTAAACTCTCCTGTGTACTTACGAGGCACCTTCTGCAGCTCTCCCTGCTCTTTTTCTGTGGAGCTCACTTCTCTCCAGCACTCTGTCTTAAGAACTACATCCTCCTGGTCTCTTTAGACTCTCAACTCCATCTCTTCACCTCAGGGAATCCACCAGGCTCTCCCCAGGAGGAGTCATGGAGGATGACTCCTCCTTGTCATCATCTGGAAGCTCTCTCCAGGCAGTAAGCTAGGCAGTGATAAGGATCACTTCATTTGTTTCCCCTCCTTAGGGATCACTGTTTTACTTTGATGTCTTGAGTCCTAAAGTCCATTGTTTCAAATTTGTTGTCTGGTTTTGGGATTGTTTAATTCAACAGTGTAAATTGTATCTTGGAAGTCCTTTTTCCAAGATGGCAGAAAACCTTACAAGATAATTTTTTTTACTGATTTTTTTTTTACAGAGAGGAAGGGAGAGGGATGGAGAGCCAGAAATATCAATGAGAGAAACATCGACCAGCTGCCTCCTGCACATCCCCCACCGGGGATGTGTCCGCAACCAATGTACATGCCCTTGACCAGAATCGAACCTGGGATCTTTCAATCTACAGACTGACACTCTATCCACTGAGCCAAACTGGTTTTGGCTAGTTTTTATTATGTGATTTTCTTTTTTTAGCTTATTAAATTAAATCTAGAAATGTTAATTGATTTGAACTCAGATTTTGTTGCCAGTAAATAAAACTTAGCTAGGAAAATCTAAGCCTAGAAATCACAACTCCGTCTTTAGTCCATGCAGTCAATCTCCAACAAACTAGTTTACAAAATTTGCACATAGTCATATGTATGTTTCGGCACATATGCACAACTATACCAGTTTCTGATACATGGTAACTTAATCCCCTTATATGCCAGTAGGAAATAGTGAGTGCAATAATAAGATTTTTGGCAAAGAAGATCCTGTCTGCATGCCTGCTGATACTTCAGTGCAGATTTGCCATTGTGTGTTAGGAAGCTAACAGATCTAAGCTTTTCCAACTCAAATCATACAAAGCTGTCAGCTGTCAGCTGTGAACTATATGTTTATGTTGCATCAGATATATCCTAGAAGGTGAAAATGTACACTCATAAACCATAATTTTTATACAGTGATAATGCTTAAATTAACACATAGGAAGATTTAATTTCACTTACATATTTTAACATTATGAGGAATTATGTCTGGAAGATTTTTTGGTGAAAACTATATTGTAGATTGATCATTCTAAAAGTAAAGTTGGCTTATTTTTACCTGTTATTGACAAATACATAATATTAATTGCTTTCATCTGGCAAAAGCCTTTAGTGCTGAATGAAATGCACAGGGAAGGGCAAAAGTAGGTCTGCAGTTGTTTGTATGGAAAATAGCATAATAATTCTATATAATAAAAGGCTAAAATGCAAATCAACTGAATGGCAAATGACTGGACACTCACTGACCACCAGGGGGCAGATGCTCAACACAGGAGCTGCTCTCTGGTAGTCAGGGCACTCCCACAGGGGGAGCAACCCTCAGCCAGAAGGTGGGCTCACCATTGGTTAGCACAGTGGTGGTGGTGGGAGCATCTCCTGGCTTTGTGGCAGCTAAGGACCCTCAGGGGATATCTGCCTGCTGACTTAGGCCCACTCCCAAAACAGGCGTAAGCTGGCAGGTGGACATCCCCAAGGGCTCCTGGACTATGAGAGGGCACAGGCTGGGCTGAGGAACTTCCCCAGTGCACGAATGTCTTGTACTCGGCCTCTAGTCTTTCTATATAAAAGGCTAATATGCTAAGTGTCCCTCCTACCTTCCAACCAGTAGCTATGATGTGCACTGACCACCAGAGGGCAGATGCTCAATGCAGGAGCTGCCATGATGTGCACTGGCTGGTTTCCAGGGACCTTGTGCCCACAAACCAACATTTGGCTTCCCCCAAGTGCGACACAGGCCCTGCCACCACCCATAGTGACACTCCACCAAATCACAGCCAATGCTGCCAAGACCCCATGGTGCAAAATGCCCGCAGTTCAGCCCACCCTGGAAATGGTCGCTTTGGGCACAGGGTAACTATGTCTGGCTACCTCTTCCTAATGACTAGCCTTCTTGGAGATCCTTCAGCCCAGGAACACAGGTGGAGACATTTTACACTTTAACCAAATGTCTGTGAAGCATTTTCCCATGTTTCATCTCATTTGATCCTCACAGAAGTCCTGAAGTAGGGAGAGAGCAGACTTGGTAGACCTTTTTTTTTCTTCTCATTAGCTAGAAAATGGAGATTTAGAGATCTTAGAAACTTGATCTGACTGAAAAGAAGTAAGAGATGGTGGACCTTGAAAATGACTTCAGGCTTTCTCACCGCTCAGAATACAGTCAAACAGTGCTGCAGTTAAATATTTTACCCTTTGTTCTCCCTGCATGATCTATAATAATATTCTGCTTCATGTTGATATTTACTGCTGTATTGCTGACAATTACCTGAAAGAGAAGTTGGGGTGCTTCCCTGGGCTGGAGGAAGTTTAATTAAATCAGAAAGCAGGTCTAATTAAGCAAGTTTATTCTATATCTATAAGAGGCTAAGTTGGATACATATAAAGCTCTCACTGGCACCAATTGCACATGTGCTTTCCATCTGTCATTGTTGATCATGAATTTGACACTTCTGTTGGGACAGATTTTGACACTTATAGAGAAAGGGCAAATAGCAATATTAAATTTTTTCTTCTAATTAATTTCCTTTCCATGTGTATAAATTCATGCACCTGGCCACTAGTTAATAAATAATAATACAAGAATAAAGTCTGTGTTTTGCATATGAACAACCTAGTTTTGTCATACCCAGTATTGTTGGAAAGTTTTGGGCAACTGATATACAGTATATTCAAAATATATTTACTGAAAAAATGGATACTTCAATGCTTCTTCAAGCCTCTGACTATATTTTTTATTCTTTCATTTTAATTTTACAAATATTCACTAAGTTATTTTTAAGTACCAGACACTTAAGAAGACACAGCATTTCAGTTGCTACATTTGAGGAATGGATGACATTAGCCCCAGGGCACATACTATAAGTGTAAGGTGGTCTGTGTAAGGTTAATACATAAAAGTAAAAATAAAAATTCCAAAGGGACTGGTCACCTCAACATTGGGGAAAATTTGTGAAAATAAACAAGACATTGAAGATGGATTTAGAAACATAGACTATGTTTTTGTAAGTGGAAATAGGCATCAAGGGAATTCCAAGCAGGAGAATAACGTGTACAAAGATAGGCCTGCTTAGCTAATCAAAATGTTCCATTTACCTGGTGACCTGGGAAACTGCAGAAAGAGTTGAAGGATAAAGCTGGAGTGGCAGGGGGGATAAAGTGGCAGTTTTATTGTTCGCAACCATGAAAACCAGCAGGATGAGTTTGTACTTAATGCCATTAGTCAGTTGGAAGCCATTCCCTTATTTTAGTAGGAATTTAGTGTGTGACTGAAGCTACAAATCAGTATAAACCGACACTGAACGTTGGAAAGAAGTGGGCAGTGAGAAGAGGTGTGGAAGCCCAATTAGGGCCTAAGTGAAATAATTCTGTGAATAAGTAGTTGACGTACAAGATGGGGAGAGTTGTAAAGGCATTTCAGAGGTAAAAATCTAAAATATTTGGCAACCAGTTAAACACGGGTTGTTAAACTGAAAGGGAATGAAGGGGTTTTGCTACAGAGAAGGAATTTTACAAATGTACTCAATTTGTTTTTAGCTAAGGTTTCCAAATAAGAAACCGCAGAATACTGAACGTGAAGAAGTGTGTGTGAGTACAGGGTAGTCTGAATGCAGGCTGTGTTCTTCAAAGCTGTACACAGAAAGTGAGGCCAGACAAGTTAAGCTAACACAACAGAGTAAATAAAGTTTTGAAAATTACTCTCTTTAGTAGTTCCTATCTATCCATTTATTTCACAGTAATGATTTTGAACTGGAGTAGGCCAATTAGTAATGGCTAGTGGAGTAGGCACACTGCTAATGGAATAGTGGAGCAGACATTCTCCACTGTTAATGGAATCTGGGAATCCAGGGAGAAAGTTAATAAAATGATTACTATCAAGAAAATCCCCCTTGACTCTGATTGCACTTAAACCACCAAAACAAAACAAAGAAAGAAAGGTCATTCTTTTTCTTTTTCTTCTTCTTCTTCTTTTTTTTTTAATTCTTCAAGAATAACATTGTATTAAACTCGTTAGGCCAAAGACATGACAGGGAGTTGCAGATATTTGTAGCAAACCTAACAAGAAATAGTGTAAGGAACAATGTATGTTTCAAAAGGTCACCTTTAAGTCTATTTAGTGCAAGGTCCAAATAAAACTATGCAGACACCTAGACCTTTGCTGAATTAACATTGAGCTAACAGACATCTGCTGCGGATGCTCAGACATTTTTTAATTTCCATCGTTGCTTTTGAAGATTGCTTTCTTCTTAAATATTTTTGCATAGGCACATTGCCTTTCTCATGCTGAATGTGAACCCAACATTGTCTCTTAGAATTGTTCCTGGTTTCAAATGTGTTATCCCATACCCAACCATCACTGTGTTTTCACCACTTTCAATTATTTTATTTTTACTTTTTTCTCTCAATAAAATATATCTCTTCTTACCCAAACTTTTTTATACTCCCACAGAATTTTGACATATCTGAAATGATAGATATTTGTTCACAAAATACAACAGCAAACACACTAGACTGGCAAGTACCATGACAGATAAGCACTAGAATGACTGCACAGGATGCTAAAGTCCTCTGCTGTTTGTGTGCAGAAATGTAACAATTTCTCCTCTGCCTGCACAAGTCAGAAGGCTGTTAAGTTCATGAATACAGGAGATTTGTACATTCTGTGGCTCCGGGCCTTCCATCACCTGAGTAGATACTGGAATCAAGCCTTTCTTTTCTTTCCTTGTGGGTCAGCCATGACCTTGTAAATTTAAGGACCTCAAGACTTTTTGCTGTTGTTGTTAAGAGAAGAGGCAGGCTCAGTATGATGAATACTTCATTAATGTTCGAACAATGTTTGGATTCCCCTATCTGAGAAAAATCACAAGAAACATTCAGGAAAAGATTCTTACTAGGGAACTTCTCAGTGAGAAAATGCACACAGTTCACAGCTCACCAGCCTCTCCTGTGGTATTTTATTCAAGGAGATCCCAGGATCTGGGGCCTTTGCCAGGCTCCAGTAGGTGCCATGTGAGAGTGGGGTGGGGACCGGCTTCTTACCTCCACAAGTCGATGCTGGGACAGACCTGTGCTGTCACAACACTTCCTACCCAGGAAAAAAAGCACGTATCTCCCTGATTTGTATTCCTCTTTGTGCAGTCCTTTTAGTCTCCCCCCTGACTAAGCTTTACCTTTGTTAAAATTTGCACTGGTTCTTGATGTGCAAAGGAAAAGAGAATTTAGAGGGAACTTCTGGGTCTTAAAAGGCATCAATTGGAATTCTAGAAATTAAATGACAAAAACAACAACAACAACAACAACAAAAACAAACAGGCAAATCGTGAAGCTGGAAATTAAACTCAAAATAAATAGGAGATTAATCCAAATACAATAGAGTATTGATTAATTGTCCTTTGTTCTTGCAAGCAAAATTTTACAAAGTTGATTTTGTATTTGGATCAATGGAAGTTGCATTGTTCCAGTCTAGTATTATTGATGGTTTCAGAGAATTGGGTGAGACTCATGATTTAATCAGATTTTATTTTCCCTATTAAGCTAAATAAAAATGCAAGACAACATTTCTTTTATAAAAACTCAGATAGTTAATGCACAACAAAGGCACTAGGAGGATCTATATAAAAATTAAAAATTGGCCCCAGCCAGTTTGGCTCAGGGGATAGAGCATCAGCCTATAGACCAAAGGGTCCTGATTCAACTCCAGTAAAGGGCACATACATGCCTGGGTTTGGGGCTCAATCCCCAGAGGGGCATGCAAGAGGTAGCTGATCAATGATTCTCTCTCATTATTGATGTTCCTATCTCTCTCTCTCTCTCCCTTCCTCTCTGAAAACAATAAAATTATATTTAAAACACAAAAAATTATCTAGATAAAAATTCCATTTCCTAAATCATATATACTGGGTAAATTTTGAACAACAGGTAACATATTGATAATGGCTAACATCTGCAAGCCAAAGAATTATGTGTAGTTGTGGCACTGTTTTGGTTAATACCTATATTTTTAAATTTTATTTTAATTTTTCTTTATTGATTAGGTATTACATGTGTCCTTTTTTCTGTATTTATTTATTTATTTATTTATTTTAAATAAATCTTTATTGTTCCTCTTTCTTTTCCCCCCTCCATTGCTTCCCTCCACCAGGTTTACATGTGTCCTTATTCTCCCTTTTACTCCCCCCCACTAGTAAATATATTTTTATGATTTTGCAAAACTGTCTGGATTTTAAACAGGAATTCTCAACAGAGGGTGATTTTGACCTCCCCTGCCTCCTGCAAGAAACAGTATGTAGAAACATTTTTGGTTGTCACAATTGGCGGGTGGAGGTGGTGCTGGTGGTGATTGCTATTGACATCATGTGGGTAAAGGCAAGAGATTCTTGAAAATGCACTACAGAGCATAAGGCACCCCCCTGCCCCTAACAAATAATTATATAGCCCCAAATGTTAGTCAATTAAAAAAAATTCATCTCATTGTCCTTCAGCATGTTTACCAGTTCATGTATTCTGCTATTCCTAATCTGGAGTTCCGTTAAGTATTATCCAGTATTTTTATTCTACATTAGGCTACTTTTGTGGTAAAAGTATAAAAGTACTTCCAAAAGTTCATCCCTTACATGTAAAATCATTGCCTACTACATCATAAATGGACCTTTTGTTTTATTTTAGCTCTGCATTAACATTTTAATACAGTTTGTATCAGCTTAATAGGCCGGTTATCCATAAAAAATACATTCTAAATTGACAACAGAATGCTTCTGCCTACCATAAGTTGGAATATCAAGTTAATACTTTTTTTATTTTAATTTTTGTTATTTTCTGTTTAGCCATTTCATATAGAAGGAGGACACACACAAATCCTCCCCCTTCAGATCATGGCAATGCTGATCTATCCCACAAGCATAGCCACTGGAATCTATTGGGTCAAGTTAATACCTTTTATTAGAAGGAAATCTCAAGTATTTAAATCAAGATTCCGAGCTCTAAGGCATGACTTTCTTTCAACAACAGCTCATTTGCTCTGGCTTTCACAACTGTATAGAATAGGCATTAGTATCCTTAAACTTGGATGGAAGGTGAACTTTTACCCAGTGGTTGCATAATGACTGAGCATACTGTTCCTCCTCTCCAGGCCTCCCATTTCACAAAGGGGCCATTTTAGATGTGCTCCTACCTGGTAGTGGGAGTGCAGTGGGGGCCTGTGAGTGGGTGTGAATAATCTTTCTGTGGGTTGAGTTGCACCCAAGAACAAATAAGACCTGAGCCTCAGAATGCAGCCTCTGTACTCTTTTAAAAGGAGTTTTATTTATCTTTAGGTTAAATAACATTCTAGAAATGTAAGCCAGGTCCCGAGGTACATGGTGCAGTAGTCAGAACAGATTGCACAAAAGCAAAGCTTGTGTTAGGCATGTTGTGTGCCCAGTATTCTATGGACATTCCAGTATCATGTGGATTTTAAAAAAAATGGTGTTCCAGAAATACTGTAACTTTTTGAGGGACCATAAATGTTATGTATCTAGAAGTATAAATGTAAATTCATAGCAAATATTGCTGGTCTGTTAAAAGGTCAACAGAATTACTGCCCCCAACTCTGCCACCTCTTTGTCCTTAGGATCAAAGACCACTACTGTGTATTGACATTTAAAAAATGAGTGTGGCAATAATTTATTTCTTTACTGTCCTCTGAGTGTTCTATGGGGAAAACTAGTTGTCTAGGTTGCTATCTTTTGATTCATGATGCAGCATTCACATTGCAATTGTATTCCTTTTTGTTCTATTTATTCAGTCAATGAGGAGATCGAAATATAACCTCAGAGATATCAGATTCGCTATAAAATGCACTTAGGGCTAAAATATTTCATTATTACTTGTGGAGAAATAAGGCAGATACAATCAAATTTCAAACTATGTGTATAAAATTGAAAATATAATGCAGGCATTGCTTTTCAATTATAGGTCATTGTATTTTTGAAACTCATTCAAGATATGTTAAGGGTTTTAATAAAACCAAGCCTGACTTATCTGCCTGGAATAAATATAGATTTAGTCTTATATATGATTAGTTAGTTTTCTTATTGTCCTTCTTAAGAACAATAGTTTCAAAATCAAGCTCATTGTCTTTATGAGATGAAAGAAAGAATCATAAGAAGAGAGGGAGGTACTGAGAAAATAAAAGGCTATGATAGTAACAGAATTTACAATTTCCCGTGGTCCAATATTTTTCTGTTTTTTATTGCCAGTACTTTACACAGACCCTCTCTCTTTCGTTTGTATCCTCATTTGGGCTTACACATTTCTTTCTAGTTTGACAAATTATAAAGCACATAACCTGAAACAAGCTTTTCTATATGTCTTTCTTATGTACTTCACTCCAAGCATTTGAATATCCAGTGTAAGCATGTGTATAAGGCCTCCTGAGGATAGAGACATGTGGTTATGGTACTTGTTCCAAAGAGAACTTGCATATCTGCAATATTGGCTGACTAGCAATTAGAAAAGAACCGTAAGAAAGATTTCCCTTAAAATCTCAGCCTCACTTGCACGCTGCCTCCTTCCCTTTCTAGCCTGACTTTAATTCTCCACCTTGAGAGCCTCCCTATTACTCAGGATTGCAAATTTCCCTAAGCCAATTTACTGTTTAGTAAATGTCAGGTTGTTTTGGTAAATGTCAGAGTTAGGGGTGGTACTGATTTTCTGCCACCATCTCTAGGAACTAATGACCAGATGGTTAGTTACAATATAAGCAAGTCTGAGAACAAAGTCTGCCAGAGACCCACATTTATCTGTGAGCTGTTGAAAACTATCAGGGATTCTGTTCTGGTCATGTGGGGAAACAGCATTTCCGTCTTTAAACCCTCTGATGAGTACCATGCATGAAAATTTCTTTGAGGAGGATACAGTGATATTCTTTCTTAGTTTTTATTATGTTAAACTAGAGACTGGATGCACCAGATTCGTGCAAGGGCCTTGGCCCCCGTTGCTGCAGCGGCCTCCTCTGCCTCAGCCCCTGCTCGCCACAGCTTTGTCTGTAAGGAAGGATGTCTGGAAGGACATCCGATTTAATCAGCATATTGCCCTTTTATTATTATTATAGAGATATAATTAAAATATAATAAGTCTTAGTTTGTTGAATTTTGATCATTTTATATACCCATGTAAAATCACTGTCCCAAATAAGATATAGAACGTTTTTATCCTGCCCCTTTCCAATTAATTCCCTTCCAAACAACTGTTAAGTTTTCATCTTCATAAATGCCTGCATTTACATTTCATATAAGCAATTGTATTATAAAGCAGGTTTGTAGTTGAATCAGGACAGAGTCCCGGTGAAGTGGAGGGATGTGCTGCTGGATGGGCTGGATTCTTACTCTTTGATCCCATCAGGGAGGTGGGTCTGCGAAGTCTTTCTAACCAACCACATATCTTAATATCACTTATTTCATGAATGAAGAATTGTTTCTTACACTCCTTCTGCCTCTGGCATAGATTTCAATAGCAAGTGTGAAACAGCTATTTGGAGGAATGTACTAAATTTTTTGCACCCACATCACATATTCAGAGACTAGGCATCAAGAGAGGTAAAGGTGTTCTGAAGATCTTACTCCTGCCTTTACCTCCTTTCCTGAATATATCCTATTCATCCTAAATGTGCAGTTCAAGAGCCCTTTGCCCATGACTATGGCAAGGTTTATTGCTACTTTTATTTCTCATGGTTCTTTGTATGAGCTATTATTACAGCATACATAAACAACAATTTTACCATAGAATGTGCTCTATTTTTTTTTGGCATATTGATTTTTCTCTTCAGAGATCATAGCTTAGATATTTTGCACTTTCCATGTAAATCATACTGTCTTCTAGCACAGAGTGCTAAACAAATATTTGTTGCAATGATACATGGATGGATGGATAGATGGATGGATGGGCAGATGATGGAGGAATAGTTAAAATACTCATGGATTATCTCAGGCTTTTTCAAAGAGTATTTTATCAAGAACTCATGACATTGACTAGTTTTTGGAGATATAATATTTTCATTGGGGACATTTGACCACAAATGCTGTTTCAGTGGGTGGGCCAGAATGATGCTACAGAATTAGAAAATATACCTCCCTGGGTATTCAAAAAAGATGGAAGACAATAAAGTCAATAAAAATAGATTTCTTTTTTTTTCTAATCTTACTTAGGGTTTGCATTACTTCCTTGTCTTCTTTATGCTCTTATATTCTTCTATAATATTCTTAATATCAGTGAATCAGTAAAATTCTTTGCAAGATTTAAAAAAAATTTTATCTCCAAAGATTGAGATGACGGGCTTAGAAAGACAATGTTACTGGAAAATAGTGATTAGGAGCATTTCCACTACCATCTTTTTTCTAACCAGGGTTTTTGCTTTCTGCAATGATAAAAACAGCCTTTCTCTGAATAGAAGGGCTTATGTACTGACATATCTTACTGGAAAGAAACTCAGTCTAAATTTAATATGCCTCATGATCATCAGAAAACATCAAAATTCTCAATTTCTATTGTAAGTTATTAATTGATTCTAACTTGGCATAATCAAAATTAATTTAAAAAATACATTTTTACTTATTTCAGAGAGGAAGGGAGAAGGAGAGATAGAAAAGATGAGAGAAAACCGCCATCTGTTGCCTTCTGCACCTTCCCCCACCACTGTGGATAGAGTTCGCATCCTTGGCATGTGACCTGAATGGGAACTGAACCAGGATCTCCTAGTTCATAGGTTAATACTCAACCACTGAGCAACACTGGCTAGGCTGTCGTCTTTATCTAGTCATATGAAAAGTCATGAAATCTGCTTTTTTTTTTTTTTTTACATCTTATTCTCTCTTTTATCATGGATAAATGCAATGTTTTGTTTTATTTTGATCATCAGAGGACATGTTTCCATTGATTTTAAAGAGAAAGAAAAGGAGAGAAAAAGAGAGACAGAAACATCAATTGGTTGCCTCCCCGCTCATACATGGCCCAATCGTGGATCAAACCAACAATCTAAGTATGGGATAAGGAACTGAACACACCACCTTTTGGAAGATGCTCCAGCCAACTGACCCACCAGGCCAGTTTGACAAAATGCAATTTTTAACTCCCCAGATATATCAACCATAGAACCGAATCTTATTTTATTATTTTTCTTGGACTTACAAATACAGTATTATTTTTAAGGTTGTTTTTAAGTAGTTCTCTGGAAGAAGTTATTATTCAATATTTGATTCACTTTTCCCATATAATAAAGTACAGCTAAAAAATAAGTCAGATTGAAGCACAAAGTAAACAAATTATTTGACCTGTTTAATGTTTTTAATAAAAGTGTTTGGCAGATAGATTTACAGCTTTATATGTACAATGTATTTTTTTAAAGAACTTAGTAAATTACAATCATTTTCCATGTTTCTTCTAATAAAAAAAAAGTTTTAAAAACAGGTTGTTCTGTTGCTTCTTCATTCTGAAAGAATCAGAATTTCACATGTTGAAAATTGCCCGTTTATTTTTCTTAAAAAAAAAATGGTTTTGACTCATCAAATTCTCACAAGACTTCAATTCATTAGCTTTAGCTTCCCTTTTGGTAACATGTTCACTACTTCCTGAAGGTGGTCAATCTTCCAGGTAAAAATGACTAGATTTCTAGAAATGGTGCCTCAGTGAGTCATCATTTTGGCCTGAAAGTCCCATTTTCAAGGGTACAACAACATGGATAGTGACACACCCATTATGAGACATATTTTAGCACAACTGGAGCATTAATTCATTTTCCTTAAATTATTTTTTATGTAAAACAGAGAAATCTAACTAATTTAGGATCCCTTCAGAGGCTGTGGCCCTCTACTGCTTTGTGGAACTGGATACATAACTGAACCAGCAGTGCTTTAGGACTTGGTTTCCTATGAGGGAATGGTCTAGGCGTGGTGGTGAGACAGGAGTTCAAGATTAGCCAAGGCCAGTTACCAGGGATCAGAACTGAAAATTGCAAGAGCCAGGTGGATAAATTACAGAATTAGAATTGCTAACGGGAAGTCACAATTGGGAACTAATTGAAGCAAATAAGTCAGTTAGGTACTGGGGAAGTATGACATTCAAATGAAATCTGGCTAATACAGACTAATCAGCTGAGTTTATAAAAAAATGATTTCATATGGTCCTCATAAAATTCAAATATTCCTTGTATGTTTTTAAAAATCAAAAGGATAATTGACATTTTTGCAATATTAAACCTTTGCATCCATAAACAGATATCTTCAATCTGTTTTTATGTTTTTCAATAAAGAATTATTCCTCTAAAAGTTTTTCTCTTTTCTTAGATTCCCCCCCACACACCCCCTGCTTTCATGGTGAGTTTGCTATTGCTGTTGTTTCTATAATGGATGGAAATTGTTTTGCTACCTTTTCTAATTGATTGCTATTGGTGTGTAGAAAGCTTAATAATTGATGTTGAACTTGTATTCTGTATACTTTATAAAATCTCTGATTAGTGAAAATGCCATGATGATTATATAGATCGCCAATACATATACTTTTGTTTCTTCCTTTCTAATATATTACATTGGCTTAGACTTACAATCCAATAGAGGAATACTCTACATTTGTTTTCTAATGTGTTTTTTAAAATCATAAGTGTTGAATTTCATGAAATGCTTTTATTTCTGCATCTATTATTAGATCTTGTTTTTTCCTCCCTGTCATTTCTTCACTAATGTGATACTTAATAGTTTTTTTAAAAATTATTATTACTGAACTCTTCCTATTTCCCAAGGGTAAAGACAATTAGATCATTATTATTTTATTCACAACTTATTTAGATAATACATTATGATTTTGGCATTTATTTTTATATCAGGTTGGTTCCTAAATTTGATTTGGTTTATAAATGTGCTTTAAATCAGTAGGTCTTCTTTATTGCAAATAATGCTTGTGTTTTATTTATTTTATTGACTAGTCATTTTTATTTACTTATGTGTTCTTTTTTTTGTTTTTAGCAAATCAGGTTTTGATTTCACTAGTTATTTATTTTGTTTCTTTGTTTTCTAATTCACTAATACCTATTCTTAACTTTATCACTTTGTTGCTTCAACTGTTTTCAGATTTATTTTGTTTTACTTTTACTAGTTTTTTGACTTAAATGTTGAACTCATTTAGCGTTATTATAAATCTCACTTTGTTTTAAAGTACTTTCCTTTATAAATAAATGAATTAAAATTTATGCATTTTCATCCTTAAAACGCCAATGATTCAATCAGTACTTTCATTGTCATTTGCTCCTAAGTGTTTCATGATTTTCATCACAGTTCCCTCATTGTTCAGTGAGCTACTTAGGAGTGGATTTGAGGTGTGTGTGTGTGTGTGTGTGTGTGTGTGTGTGTGTGTGCAGGTGTGTGTTTTTATACATCTTTACTCCTTCCTATCTAATTTGCTTTCATTGTGGGTAGAAAATAAAGTCTGTGTGATTTTAATTATTTGAGATATTTTGCGACATCTTCTGTTCTCTAGTTTCTACCTTTGGCTTGTAGTTTTAAGGTTGCTTCTACTTAGCCTCACAGTCCAGAACTAGCTCTTATAGTTACGGTTTAAAGTTTCTTCCCGGGAGTGATGTCAGAGGTTAAGGAAAAACCTGGAGACTAATCCTAGGTCTCTGGATTTAATCCTGAATTCCAACTATATCTGTGTTCATTGCCTCCTAAGTTTGTTGCTCCATAGAAACAGTAACTCTAGGAAACGTTGGGAGTAGATTTTTGTTGTTGTTTTTGAGGGTGTTTCATGAACTTCTTTCCTGTCTGTGGCTTTAAGCAGTGGTCCCTGACTCACCTGGACTAGTTTTTGGCTCCCTGCTCCCAGGAGCTGAACTCTTGGCTGCTTGCCTGCTCTTGGACACAGAGCTCAGATGTACAACAGCTTTGGGACTCACTTAGTGTTTTGCATTTTCTTTTCTATTTCTATTTCAAGAGAAGTTTTATTTTTCTTTCAATCCTGTTATTCAATTTTGGTTTTTCTATATTTGATTCCTATGTATCTGGATCAGAGGGAGTTCATCAAAGCATGAACTTCCTGCACTCTATTGACTTGAATGCTTTTCTCTTTAAACATTTGAAATTATTTTTGTAGATGGTATGAGGTGAATATCTCACTCTATTTTTTCCTCCTTTCTTTAAAATGGAATAAAAGTATTTTATTTACTCAGTGATAAATGATAACTCAGTCTATCCTGTGTGATTTTAAATAGCACAAGTTGGTGGTCTCTGGTTAAAACTGATTTGGAACTCACAGAGTTTTTCAGTTTCCTATGGCCTACAACCTATTTCACTCATTTGTATAACTTGTCAGGCCCTAAAGTCAATTGGTACACAAATCTTATGTAAAATGAAAACATTTTAAATTTCAAGCTCATGATGTTATTATTTTTGACTCATGATTAGAAGGGGATTTGTAAATTTACTTCACAATTTTTTTTTGTCCTCCCTTATAGCATAACTTCCTTCAGATTTCGAATGAAGTATATGCAGAGGAAATGGTCTAGGATTTGGCAGCAAATATTCAGAGCAATGAATGATCTTTTAAAGATCACTGGACCTCATTTGGCCTTAAACTCATCCGTTAAAATGAGAGTAATATATTTTCTGACCTTTGAGATTCATGTAGGAACATGCCTGTGCCTATATCCTAGATCTGAATAAGTAAAATAATAATAACAAACGGCACTTGGGGAAACCTACCACATGGTATGTAACTGGCTGTGATGCTATGTCTAATCCTGTAAACTTAAAACCCTTAAGAACCATTAGTGAGTTGGAAACATATTAATTACATGGGTAAATGATGCCATATAAGGAGATAATACAAATATGAAGAAGAGAAATGATGGGCATGGTTTATTACATATGCAAGGCCAAGAGAGCGTGCAGGACTTGCTGACTGATGCAAACATTATGTTTGTTATTTTAGCAAGAATCTTTCGTAATGAGCCAGATTCCCCCATTATTGAAATTGTTCCCTTAATTCTTTTAGGCGGCTGGAGTACTATGCTCAGGAGTATCAAAACTACCTTTGATGTTACCTTAATGTCCCAAATGTTATACTTCTCAAAGTATAGTTTAGGTAGTTGAGAAGATCTGACTCAATTTAATGTTTAGTTTTAAAGTTGTACCAGGAGCTTTTGCATGATATCTTTTTTCCGTGGAGGGTTATATTAATTGCAACAGGAACACCAAAGTGGTAACACACTTAGCATTATTTATCTCTGAATTAGGCACTCGAAGGAACTATTTAGCTAGTGGGAGCTTCAGAAGCATCATTTTCAGTTTCTAAAGAAATCTAGTTCTATTCCCAGTCCTTTGCATTTATAAGCAAGCCTCTCTGTAGCCTTAATGAGATATTCACCTTCTCAAAGGAACACTAAGTATTAATAACAAAATATTCATACAGCCCAAATGGACCAACATTTTGTTGACTTCTAGTCTTCCTAGTTTTTCAGATATGCTGACTTTGGCATAAATTAGTTTACTTATTCTTTCGTATTTTTTTTGTTGTCAGAGTTGCTGATACTGTTGTTGAACATCAATGGAATTTCATAACTCTGACTTGAATACTACTTGCTGGTGTCCTGAAATGTTTATTTCAGTATATTTACAAACAGTAGCTACAGCTCAAATTCAAAACTAATATATCGTTATGTTATCAAATATTTGTCCTTCACGTTTCTTTCTCTTCCCAAGGTTTTGTTTTGTTTTATGTTTGACCAACGTGAACTGAAGTTACCCCTTGGGACTTTTCGCCTAACCTTCTTCACCTTTCCCTCTGAAAGGCAAACACACAGGTTCTTTTCATTTCAACATCTTAGAGTTACTCACTATATATTGGAACTGAAAGAAAACACTGGGAGATAACAAATAAAAACATTTAAATAGACTTTCACACGTTCTTATCTGTCCTCTTCTCTTCAAGGATAGCAGAGAGCAGATGTTTTGCATTTCTCTTTTCTTACTTTCATCCTTGAGAGTGGCAATCACCAAACAGCCTGTTTTCCATTTTCATACATTAAATCAGTATTCATTTTATAAATCATTTCTTCTTTTTTATTTATCTTATGTTTTCAGATGATAAGAGATGCACATGCCTTGAATATATTATATACATTCCTGAATTATGTAAATTTCTAAATATATGAAAATGCAAATTAAAAGCAATGAAATTTTAAAACAACCCTATTTTCACAACTCTGATGCACCTACTGCACCATTTTGCATCCTTATACACTGTCTTCTATAAATCTTTTTTTTGCATACAGACAATGTTCACCATGCTATTACCTTAGGGAACAGTGGCAGGTGTCCACCAGGGCATATCTACTGCTGTGAATCCTGAACACTTGAATTTAAATGAAAAGCAAAATGATCCTACACATCATTTGCTGGAAAATCTCAACCAAGGCCAGTGTCATCAGGATAAGGCTTCTAAGAAGGTGAAGCTGCAATAGAGAAGTCTCCCCTAACCATTGCTGCCTACAGGTTGGCAGTCAGAGGACTAACTACCAGTGGACATGAGAATGGCTCAGCTTTCTCTAGCGAAGCAAAATATCTGAAAGGAAAATAACCACTTGACAGACAATGAAAATTAATAAAATAGTATTTTACTTCTATGCCATCAAGCAGTGCATTTAACTGACCATTATGAATAGTCTTATAATTTACTAGAGGTCTGATGCAGGAAGATTCATGCAAGAATAGACCTTCTTTCCCCTGGTTGCTGGCACCACCTCTGGAGCTACCTTTCCACCTTCCCACATTGCCCAGAGGCCCAGAGAAGCTGGGATGGTGCGGAATGCCCCCGGCCAAACCAATCGGCGCCTGTGTATGCAAATTAACCCACCATCTTTGTTGGATTAATTTGCATACTTACTCCTGAAGGATGCTCAATTAGCATCTTACTCTTTTATTAGTGTAGATAATTTAAAAATAATATGATGGCATTAAGTAGTCTCTCAGAAAAATAATCTTTAAAATATTTTTATTAATTTCAGAGGGGAAGGGAGAGGGAGAGAGAGATAGAAACATCAGTGAGAGAGAATCATTGATTGACTTCCTCCTGCACTCCCCCTACTGGGGATTGAGTCCACAATCTGAGCAGGTGTCCTTGACTGGAATCTAACCTGGGACTCTTCAATTCCCAGGCCAATGCTCTATCCACTGAGCCAAACTGGCAAGGTCTGGGAAAAATATTCTTGATTTCTCAGTCTTGTGGTTTCTCTCCCAAATATTTCTGGATTAATTGCTGGCATCCTGTTACACTCAAATTATATTTCACTGTATAAATATATGGATGATGTATAGTTTTGTTAATTTAATCTTTACCTTCTGTCTCCAATCATGTTTTATATGACTACACCTCTTTGTTTCACCATCAGCAAAATGTCTACTAACATTTTCCTGTGTGCACAGCATTGGATGAGATTAGAGGACACCAAAGAAAAGCAGTGGCTCATAGTTACTTCTTTTAGTCTTAATTACCCCCCCCCCCCAAAAAAAAAAAGAATTTAAAAAAGAATCTACCAACGTTTAAAAATTGGTATAATACACATAGAGATATGGATTCCTTGCTTTTCTTTATAAATGAACAGATCACACAATCTGAGACCATATTCAAGTATAGCAACAATTAGCCTGGACCAAACAGTGCTACTTCCTTAAATGTGTGGTGTGTACTCCTGCTTCCCATCATCTCCACCTTTTCTAGGTCTTCCACTCATTAACCTTGGTCTGCATTCACACCTGTGACTTCTTTTCTATGTGTTATTTTGGTTCCCCTCACAATTAAACTCTTGATATGCTGATAGTATAACCACACCACTTAACCAATTTTACTTATTTTTATTGTTGAAAGTATAACAGATGTCCCCCCCCCTCTTTTTCTCCCTATTGATCCCCTCTCTCCGCCCCCCACCCCCAACTTACTTAGACTATTTTTACACGTAGAATGTTCTATTTTGTTGTTGCTGTTTGTTTAAGCAAGCCCATTCTCTCTTTTCATAGTCAACTTTTGTCATATTTCCACATTCCAGACACACCATTTTCTGAAGTTTCATATGGTGTTCCACCTCACTGAATTCCTTAAGCCTGTGTTGTTCTATCTCCTCCAAATGCACTTGTCCTTCTTATTCTCCCTTGGATATCATCTAGTCATCCTCTAGGAATCAGTGCCAATGCTACATTTCCCTGACACTGCCTGCTCCTGTACCAGCCAAGTTAGAAGTCTCTCCCTTTCTGTGCTATTGAAACCTTGGATACAGATCTATTAAAACATTTATTCAATTTATGTCCCTAGAGTTCATTTGTTGATTTCTTTATCTATAGCCCCTTAGTGTCTCCACTCCACGACTTGTTCTTTGAGGGCTAGGATGGTGCATCATGTTCATAATCAGCAACGTGCTTAGTACATAGTAGGAGCTGAACAAACTCTGAATAAATGAATGAGAAGTGAAATATGCACTTTTATATTTCTCTGTCTTATTAAATTGTGCTTCACTTATGACTTCCATTAAACTAGCACTTGTAACCTTTGAAGGTACAAGGCTTCTTCTGTTCTCTTCCCTTCCTCCTTCTTTTCTTACCTGATTTCTATAGGCTGCAGGCATGCACACACTACCACAACTATCCTTACATAGCAGATTAGTAATACTTAATAAGTATCCACTAATCTGGAAGGTTCCAGATGCACAGAAATATAGATTTAGAATTTGCAATTTAACATCAGACTTGTTATATGTCTCTGTATCTTATATAGTTTATTAAATTGTATTTTAAGTGCTCTAACAATAAATAATAATTTTGTATACAGATAGAATTAGAGAAAAAAAAAGGACATTCTGATGTGGCTGTTTTCAGAAAAGAGGTTAGGAACATTTAGATAAGCTATAAAGGACTTGACTACAGAAAATTTCATGATTACAGTATCACATCTGCTTGCCAATGTGGGCCATGAATGCCCTCATCTGTGTGCCTACTGCTGAGCTGTTTGTCTTTATGGGACTTGGCACAGCTGACAGCTAATATGGGCATTTAAATGCAAACTATGGCACTGATGTTTCCCCCCCAATGACATTTCAATTCATGAATTATATGAATATGGATAGCCCCATTCATTTATAAAATAATGCAGTTATCACTTACTAATGTAATTCAAAACATCTTTCACTTTATTTAGCAATTTCCAACCCATTACATGTGACTACGAAAAGAATAAAAATTGATTAGACAAGGAATGAAAAGTGGGCAAAATCATTTCCCAGCTTGTTGCCCATCTCGTGGTAAAATAATGGAACCATAGGATTTTATCTCCTATTGAGGAGATGTTTCTCGCTTAGGTGGCCTCTATCTGATTAAAAGCATCTTTGTAATAGTGCAATCACTCCCATGAAAAGAGTGTTGCTCTGTGCCAGGAAAGAGTCTAGTAATAACTCAAAAAAAAAAAAAAAAAAGATGTTACTGTGGCAATACAGACTATTCCTGGTTTCAAAGCCTGTAAGATGGTAGGCTTTGAAAATGAAGCAAATCATGTCTGTGCCAATGATAAAAGAGGAACTAATATAATCATTACCTGCAGCGAAGGTGACAATAATAGCTATAGTTTTCCGAGTGCTGTTTCCTTTAAATATATTACCTGTAATTGTGAAAACAACGTGGAAATATGGCTCTGAGGCTCAGTTGTTAAGTGACTTGCCCAACACAGGCAGTGGGGTCCCCGTGCAGCCTGCTGACGTGAACTCCCTCTCATTGTCCGCCCTTCACAACGTGGCGGTCTCTAGAGCCTCTGCGAAATGATAGGCGTTTCCCCTCTACTGTCTTTCTTAATGTGGCTCATGGATCTGCATGACAGGGGCACTCTTGCTTGCTTTCTTAATCTTTCCAGACTTCTAATAAAAGCATTTTGCTGTCTCGGATTTTCCTTTGGCATTTTTTTGGGTCTCTTCTGGAGGTGGATCCGCTCTGTTTCAGGAGGGGCAGCGCGAATGCACACCCGTCTCCTGTGGCGCTGGAGTGCCATCCTGGCAGGTCATCTATCTCCCCTGAGCTCAGGACACAGGCTGCTGGACTCATTCTCAGATGCTGACTGAGGAGCAGCTCAAATTTCAGCTGATGAAGAATAGCCTGTCAAAGGACAGGGAACTAGTTCACATTTACTTTCTGATCTGTAGTGTTAGGTGTGGGGACCTCACATTTTGATCAGAAGACTCCTAATTCCTGAGGAAGTACAAACCCAGCCAGCAGTGTGCAGCTAGAGCAGTGATTTCCAACTTTTCCATCTCATGGCACACAACTAATTACTAAGATTCTGTCGCATGCCCCCTCGCCCATTTTATTCCCTCCCAATCTGACAGAAAAAAAATAGGTATCATTTGGATTCATCCACAACTGATGGCTATTGTTGTGTTGGCTGTTGTCATTTTTTATTTGACAATCTAAGAGAAAAGAGGCCAGCTCCCTGACTATTGCGTGCTTTAAAACTTTTTGCAGCTCACTGGCTGAAATTGCTGAGCTGGAAGAACATGTCTCAGGAGGGTTGTGAACTGTGAAGCCAGATGGCCTCAGCTCCCCAAGGACTGTTCCAAAATCATATATAGTCTTACTCGTTAATTTCAAGTTTTGCCTAATTTTAACAGGCTTTATGCTTTCCTGAAAGGGATAAAAGTCCATTTTAATGAAAAGGAAAAGAGTAAATTTGGACATCATTCACTTTTCAGAAAAAATACAATCCTCTTTTTATATAAGAAAAGGAAAGAGTAAAAGCTAAGACATTTGTGCTCAAAATATATTCACAAAGTGTTTCTGTACCCCATTTATCACAGTATTATCATTATTTCCCTCTTATTAAGGTCATATACCTTATTAGTGGCAGACAGAGCTCTATAGACTAACTGTATTTATATTCTATTTTAGATATAACGTGAAACATATTGCACAAGGGTGCTTTCTTTCCCTTCTTTTGGTTTATTTCTTTTCCTGAATTCAATCTGAGACGAATGTTGTATTTTTAGTCTGATGGACTCTTTGTCAGTTTTATAAGGGAAACAGTATTGGGTTTGATTTCAGGCTGAAAATTCAGTCTTTGGAAATAAAGAAAAGGATTTAAGTGACCAAGATCAACACCAGAGCCCTAGCCAGCTTGGCTCAGTGGATAGAGCATCGATATCTATCGATATTTCTATCTCTCTCTCCTTCTCCCTTCCTCTCTGAAATCAATAAAGAAATAAAATTTAAAAGAAAAGATCAACACCAGAAAAGCTTTATGTTCAATATAGACAAGATTATAAAATAATGGGTCTAATTAGAAAAAAAAATTTGAAGCCCTATCACCAGCTTGATGCTTGCAACCATAGTACAATTTTGGAAGCAACTGTCATGGATACATTACAGAAGGACAAAGTAAAATGAATCATGTATCTTTTGCATATGAATACATATTTAAATCAACATATTTTTCCTGTTTTGAAAATATTAACATGGCACAGATGGTCTGCTCTAATCAGCCTGGCCTCTTCACAGTCCATGAACAGACCAGGCTTGTTTCATCTCCAGGAGGGTCATTCAGTTTCTCTCTCCACTTGTCTTTGTTCCTGCTCTCCAAGGTCCAGCCAGGACCCTGTCTCTCCAGAAGTCTCCCCCGGGAAGCCCAGGCCTTCACTTGCCTCAGAAAAAGTGTAGCACTTAATTGAACCTTGTGCAGTCCTGAGCTATGCTGCTCTTTGGTGTGAGTCTCCCTCCACTACTGGATGACGGGCCTCCTGCAGATAGGGAACTTGTCATTTGCAACCCTCAGCACAAAGCAGGGCTTGAGCTCTCAAGAGGAACTCATTGATTGAGAGTCTGCTTTCTGCTAGTTTATTTTATTATTTAATTGAGTGAGATTCTGCAGGGCATAAACCATGCCCTTGAAACCAAGGCACCCCTGGGAGCTATATTAACTTAGAGCACATGGGCCTTATTTATTTACTGTTTCAGTATACTGAGTTAGCAGCACTATCAATCACACCATCTGACAGTCTTTTAAAAATGCAATGCTTCTGCATCTTTTGGCTTCTCTGTGACCTTTTGGAAGCAGCGGAGTGGGACCAGGGAAAAGGAGGACTTAACATGCTCTGTCAACTTCTGGAGCCTGAATCAGGAAACTCAAGGAGAACAAGATTTCATATTGCCATTAAAAAAAAGTAGTACTCTTCCTACAAGTACAGAAAAGGGTAGTATTTCCATTCTCTCTTGGAGTTATAGACCTGGAATGAGAAGGTGAGTGCTTCCCTTAGGGTGACATTTGTGGAGGGAGACCTGTGGCTGTATTACCGTTTCCTCTTTTCATTCCGAGGCCATTTGGTCTCGATGTTTCTGAGACAGCGTGGATGAGTGTTTGGGGGCCTGTTTCAGGCTAAGCCCCCAGGAGCTCTCAGCCAGCATACATTTCCAATAAAGTATTCTAAATAGTGTTTCCCTGACCGTCACGTTTCCTGGGAGCCTAGTTAGGGGGATGAATCTAGTGGCAATGAGCTCGAAGTAAGAGTGGGAGGGACAAATTAATCTCACGATAGAACTACTGTCTAAATAGCCAACCTAAAGAGGTATAAACATTCAAAATGTATGCTGGTTAGTGTTGAAACGCACATTGTTTGAAGGGTATCTGAGCAATGCAAAAAAAAAAAAAAGAAAAAAAAGTCAAACCTACCTTGTGCAAGAAATACAGAAAACCAGACTCAGCCCAAGAGAAAGGGCCTGCTAGGAACTTTATGAAGAAAGTAAATAGTGGCCACTTTGGTCAGAGTTGGCCAGACACTGGTCCTAGCAGAAAGTTTGATTGAAAAACCTAAGATTTGGGTGAAAGATTATTAGGTTAATCAGACACACATAAAAAGACCTGAAGTCGGAAGCTCTCACAAGTGTACACCTTTAAAGCTAAATGTATCCTGAAACTTGGGGCAGTTGGCAGACCAGATTCCTGGCATTCCTTGCTGGGACTGGATCTCAGGCTGCTACCAGACTTCCTTGCTTCAGGCTCCTTACACTCAGCCCACCTTTGTTACTGGCCTTAGAGCTGGGCAAATGTTGGTAGAAATTCTCATAAAGACTCCTGAGAAATCAGGTCAGAATTTGGCTTTAACTTGACATGGTGTCCAAGACTCTTGGGCCAAACCTAGTCCTGTGTCTGGCCTAGAATGAGCCCAAAGCCTCAGTTCAGTTCTGAATAACTCTGCTGAGCCTTCTGGCTTTCAAGACCAAGTGAGAGCAGGCTCTAGGAGTAGCCTCAAGCAGAATGTATGTCTTTGGAATCCATCTAGCATGGAAATAGCCTTGCCCCGGCTGGCAGCATTGCTCAACACAGCACATCCTCTTTTATGTATGACTTCAGAGGGAAGGTGGGGCTACGCACAGAGGGCTGAGGGGAGAGGCTTCTCAGAAATGTCAGTGTCACAAAGCAGCTATTTTCCTCGGTTGACCAACTTTTAGCCTATTACTTTCATTTTCATCAAATATCAGGGCTCTGTAACATAAGAGCAAACAAATTGAAACAGAAATCCATTTTTTTAAGTTAATTTTATATTTGGTTCAGGATTAGAAACTGCTCGGTTCACACACCACCCATAGCTCGTGGGCTAAGAAACTGTGCCTGCTCTTCCAACACATCACGGTGATTTCTGGTTAGTCACGGCGATTTCTGGTTAGGAGGAGATGAGGAGTAAGGAAAAAGGTCAGTTTCTATGTGTAGGTAATCCTCAATGTCCTCTCTCAGAATCTCAATTACTTCTCTCTTATTTTCTTTTCCATGTGTGTCATGGCCTTCAGACTTGCTGGAAACACTGAAGTCCTACATTCGCATCAATAGCCATGCATCACAGTGCCACTCAGTAACATTTCATTGCAGTGTCCTCAGCTGCCCAGGCACCTCCTGCTAAATTTAGGCTTAAACAAACAGAGTCTTTGAGTTGCAGCGCTACTAGAAAGCAGCTGGAAGAGGGACAGGCAGATCTGTTGCTTTTATACTGCTGTAAGGTAAAGGATAATTTTGAGAGTTATTATTACTCTTTTCCCAACCAAATAAATATATAAAGACACTGGTCCTTTTCTTGAGCAATTTTGGCTAAATTAAATGTATATTCAGATCTAGTTTCAAATCCAAAAGTCCCAGGTTGAAACAGCTGTCAGACTCTCAGAGTCTTAAATCCCTAGACTGTTAAATTTCACATTCTGGTGTCATCCTGTAATGATTCATGTGGATGTACCTTGCCTCCCTAATAAGTACCTCCAATGGGGGACTACTGTTAGTTTTCAACAGACTTTCATGGCAACTGCTGTGGACTCGGACTACAGTGAAGCCATTAAGAGATATTTTCTGAAGAGATTTGCCCTTACTATGAATTTGGCGTTATAAGATCAAGACTTATTTTTTAAAAATATTTTGAACATATATACAATCTACCTAATAAAAGAGTAACATTCTAATTGACTGTACCCTCATGATGCCCACCAGCCAATCAGGAGTGAGTATGGAAATTAACCCAACAAAGATGGTGGGTTAATTTGCATACATGGGCACTGATGCAGGCATTCTGCACCACCCCTGGCTGTTCTAGGCCTCTGAGCAGCATAAGAAGGTGGAAAGGCAGGGGCTCAAGGCTGGCTGGAGCAGAAAGGTGGCTTTGGCCAGAGCAAAGACAGTGCCAGCAGCCAGGGAAAGGAAGGCCCATTCCGGCACGAATCTCCATGCTTTGGGCTTCTAGTACAAATATCAAAGCTGCCATGGGATATACACTTAAAAGGTAAGGCTGCTCTTACCTTTCTCTCCTGGTCCTCCAGTTTTCTTCCTGGGATCCAAGCAGAAGCTTCCTGTGTAACTTTCCAAAAAGACTACATGAATTTACAAACATACACACAGAGAAATACCTATGTACATATCAAAGTTAGCAAACTAAGCATACTGTCCTTCACTTGATTTTCCCCCTAAAATATTATTCTGGATAATTTCAATTAACACAGAGGAAACTAATGCATTTTTATAAAGAGCTGCATAAGATATATATTTTTCTAAACTTTTTACAATTGCAAATTGTACAGCAAGAATACCTTTATTTGTACATCATCTTATAAATGCATTAAGTGTATCTAAAGAATATATACCTAGAAATAGAACTGCAGTGTGAAGGCATTGATGGATTGCTCTCCACCAACTTTCTCTCTAGCCAACTTACAATGCATGTGGGGACGATTTTCTGGACATACCCTGTGATTCCCAAGAGAAGAAGGTGACATTGTTAATGGCAAACACTTACATTGTACTTAGTCTGCACCAGGCACTGATCTACGTGCTTTACAAATACTATCTCAAACAAAGCTCACAACAACCTTGTGAGGGAGGTGCTAATGAGATAAGACATTTTGGCTCAGGTCATCCAGCTAGTAAATAGGAGATTGCCCCCCTCTCTCACCCCCTCAGACTGTCTAGCTCCAGGAGTCAGTTCTTATAGCTATGGCTGGGCTAATCACGACACTTTAAAAAAATATTCTGTATGAGATATAAGAAGAATTTAAGAAATACACATTCTTCTGTTAAATAAGGAAAATTGCATCAGACTCTATAACCATAATCCCTTTTGTTGCAGTCTTTATAGCACCCTGAGTTCCTTCCCATCATTCCTTAGTATTAGCCTCTAGTCCACTAGCACATCCTCTAATTTCACTCTGATTATCATTTGGCAAAATATTAACGTTCATGTAGATCAGGGATGGAGAACCATATTTCTACCAAGAGCCACTTGGATACTTATAACATTATTTGAGAGCCATACGAGATTATCAACTTAAAATTTAGCCTGCTATTTTGGTCAAATATTTAATTAACTTACCCCTAATGCCTTGGCAGGGTTAGACCAAAAGATTTCTTGGACCTTATCTGGCCCGGTGGGCTGGATGTTTCCCAGCCCTGATGTAGATGCCCTTTCTGGTCTATGAATTTCCCAAATCTTCTCTCTCTCTCATTGATCTTATGACCTTACCCTCCACTCTAAATCAGCCCTTTCTCTGCTATAAGAACCAAGACCATTCCCTCTTCCTCTTCTACCACTAGTCCCTCATATCTTTGTGATCTACATTCTATTGATCCTGTCTTTTAATTTATTTATTTTTTTATTACTTTCCATTCCACTTTTCTTTACACAGTTGCTTAGATGTCACAGTCCACAGCTATAATCTACTTTATCTAGATTACTGCATAGCCTCCTGGTAAATCTCTCTACTCCTTTGCCCCCTTTCAATAAATTCTCAAAACATCAGTTGTGACTCTATTAAAATGTAACTTAGATTAAGCACTTGTCAGTTTAAAACCGTCCAATGTCTTCACAATGCACTCAGGGAAAAGGCTAAGTGTTTTAAATGGTTTACAATCCCCTGTACTGTCTCTCTGACTATTCCCTACCACTCTCCCTCCTCCTCATGCCACTTAAGCCACACCAACTTCCCTGGGCTTCCTCCAACACTCCACATCGATTTCCACCCTGAAGTCTTCTTTGTGCTTTTGCCTGAAATAGTTTCCCTCCAGATAGCTGCATGGTCCCTCTCTCACTTTCATGACCCCAAGAAAAGTTGCTAGTATGATAATTTCCATCATAAAAGTCAAGTGTGCAAATATTAACTTTATTCCTTTTTACTAGTGAGCTCAACATAGTGTATTTCCCTTCATTAACTAAACTCTTAATTAAACTTTACTCACTGTTAAAACTTGGTATAATTTAGCATGTCTCGTGTTTTTTTTTTTTCTGTTTTTTTTTTTTTTTTTCTATACTCTTGTCCTCATGGGTAATATAAATGCCTGGTTTTGGAGATGAGGATTTACTTATAAGATCTGACATCATGAATAAGGATACTTTTGTAGCAGGCTCCCTTAACACTGATTTTTACTTGAAATATGTATTTCCTATTTAATAGTTTGAAGCTTTGTTTATAATAACAAAGAACTGGAAAGAGTTCTAATGTCTATAAGAGGAAGATAGTACTTGGCAATTTATGCAATGAAATGCTATGAGCTATTAAAAAAGTAATAAAATATATGAAAATGTTGACATAAAAGAATCATAAAATTAAGTGAAAAACAAGTATAAGTGGGGAAGGTATAGAGCAAGGTATGTACAAATTTCTCTACATATAGGTGAATATAGAGTTCTAGTTAGCATGATATAAAAAAATAAAAATATTTAAGTATACAGTATACATGAAGAACCACTAAAGTTTTCATTTTTTTAGGATTTTATTTTAAAAGCATGCACACAGTTAAAAGTTTTGTATTTAAATTTTAAGTTACATTAAAGTATGGAATTGAGTCATCTAGCACAGTGGTCAGCTAACCTAGGCTCGCGAGCCACATACGACTCTTTGGCCCCTTGAGTGTGGCTCTTCCACAAAATACCACGTGCGGGTGCGCACGAACAGTGCGATTGAAACTTCTTGGCCGGCAAACCGAGGCTCACAAGCCACATGTGGCTCTTTGGCCCCTTGAGTGTTCGAACACCACTTCTTCAAAATAGACTCGCCCAGGCTGAAAATTTATTTGTTAGTTAGCCAGTGAACAATAAGTCACTCTTAGACTTACTGTGAGTATAGCATCATGTCAAGTGCTGGGCAGGACATAAAAGAAGAAACAATCACTGACCTAATGGAAATCAGTTAGTAAGAAATAAGTTAGGTCAACATGTTTTAGTAAGGTGGAATGATAGAAATGCATTGAGAATTGGGAGGAAATAAATTTGAAGACTAACATAGAAAGCAAAGCATAAATATTTCATAATTTATTTAAAAGAAGAATAAAATTGGGATGGAGGGAAAAAGATAAACCCAATATATGCTGAAAAATGAAAGTATTCTTATATAGATCCTGATTGAATGTTAGCATTGCAAAATGATTTCAGACAATAAACATTTCAGAAAAAAATGTTTCTTTTCTTTTTATTTTGGGCACATATTAATATAGTGTATATTGACATACTAGTATTTCTACTTAATGCAGAATAGAAACAGTTTTATAAAAGGTCTGTCCTAATTACTGACAGTGATAGGCTGAAGAAGGTGCCCCATAAAATGGTGACTCACCCTGGCTGCGTAGCTCACCTGGTTAGAGAGTCCTCCCCATATGCCAAAGTTGAGGGTTTGGTCCTCAGGAAGAGCATATATGAGACAACCAATGAATGTATAAATAAATGGAACAAGTCAATGTTTCTCTCTCTCTCCCTCCCCATCTCAAATCAATAAAAAATTTTTTTAAAAATTATTTTTCACTCTCTAGTCTTTGAAACTGTAAAGATGTTACCTTACATAGCAAAGGGACTGTCTGGGTGTGATGAAGATTATGGATCTTGAGATGGGGAGAGTATCCCTTTAAGCCTAATCTGATCACACAAGCCTTTAAAGGAGGCCGCTTCCCAGGTGGAGTCAGTCAGTTAGATGCAGTAAGAGGATTCAATCCTCCATTACTGACTTTGAAGATGGAGGAACGGGTGTATGAGCCAATGAATGAAGTTGGCATCTGAAAGCTGAGAAAAGCCCTCAGTTAACAGTCAGCAAGAAAACAGAATTCCAGTCTTACAACTAAGAAAGAAAATTCGTTTCCAGAGCTTCCAAAAGAAGTACAGCACTCCAACACTTGGATTTCAGCTTTTTGAGACTCTAAGCAGAGACCTGAGCCCACCGGGCTTCTGACCTACAGAAACCATAAAGTCATAAACCTGTGCTGTTTCAGATCATTTGCTATGGCAGGTAGAAAACTCAGCAGTGTCTTTGTTGTGTGCTTAAGAGGACGAAAGTCATTGCCTGCGTTCCAATTTTCTCTGTTCTTATTCTCCTTCCCTTTCCCCTTCAATGTCTAACTGACAAGTATAATTATTCTTCATTTTATATCTAACTCCTTCCATTACTTCTGGTAAATTCTAATGCTTATCCATGTTTACTACACAACAGATTTACTCTCTGATCAAAGCATCTCACTCAATATATAAATTAAATAATTTTTAAGTGTCAAAAATACCAATAAGAATAGAATTTCAGTTATAATGATTATAGTCTAAAACAATAGATGATATAAAAACAAACAAAGGAGTCCATATGGTAGACATTAGAAAATAAGAAACAACAAACAAAAAGTATTTAAAAAATGCCAGCAATCATTTAACAAGTGAAGCAAGATAAAATATTTTCATTATAATAATAATTATAAATGGAAGATTATACACTAAAACAAAATCCTTTAAAAATGAAAAAGGATTAAGTGTTAAAGCAATTACAAAAGCATATCTAATACATTCAAATTATAAGACGGCATTGGTTACAATAATATTAGTTAATTAAAAACAAAAAGCACAAAATAGAATAAAGACATTCTTTTTATATTTTTAAACTATAAAATCTATGCAAAAGATTTACTTGTTATAAGTCATCTATTAGATAAAATTTTAGTTAACTGTATAAGGTAAAAAAGGCTATTTAATATAAAGAGGAATTAAAAGATATAAACTATTGAAAATTCTAAAATATATAATATTTGACAAAAGAGTAACATATAAATGATGATAAATATGCTTTGAATTAAATATTAATATTTATTTAAATAGATTAAAATATATGCTTTATAATTCAAATTTATTATAAATGTTGATTAATTAATATGACAATAAATTCATAAAAGAGTCATGTTATGGGTCAGATTCCCCATGAAAATTGCTTTAAGTAATATTAGAAATTTTCAGAAATAGATTAAAGTTAAAATTTGAATCATTTAGAAATTTTAAAACAACTTAATATTAATTGGTTCAGAGTATAAATGAATATCACTACAATTCAGAATATTTAGAAATCAACAACCATAAAGAAGCTACATAGAATCTGGCCAAGGGAGTGCTAGGAGGAATATTCATCATTAATAAATGTATAAAATTAAATGAAAACAGTAAATAGTAGCACTGATAAGGACCATATTATAAGCAAGTGAGAAAGAGTAATAGATATGTATGTTTTTCTAAGAAAATTACCAAAATTAATTGAAATAATATATGAATAAGTAAAAAAATGAAAGCAATTTAAAACTTTTTAAATTTATTTATTTCAGAGAGGAATAGAGAGGGAGAGACAGATAGAAATATCAATGATGAGAGAGAATCATTGATCAGCTGCCTCCTGTATGCCCCACGCTGGGGATGGAGCCTGCAACCCAGGCATATGCCCTGATTCGGAATCAAACCTGTGACCTCCTGCTTCATAGATCAATGCTCAACCACTGAGCCACTCCCACTAGGTGGAAGCAATTTTTAACTTATCAAAAACTTACCCTTGCGAAAGGTTTCCTAACCCATTCTAAAAACCAGATTTGCTCTATTATTGACTCATAATGCATTCTAACAGAGGACGGAGAAATGTCATTGCAGATGCAGTAGATGTTTTCCATCATGGTCAGTTCTCCTCAGTACTGAGCACACTGCTCTGATAGAAGTTATCCCCTCTATAATGCACAGTATTCACCACAAGAAAGACATTGTTCTTTAAAGTTCCTCCACCTGTAAGAGATGTGGACCAGGAAGGCCCTTAAACCTAGATGAGTTTGTCAAGTTGCCTTGCTCCACAGTGACCAGAGAAATGAGCCCAAATGCATCACAAAAGTGGTTTGGGGAACACACCCTTCAATTGGCTTTCACTCCTCCCATATTTCAGTTTCTCTGACTCTGATTCCTTCTCCTTGGGTCACTTCCCAAGCAATCTACCTCCACGGAAGCCTTTGTTACAGACTCTGCTCTATGGAGGACCTGCACTAACACAGGAGAGAAAAATGGGATGTCCTAAAAGCAAAGATGAAGCTGCATTTTTCTTAGTGTCTAGCTTTTCCTATGAATGCTAGAAGTCACTGAAGAGTGAAAATTTAAGGACCTAAAATTCTATCATGTACAATTTGACCTATTTTTGGTGGATGGGGTGGGTCATGGAATAGAAAAAATATTCACTTACTTCACTTCTTTTGCTTCTACTTGCTCCTATTAAGTAACAAGGCTGACTTGAAAACCTCTTTACACCTCCATAATAAGCTTTCCTTGTGAGAAAACACTCCCCTCCAATTTCTAAGAATAAATCCTGTCTGGTGCTGTCACTGTACATGAATAGAGAGAGCCTTTAGGTTTAGCAAAAGAGTTTAAAAAAAACAAATTTCAGGACACTCAGGGGTACAATGACAGACTCTTTGCATGAAAACCCTGTGGCATTCTTTCAAATATCTTAAGACATCATTCAGCAAGAAAAAGTCTGTGTTCTCACCCTCTGTGCTTTCAGAGAAATTAACACTTCAGCAGATGTCAATGTAGCTTTTTCCCTTTAAGTGATGGCCTTGTTCAAATTCACGCTTTAGAACAAATTTTCTAAATGCACACTTATGGACACTAATGGCCTATTATAGGAAATGCCTAAAATCCCCTGTTTAGGGGGAAAATAAAAAGCAAAAAAGTAAAAATAAAAATAATAAAAGCAAGGGGATAAAAAAGATGAATGCCTGTGGTTAACACTGTTCACTGATTTTTTTTTTTTACTCCTCAGATTAGGACTTTCTTTACAGCCTGCCATAAATACATATTTCTATTTTATAATGTATGTGCTACTGCACCACAGGTGACCAGAAGAAGCGTTCCTGTTGACTGCTTGCTGTCCATCTCACCGGCAGTGCAGAACAGGGATGCAGACCTGCGACAGGCTATCAATCCTGAGAGAGCCGCAACCTGCTCAGAATTCTGATTTCTTGCCCTTCTTCCTATAGCCAAAGTGGAGACTTGCAAATGTATGCTCTAAAATTAAAATGTCTCTTCATATTCAAAGAAATAAAAAAATGAAACAGTTATCTAAGTTATCATTCAAGCTCAGAGCATACTACTGTTGCTGATGGTCTGGATTTCTCTCCAGCTCTGTACTTATTTACCCTCTCCCAGGATCCGGACCTTCTCTCTCTCTGATTAACCTTATGGTTGTACAGATCCAGACCACTCTCAGAGACATGGAGACCCTCGCCTCTGAGCAGGACGATCTCCCCAGGATTGATAGCCTGCCTCAGGCCTGCATCCCTGTTCTGCACTGCTGGTAAGATGGATGGTAAGCTGAACAGGACTGGAAGTACAACCTATCTTAGGATCCATACTATATCCTAAATTTCCTTTGTGTTTGAGGGAGGGTGGAAGAGCAAACCGATGACACAGATTAAGATTCTTGTTCCACAGAGGACCAAATTGTATGTTCTTTGTTCACCAAAAGTAATCAGATCTCCAGCTGGTGGGTTGCCCTCCGAAAGCAAAATCCGCCAGAGGAGAGGTGTTAACCACACCCCTGAACAGAGACACCATTGCCCTGTCACTGCATCTGCAGACTGGCAAGGACATGCCGCATCTCCTCTAGCTTGCCAGAAAGCACTATAGGGAGGGATCTAATGGCACTTTCAATTCCCTGCGATCTGCTGTGTAGAGGACTTCCTTTCCTTACTGCTTTATGTTTATAGACCAAACATCTAAGTGGCCTGGCAGTTTTCTAGTTACTCTGATTATTTTGGACAGCCAGGTTAAATAATCCAGTTCCCGGCTGGAATAGAATTGACCTGAGTGACCTTGTTTGGCTGTTTGCAACTATCTAACGGAGACATGTCATGTCCATTCTGTGGCACCATTACAACGTCTGGAACCACCCTTTTATGTATCAGTCCCATGAGACTGAAGCTGGGTGTTGCTAATGAGCTTAGTTACACAGGTGTTGCCTGCTCAAAACCTCCTTTACGGAAGTAAATACAAGACAGTGGGGTTGTTAAAGGCAGTGGGGTTAGGTGGCATTTTGAAGGCATTTTCAAGGCCAGGTTTTCACAGTGCAGGAGGAGCAGGAATATCCCAGGAATTGGGAAACACTGATCATTTTTGTTTTCTCCTTAGCTTCCCTGGGGACATGAGTTAAAGGAGCCAACAGATTCATGTGGTATCTGCAGCGCCTGAGCACAAGCTCCTTGCAGGGCTCACTGATTGGTCTAACGTTTCTCAGGAATCCTCTTAGAGTTTTCACTTGCAGAATTCTGGGCGACAGCAAGGCTGACCAAGAGCCCCACCTCCCTGGCATAGTCTGCTTGGCCAGCTTGCCAGGACTGAAAGCTGTCCCAGCTTGGCTGCGGGGAGACAGGCCCAGTCTGGGACTCAGCAAAGCCCTGGTTCCAGGTGTTTTTGGTCTTGAGAATTTAATTTCTATCCTCAAAACTGTCCTTGAGGCAAACAGTGAGCCACCCATGAAAGACATATATATATATATTTTATCTCCTTGTATATTATCCACATCTAAATAAGAGGCATCTCCCCCCACTGGCTTAATTTCAAGTAGGACACTCAACAGGGAAGGAAAGTTGCTGCACAGAATTGTTGTGAAAACTGAATATGACTCAGAAATCAAGTCACAAGATGAGCTTTGGCTTCAAGAATTTTCCTCCTTGCCACCCCTGGTACTGTAACCGCCAAGGCACACACCACACGAAGCAGCATGTTTATAAAGAATTTGTCACTCCAACTCAGACATCAAAAATGAATTGCAGTCCTAAGTACTTTTAGTCTCAAAACCAAGGTTAAAAAGAAAAAACAACAAACCACATCCAAAATTTTAATCTAAAACATAACAAGATATTCATACATATGTATAAGATGAAAAGCAATATTGTAACTATGCCTGTCTCTGCTAAGGGGGAAAATAAAGTAAGTGATATAAAAGAATGGTGAAATAATACAACACTCCCCCCAAAAACAAACAAACAAACAAACAAACAAACAAAACCCCCAAAACAAACAAAACATTTACTGCAGCCAAACAAACTTGTGTTATATATTAGAAACTTTCTAATTCCAACTGGAATATTTTATTGAAGAAAACTATTGTACATAGACTTTTAGGTAAGATATTAGCAATTTATTTAAAAACCAGAGGCCTGATGCATAAAATTCATGTAAGAGTAGGCCTTCCTTCCCCCGACTATTGGCACTGGCTTCTCCCTGACCCCCGGGACATAGACTTTCCTCTGGCCACCAGCAGGTGCCCTGACCCAGGACCCAGGACCCAGGCTTCCCTCGCAGCCCCAGCTTTGTTTGGAAGGTCGTCCGATGTCCAGAAGGACGTCCAGTCTAATTATTATATTACACTTTTATTATCATAAATTTTCAGAACAACTTGTTTATGTGGAAATAGGTGGGAAATAGATTATTTTTAAGGCCCCCTGGTAAATATGTGGTTCTATATTCTCTGTCTTGATAGACTCCATGCTTTGTGTAGCTGAGACAAATACACAGGGCACACTGGTCTCTTACTACTTTTTATTCAATTTTTCATATTAGAAGGTCCTTCCTAGAGCCTTTTAAGAGGGTTTAGTAGAAAGTCATTACATTCAGAATACTAAGAATCAGCACTTATGGCCACATTACAGATCTTGGGCTTCACTATGATTATCATTATTATTTTTTGTTCTCCCCATCCTGCCTCTCCTGCTTTGAAAACTCATCAAAATTAGAATAGTTATTCTTTGCACACGTGTCAAACACAAGGCCCGCGGGCCAAATCCAGCCCGCCAGGCCTTGCAATGTGGCCCACACCGCGCTGTCATCACTGCACTCCACTGTCAGTTTATGACATTGTCAGTTTATGACTGTTCAGTAAACCATTCGGCCCGCGATTTGGGCTGGATTTTAGATTTTGGCCCCTTCTCTGATTGAGTTCGACACCCCTATAGGATTCGGAATTCACCACCTGGAAAGGATTGTTGAGTTGTTAAAGCTAAGGCGAATGCTGTTTGGTGCAGGAGAAGAGGGACTTCGAAGCACCTGACGGTGTTAGGAGGCCAGTGAAGTCTGTCAGAGACCTGCTGTGAAAGCCTCTGAGAGTGGGGATCATCTACTAAGTAGCACTCAAGTGAAGGGCCTTTGGAGAGATGCTTTAAGTGGGCCCGGACATAATCCTCTTTCTGACTGAAATAGCTCTCTCTTCTGACTGGTTGCCAAGCAGGGCTTGTCCTTGGTGACAGGTTATTTATTATTTATTTTTTTTACACTTTATTTATTTATTTTATTTATTTATTTATTTTACCTATCTCTGTGTTTTCAGCAGATCTCTGGAATGTGGTTATGGGTATTTACTTATTTTTTTTAAAAAAACATTTTTATTGACTTCAGAGAGGAAGGGCGAGAGAGAGATAGAAACATCAATGATGAAAGAGAATCAGTGATCAGCTGCCTCCTGCATGCCACCCCCCTACTGCGGGGATCGTGCCCACAACCCAGGCATGTGCCCTTTACTGGAATTGAAACCAGGACCCTTTAGTCTGCAGGCCAATATTCAATCCACTGAGCCAAACCAGCTAGGGAACTCTTCACATTTTAAATACTGCTGTTCCAATATATTCCATTTGTTATTTTATAATCAGTTGGGTTCTTATACGTGTGGTTCCTATAAGAGTACCATTGTTCACATGTGTGAATGTTTTCAATGTGATCTGGGCCCCATGCACAACTCTATCACATTATTTTCTCCTGGGGGTGGGGGTGAGGTGTTTGCTATCAGCAGTGTGTATAACTGTCCTCTCCAAACTGCTCCCCGGGGCCAGCTCCAGGCAAAGATGGAAGCCATGTTATGTGCTTTTGGTGTTCTGAGCTTTTTCATTTTTATTTTTCCCAGTTTATCAGTATTTATTCCATTTAGCTTCTGTTAACCCTGTCAAAATTTACTCTCAGAAAAAAAAGCTCTTTGAAACCTTTTTAAGTTTGTATGAAATTCTCTGTGTCACCTCTCCCAGGGAGACTCGTATTTTAATTTCTAATGCTAATTATAGAATAAAAAGCTCTGTCCCTTTTGAGCCATTCTCTGCATCATTGGGCAGATTAGGAAGAGATTCTGGAGGGACACCAGAGAAAGCCTTATCAGCACTCTGGAACACACCTTGAGTTCTCTCTCTCTCTCTCTCTCTCTCTCTCTCTCTCTCTCTCTCTCTCACACACACACACACACACACACACACACACACACACACGTGAAAGGAAACAAACAGTCACACTTATCACCACTCTAGCATCTGTTAGGAGGCACAGTAACAGTCATTTATATGTTTCTCACTAAACTCTGTCCTGCAAGTAAGATTTAACAGACAGGTCAAGTCATCCCCTCAAAGTCACACAACTGTTCAATATCAAACCCAAAACAAGAGCTCAGCCAATGCCTTGTCTCTCTCCTTTGTACATTCTGTTGGTTTTTGTTGAATTGAGTTTGTACTGAATGTGTTAATGGGCATCTTCTAGGCTCAAATCCACATAAAATATCGAAGAAGCCAAGTGAGAAGACTTAAATATGAAATCCTCTCAGAAATCGCAGAGGGAAGCCAGACCAATTTTAATGTCTGAAGTCTTCATTCATTCCCACCCCCCCCATCCCCCCATTTCTAAAGCGACACTTCATTTATCACTTTTGTGTCATTTCTTGCTTTGGTTAAAGGATGGTGTTTCTATGTGATTACTGACGGATCTCTCATAACTTCTGTGCTGTGAGGCATGACACATTTCCCATCACAAAGTGTGGTCTTCTTCCTTTGGCGTGACTAAGTATTTATTTCCATGGAAATGTGCAGCAGGATCTGGGTGCTTGGCTTTCACATTTTCCCCTTTTATTAATTTCATTATTATTCTCAACATTTTGCTATATAAGTTTTTGAAGATTGTAGGCAAAATGAATATAGCATCCTTTCACGAATACCACTGCATCAGCTACTCCCTATCGGAATGACTGTTCAGGCATTAGATGGACTTACAGGGATGTAGCACAGGTAAGAAGCACCTAATGTTTTAAGTACCACAAGGATGACAACTATCTAATGTTGGTATTTCTCAATGTTTGACATTCCTTCTGCATTACTGCTCCTTACCTGTGTACATAGGAACAAGGAAAGGCCATAGTTATTGCTGTGTTAAGCAAAGAGCATTTTAAAACAATAGTTGACTTCTGTTAGCAAGGGAATTCATGCAGTTTGAGAGTTTATCTATTTTCACTAGAGTTAGTGACCTTCTATTACATAAGCCAGGCACTGTTCTTTACCTAAGAAAACAAATGATGTATCTCTGCTCTCTGGCAGACTGGGAAAGTGAAGGCAAACTTCCAGAGAAAGGGACCTCAGAGCTGAATCAGAAGGATGCTTAGTGTTAACATGAGGGTTTGGGATGAAGAGGAGCCTCATAGATAGAACAGCCAGATCAGAGGCCTGGCATTGCAAAGGGAATGGAAGAAGGCTTGTAGACCAAGTGAGAGGGAGATGATTTATGAGACCAGGGAGATAAGCAAAGGCCAAGCTGGGTGGACATTGAAACAGTGTTGAGGATGTTGTTCTTCACTTTAAGAGCAATGGGAAGGTCCTGCAGGGTTAAGCATGGGGATAATTTGATTGATTGGCTTTGTATTTTGAATATATTTTTTTTTCCTGGAAGAGTTTGGACTTGGGGAAAGAGATCTCAATTATCAATTTTGTCCTCTAGTGCCCAATTATTTTTAAGGTTTGATGGGAGAAAAAAATGAGGAACATTCTCTGCAATGCTATTTGGGAATTCATTTATCTCTGTCCTCCTTTCCTCCCTCCCTTCCTTCCTTCTTTTCTTCCTTCCTTCCTTCCTTCCTTCCTTCCTTCCTTCCTTCCTTCCTTCCTTCCTTCCTTCCTTCCTTCCTTCCTTCCTCCCTTCCTCCCTTCCCTTAATTGAAACTATCAAAGCTGGCTTATTCAAATAGAAAAAAAAAGTAAGAAAAGGCATTTACTAAGCTTCACTGAAAATATATATATAGAAAATTTTGACTTCCCAAGCAAAGTGTGAAAAAAAAAGCGATAAATAATAACAGTGGTCAAATACAGATTTATAACCTAGAAGCAAATTTCTTCCTCTAATGAATATAGTGTTATACGGGGAAGACATGATGTACTTTCTTATTTATAAAGATATTCTAATCATCTGTGGAATATTCTTCTAAGAAATGTGGATGTTTTGTAGAAGCAGGAAATCAAAAGTAGTCTCTATTTACCCAGGCAGAAATACACCAAAACATACTAGACAGATGTTTATGATATTTCTCTTAGTGCTAAAAAGAGGTTATTTTTGGTTTATTGATTCATAAATTTATTAAACACATTTTTATGGGTGTTAACTGTACAACAGGTACTGGTTCAAGAGATAGGATAAAGGAACCAAAGAAATAGTTTCTGTTTTTAAGAGGCTTATATTTTGGGGCACACAATAAAGAGATAAGGAAATACATGACATGTTAGGTAGTGCAAACTAAAGAGGGTAGTATTTCAAGACTGTAATTAAAGGATATGATATATATTTATTTATAAATGATAAGTAATTCATAAATAGATATTTTATAAATAAAATTGACTTATAATATCACTATCAGTAAGGTTCTCTCTCTCTCTCTCTAATAAAAGAGTAATATGCAAATAAACCATCACCCTGTCACAAAGATGGTGGTTCCCATAGCCACAAGATGGCGGTGCCCAGTCCCCTCAGCACCACCAGTGAAGTGTTTGGGTCTGTCCTCCCAGCCAAGGTTCGCTGGACCAAATGGAGAGGCTGGATCTGCCCCCAGAGGCAGATCCAGCCTTGCTGCTCCAAAGCCTCTGGAGTGTTTGGGCCAGTGGACCCGGCCAGGGGCCTTGGGGGCTAAATGGTGGAGCAGAATCAGTCCACTCCCATGGTGGATCCAGCATTGCTGCTGCTGGAGTGTTTGGGCCTGTAGGCCGGGCCAGGGGTTCTGGGGACCAAACAGAGAGTAAGGATATGCTCACTCCAGCAGCTGATCCAGTCTCACTGCTTCCCAGCCTCTGGAAGTGTCTGGGCTGTCAGCCGGGCCAGGGGCCTCAGCGGGCTTCGCTCCCTTCTCTGCTTCGCTCAGTCCACAGGAAGCTATATTCTTGTAGGAATAGGTCCGAGGAAGGAAGCCCTATTCTTGAAGGAATCTTTCTGCAATGGGCCTCTAGTGTGTGTGTGTGTGTATGTGTGTGTGTGTGTGTGTGTGTGTGTATGTATATATATATGAGTGGCCAGATTTTTATGATCTCTGAGAGCATAATAATCTGGCCACTCAGTGTATATCCTATATAATAGAAGGCTAATATGCCAATTGTCCCCTCAACCGGGAATTTGACCAGCAGGCAGGCCGGCCAGCCACCCATGTCCCCTCTCCCTGGCCAGACCCCACCCATGCATGAATTCATACACTAGGCCTCTAATACACACACACACACACACACATACACACACACACACACACACACACACTGAGTGGCCAGGTTATTATGTGTTCAGTGATCAAATTTGTACATATGAATATGTACTTATGTATATTGAGAGAAAATCTCACTGATAACGTGGTACTTGAGCCTTTAAAAATGCTTACACAAAGAAAATCAAAAGAAACAATTTAAAACTTTTTCATCTTCTACTGGGGAAAGACACACAAAGTCACCTTAATTGTTAATTTTTAAAAACATCTTTCTGAAATGTTTTCTTGGTAATTGATATTGGGAGATCAGGCCAGTGCTATCACACTTCCTCTTCTGCTTTATTCTTAATGGTCTGTGGCTGATGTACTTCTGGCTCTGCCTGCAGTACCTGCTATTTGATGGTTATGGGTGCTATGAATAGCATGTTTGGGGAAAAATCCACTTCATTTGCAATACAGTTTAATTATAAAAGAACTTTTAAATCTAATGTTTCCTTGCTAATTTCTTTTCCAAACTTAGTTTCTGTCTTTTGTTTAGCAGATGTGTTTTCATTACACACCCATTTGGCAATTTTAAAACAAGTTCACAACTCAGCCCATTTTCTAAACAAAATCTGCACAAATATGCAAACTGTGAACTTGACATTCAGCTTTATAGCTGCAACAATGAAGCCTAAATAGCTTTGTTAAGAATTACCATCATGAGATTGAAGAATGAAATTCATTTTCAGGGCAGTATCATCAAACACTGTTACCTGTCTTGATATCCAAGAACAAAATGATATCATACTTATTTGTAATAGCAGCAATTTCAAAGTACTTATTTAAGAATGAAATTTTAAATTTAATAGTATGAGAATACATCAAGTCAAATCTAAGCACCTTTTAAAAATTGCTTTTATGTAAATATTTTAAAGCTAAAGTCTGTCATTTGGCTATAATATCCTATAGAATTATTTTTAAATGGATCAAATTATTTAAAGTATACATTTAGGTTTGTATTATGAGCTATATCTGCTGTGTTAATAAATACATTCATTGATGAAAACAATGTGAGTGAAATACTAATTTAAAGTTATTTTCAAATCTTCAGAATAAGGAAGCAAAAATACAAAAGAATAATGTGACAAGGTACACACAACTGGCTTTCAAGTTGTTTGACTGGATATTTCTTGAGTAAAACAAGTAGTGCTTGTTTGTAATCAAGAAAGATCGATACCACAGGACCCCAGATTCTTTCTGCTGAAACTTAAGATTCAGAAATGTGGCAATAAATAGTCTTCCTTCAAACTTACCTGGCTTTCAATATGTTGACTATATTTGGCAATATATCAAGAAGAATTAATGAAGCTGACATCTCACCATTGTAGTGGTATTTATCACAATACTATTGTAATTCAACTCTTTTATTTTCCAAGGAGTAGAAGGAAGTTTTAAAGTTTTATTTATTTATTTTTGGACCACCATAGTACGATCCAAGGGCCAATTCAAGAATTCATATAAAATTATCAATGTGATTTAACTACTTTTTTCCTTTTGTGGAATTCTGAATAGCATGATATAGAAAACTTGATTCAAAGACAGTTTTTAAATATGATATGAGTTAGATTCATAACTAAAATGAAATTAACTCAAGATTTTATGAAAGATAAAGTAGAAAATATAATTTGCACATCCAAAGCTAATTCACATGTACAATTTTTTTCTCCATCCTTTTATAACCTATGTCACAATGAAAGATAAGGTCACATTGCAAATATTACTGTTATTCGAAGATTAAGGACATGGGGGGGAGGTGTTGAATTCTGGGTTATATTTAAAATTAAGTAAGTAGGTATTGACTCATGAAAAACCACTTTCTTTCCTCATTCATAAGCTCCATAGTAATATTATAACCTACCCTTTAATGTCTATTGAATGATTATTAGGTTTTCCAAAATTTTAAATGGTTGACTATAAGCGACAGTAATTACTAACTTAACCTTTGGTCATGTTTTCTTTTCATATTAATTTCCATTAAAGTTTAATTCTATCTAGCTGATATGAACCCCCCACTTGAGTACGATATCATTTTCAAAAAAGTCTTAACATAAAACATAGCACACTCACAATCAAGTAATTAATTGCAGTTGAGAAAACTCTAAAGCATTAACAATTCAGAACACTTTTGCCAGTTACCCTTTGTCAATTGGTCAGATACCTTCAAATGGCTTCAGGTGGTTAATAATGCTATCCTACCAAATTCTGCCCCAAAGGTATGAATTAAAACTTAACCAACCTTCATTAGCAAACAGACACTTTAGCTCATGCAATCTTTTCTTTAAACTCTCCTTTCAGAAGCTCTAATAATCAATTTACATAATTTATTACCCACAGAAAACCCTAGTCTAGAGATAATTCTCTTAATCTCAGGATGCACCAGGCAACCAGAAGTCTTTTGAATTCAAATGATTGCATTGGTAAGGATGGGGTGTCTCAGAAACATTTTAGCCAAATTAGGAATATGTTGAATACCTTTAAGTAAGCCCATTTCTAAGATTTATGATGCTGATTGAAAAGCCATCACTTTTATCTAGTAAAACCCATTCTAACCTGAAAATATATTAATTAACAAATCCTTGGCTATCAATATCTTCAAAAATGTGATGATTTCTTTCTGGGGTCAACAGTGCTAGCCCTTCTACATATTAAATACAGTTTGGGTGATTTTTTAATGTTTGCTTATTTGCAAGGTTGTTTCTACTTCAACACTAAACATTTCTTTTTTTACACTTTTTATATCCAGGGCTGACATTTTACCGGAAAAGCCTCATGGGATCAGCAAACTGAAGATATATCCAGTGGAGTCTCCATGTTCTAGATCTGTAGTTCTCAAACTTTTTGTTCATGAAATCCCTTAGCAATCTCAAAGGTCGTTGAGGACCTAAATAGATTTTGTTTTATTCATCAATTTTATCAGATTGAAAATGAAAATGGGGGAATTTAAAATTATTTATTTAAAAAATGTTACCATTACATATTTTAAAATATTTTTATAAACTAACTGTATTTTATAAAACAAAAATTAACGAGAAGAGTGGCCTTTTGAAAAATTGTGCAAGTCCCTTGAACGTCTGACGATTAGAAGATAGCTGGATACTCATACTTTTTCTGCATTCCTGCTGCCATATGTTGCTTTGGCTGAAGAATGTAGAAGAAATCTGGCTTCACACAACTCTGTAGTTGGTAACGAAAGAAACATTGTAGTAGCTTTTCCATATAATTGTAGAAATTCTTTTTTGATACAATACCAACATTTGACCTGCCTTAGTTTCTTAAAGATCAGTTACAATGTAGAATTTGAAATCATATCAATACACTTTTTATGCTGTTATATTAAAATGCAAACGTCTATCTTGCACTTTAAGTGAATCTGTTACACATATATGATTAATATTGTTATATCATAACATTGTTCATTTTAAAATATCAGCTCACTGAGTTATGCAGATTTTTCAAATGCTGACATGTTCACTTTAGAATATCAAAAAAATCACCTTCACTAATATGCCCACTAATCCCATCAGGAATATTTTCAAATTCAAGTTCAGAGAGGTGGGTACAATTTTTTAAAATCTAATTTTTTTTTCCCTGGAAATCATATTTTATCACTTGCAACAAATATTGGGAATTGTTCTCCTGAAATAGATTCACTTAGTCCATTCTTAAGAAAACGACAACATATGCCCCAAACTCCAGTCTCTAGAGCCATAATTTGTCATCAGTAATCCTTTCAAATAAATAAAAATGGAGTTTCACAAAAAGTTGTGTGTTTCTTCTAGAGACCACCGTCACACGTCTATGTGCAGGAGGGATGCTTTATGTGTGCTTCACATTCAGTTAATACTTAATAAACTGTTGAAAAATGTGAATTTAATGATAGAACCTTAGGGAATAAAATTAATTTTAAGCATAAAGGACCTGAAGTATAACTGACATTAAAAACAACAACCAGGAGTACAAATAGATGAAAACTGCAATGACTAGTATATAATAGTTTGGTTTTGCTGCCCTGATTTGTGCCAATACATCAGAAGGTTCATCTACAATTGCTTTTTTGACATGAGTGCAAGTGTCAAAACTATGAAAAACAAAATAACTTTGGAGTATGATAACAAGAACTTTTACCTTTCAGATACCCTGAAGTGGTCTTGGGGATCGAGTGCTCCAGAGAACACACTTGAAGAACTACTATTCTAGATCAATGGTTTTTACCCTTTCTTTTGTTTTTATAGTAAAAACAAACAATGTAATATTAATAAATTGATTAAAAAACTATAGTGATAATAATAGCTGTCACTCATCTAAAGCATCTAATGTGCAAGTGTACACTTATATAACATTCTTTTTATATAACCTGTATTGACAAACAGTGTGAGATGTATTCTTGTACTCATTTTATAAATGAGAAAATTAATGAATCTGAAAATGTTGACTAGTTGTACAATTTCGCCTAACTTGTAATTTGTGGAGTTGAATCTAGAACCACAGCATCCTATCAAATTAAAGCCTAATATGAAAATTGTTCCCTTGGGAGTTTGACTGCTCCCTATGATGTGTGCTGACCGTTAAGTGCAGCACTGAATATGCCAAGCATTGGCGATGTGCTGTGATCTCTGGTCGGCTTCCTGCAGGCAGGAGTGATGGGGACAGAGGTTCCATGAGGATTCAGGGTGTCTCCTGAGCTAGCTCTTATTCCCCCTGCTACCTGGGATGCTAGGTCTCATTCACCAAGGAAGCCCCTGTGCTCAGGTGCTGGCCACCCATGAGGAGCCTGTCCCGCACCTGTGTGGTGACGTCTGGGTGAGCTGGGCCACAGCTGTTGGGATCACAGGGGCTGGTCGGGCTCCCCATGGGTTCACAAAGGAGCCTATCTGCCAGGCTGGCCGGGAAAGAGCGCACTGCACACCTGGCTTTCATGCAGCACCACTGGGCAGCCCAGAGGCCCACGCAGCACCCTGGCCCACAGCATCTGGCTGCACTCACTGCATCTCCGGGTAGGGTCTTGGGCATCATGACTCAGATGGAGGGGGGTGCACGAGGGCCTGGGAACCTAGGTGCTACTCAGGGCCCAAAGGTCAGCTGGGACCTGCCCTTCTACGCCAGACACTTGTGCTTTGATTGTGGGCCATGCCTGGGTACTGCACCCATGCACGAATTTCGTGCACTGGGCCTCTAGTTTCTGATAGAAAATTTTACCTACTCTTAGCAACTAGATTAATTCATTGTTCAATAAAATATATATTTGAATACATATTTAAGGTGTTTCAGAAACCCTGAAAACCAAGTTATATAAATAATTATTGTTTTGATATCTAGATCACTTATAAATATTCCAAGAAAGATTTCCATGAAACAATATCATTCATGCTTTTTTCTAGAGAAAAACAACAATATTTGTCTTATCCATTGATTCCTATTTATAAATCACTTTTCACTCTGAAAATTCAATCTCTCATCCAAAGGAGGTTTACCTTTAAAATTCTGGTGGAGAAGATTCTCAATGTCCCTTTTAAAGTCTAGACACATGTTTGAAACTGGTGGAATTTCAATGGTTCCATTGATACACATGCTCACGTGGGACCCTCATAGCATTCCAGATTAATCTGACATAACTTCCTTTCTTGTAAGAGTGTTATTTTCTTTCAGATGCCAACGCTATGGGAACAGGAACTTGTTTTATCCCTACATTGTCTCCCGCATGACATCAGTGCTGCTACTCCTGACAAGCAAGACATGGAGATGAGGGGGTATTCCTGCCAGGGTTTGATAACAAAGTCTATTCGTTTCCAGGTTGTGTTGACTCTTCCCTCTCAGATAACCAGGTATCAGAATCTGTGGGAACTTTGCTCCAAGGGTGATAGTCAGGAGTCGAGTGAATCACTGCCTGCTGGACCGGGGGAGTCTGGCTGCCTCTACTGAGACACATGCTAGCTGTGTGCACGCTGCATTTTCCTTATGGGGAGAAGGACGTGGAGCCTGACTTTACCATCCACACCCACTCCAGGACTTAAACTTTCAAAAGAGTTTTCAGACACTTATAGGCAGAATTAGGAGCTGAGAGCAACAGTAAGTAGGACAGCAGGTTCCTGCCCTCAGAAAGCTCGCTCTGTATATAATAAGTCAAATAGTAAATGTGTAACTAATCACATGATTGTTGTTTACAAGCAAGCAGTTCAGTTGGGTTTTTTCTTATCCTTGCTTGGTTACAGGGAAAATATTACTTCAGCAAAGAGAGAATCTTCCTTTTGGTCTGTGTCCTGTTAAAACCCTCTGTCTAGGCCAGTGGTCACCAACCGGTGGTCTGAGAGGCCTGAAAGGTTGGCTAACCCTGGTTTAAGGAAACCTCTATCTCAGATCTCTGCTGTGGGCTACCAAGTTGCAGCCACACAAAACATCTTCCTGAACATGCCATGCTTTCCTTGGCTTGCAATGCCTTTGCCCCCATTCCCTTCCAGGAAAACCACTCATTCTTTCAATCCCAGTTCAACTGCTACCTTCTTTTTGGAGACTTCTTCAGCTCTATTCAGAACAAATCAGGCCCTCCCTGAGCGCCGAGGAGGCCAGAAAGCACAAGCTTTCCCTTGCAGAGTCTGAATTTGGAATGCTTGGGCTTGAATCTCTACTACATCTTGCTCTGTGATATTGGTCTGGTCAAGGAAGCGCTTCACACTTCTATTTCTTGAGCTAAATTATATAATTGGTTGACCATGCACATTTTTGAAGAAACTGGCACATAGTAAGCACTCGGAGTTTATTAGCTAATGATACTTTAGTGATTGCACCCATTTTTGATAGTGTAATGACTTGTTATAGATCAGTTTTCTTCATAAAATTTTAGTGATGAATCTGTGAATGTACATTTAAAAACCATGTTAGAGCATTTTTCATGTCTGCTCCAACTCCTCCCATGCTTTCCCTCGAACTCAGAGTCAAAGTCAAAGTCATTGCAATGATCTATGACAAGGTTCTAAGTTATCTGTCCCCTTTCACCTCTGTCTTTCCCTCATACTACTCTTCCTCTCCCTCACTCCACTCCAGCCACTCCGGCTTCCTTGTTTTTATACTTCAGAAGTCTCCTGCCTTAAGCCTGTGCACTCATTCACTCCCTGCTCCCCAATTATCTTCCCTCAGGCGTCCTTCTGGATCCCTTCTTTATTTTTCACCCTCTTCTTATTGAAGAATCAATCTTGCTAGTCATCTGCAATTACTATACGCCTGACATCACTTCTTATCCCATTTTCTTGCCTTATCTTTCTTCATAGCATTTATTACAGCTGTGCATCTTATTTACTGTCCACCCAACCCCCCACTAAAATATACATTATGGGGTGGAAATCTGTGTCTCTTTCATTCATCCTACTTCACATCCTGAACACTTAAAACAATTCCTGGTGTGTAGTAGGTGCTCAGTAATTATTGTTGAAAGAAAAAAGAAATGATTTTCCTCCCTATCTCAGATTCCCTCCAGAGTTTCATTTACAGGACATAGACAGTAAATACTTATTTAGTTAAGCAACATCTTGCAGCAGGTGTTGAGTTAAAAGGTCACCTAATCATTTTTTTTTTTTGGTCTTTAAAAGTGACTATGAAAGATGATTTTCTACATGAGTAAGTATTTCTATCCCATGGAACTATGACTTTTCACTGCTCACATCAGAATCATTTTCAGAAACCCCTTATAAAGGTATGCGTTATTTAATGCTCTCCCCAACCTCCATAGTACTCTATACCTAGAAAGTGTGGAGAAAGTGTCCTTGACATTCATGTATGTATGTTTCCTGAGTCTGGAAGCTTGAAGGAAGGTAGAACTTACCTTTGCAGTTGTAAAATTTTTTATTTGGGCTTCTAACCAGTTTTCACTAAAGAAGCACTGTTATATTTGCAAGGGGTTAAACCAAATAACTATAGTGCAGTTTCAGATTAGAGCCAGCTTTTATAGGGGTTGGGTTCCCCTTCAATCCACTGCTATTACTACTCAAGAATTAAATCTACAGCTAGGTTGCTGTTTCATTCTTCTCACTTTCTCGATATTTTAAAATATAAGTTATGCAATCTATTTAAAAGGGTAAGTGATCAATCAAGGGACTTGTATGCTTGTATGCATGCATATAGGCATAACCATTGGACACAGACACTGAGGGAGGGGGGGAGGGTGAGAAAAGGGGTGAGGGCATGTTCCAGAGGTTAGAGGAGGCTGGGAGAAGGTCAATGGAGAGGAAAAAAGAAGACATATATACTACTATATGTAATACTTTAAAGAATAAAAAAAAATTAAATAAAAATAAAAGTAAAAAAATAAGTGGAAAACAAATTGATGTTTCTTTCTCTCAAATCAATAAGTAAAATTTTTAAAAATGATAAAAAATGATATTCAATTCTATTCTTCCAGAACATATCTTTCAGTCTTAAAAACACATTTTTTAATCTTAATTATATTACTAAAAACATTTTTTTTCAGAATACAGAAAATTTACATATATGCAATATAGAACTCCAAAAATACAAATGCCTAGCTAGAAAACATGAATACACACAGATATAATACGACTTTTTTGATAGCAAAAAAATTGAATAAGAAAAATTTTAGTAATGCTTAGACAAGAGTCACTCCAAGAAATTCATGTTATAGGTCTCTAATAATTAATTATTAAAAGGTTACAGAGAATAATGGTAACTTGTGTAAAAACCAAGTCAATTCTCTATTATGTTTTCTTATATTTATGAATTTCTATTTGATCACTGAAAAAGAAAAAAAAAATACTTCTTTTACAATTTAATGTTGTAACGCTAAATGAAAAGCAAGTTACTGAATACAAGGGGGTGATGGTTGTGATTTTCTGGCCAATGAGCTTGCTCTACAATTCAACATCACAAATAATGATACTAAGATTGGCAAAATGCTGCAAGTGAACACTTTTTGGAGATGAAATTAATGTCGCTGCCACGCTGCCCAAATCCAGTTCTCTAACTTTATCTCTGGTCACAACTTTCACATTTTAGTGAGCATATCTAGAGTCTAGAGTACATTTCATTAGTCATTGGAAGAACTTTAGATATATTCTGTAGATGTGATTCTCAAACTTCAGTATGCATCATGATCACCTTGAATATTTGTTAAAAAACTAATCATTGAGTCCTATACCCAAAGTTCCTGTTTCTAGATAATACTCAAAATTTTGCCTTCTTAACAAGTTCCCAGTTGATGCCGATACTACTGGTACATGGACCACACTTTGAGAACAAAAATGAAATGGAGAATTTGTTTAAATGCCTAATTTCCTAATCTGTGTGTTTGTCTTTACCTGTTTATATCTAGAGCTATTGGTTTTAGTTTTCAGATTGGAAACTGGTGAAGATTAGGTCCTAGGAAACATTGAAAGAGAAGCAATGACATACACAAGACCACAAAGACAAAATAAGTATTGACCAAATAGCATTCTTTACACTTTCAATATTGCATTTTTAAGACCATGTTAAATTTACTTTTTATTTTATATGTGCTTTGAAAATCGTACAGAGGTTTCTTCTTACACCCATCTTGGATTAGAAGGCCACCATTTCTAGCCCTGTGGAGCAGTACAAAATATTAGTAATAAGAATGACTTACTCTGAGTATTTCCTTCTAAGAAGGTTAAGAAATTCTTTGCTTTATTAGTCATCTTTCTCTCGTTTTCATAGAATTTGACTCACAAGTCAGTTTTGGAATATGATGTGATGTAGTAAGTTGTAGACCCAGCACAGGAATGCAATTCTGTTTTTACTATCTATTTCTAAAGCTGCTTTGGCATATATGAACATTATTAAGAGAAATGGCAACATCTCAATTATAAGGGTATCTTTTATTTAACTTTAGCACTCAGGCTGAATACTGTGCAATTACAAAATGAGTTACAATGTTCTTATTTTTTGAAAATTAAAAAAAACACACAAAACACCTTTCCACTTGCAGAAATTCATTAAACTTAGGGCCACTTGAAATGAGCAATTGATGGGTTACAGAGGATCTATTCAGCTAACCTTAGGCAGTATCTAGAGACTGTCTCTTCTTACAAGTAGTTTGCTATTTTGCAATCTTTTAAGTTGTAGCCATTCATACAAACTATTGTACAAACAAAGCCATTTCAAATCTGAGGATAAATTTACTCATTTAACATTATAAACCTTCCCAATATGGGTATATACTCTTTTAATCACACCTGTAACTAAATTTGACCTTGTGTTGGAAATACTTCACCTCATTGCTATAGGCATTTAAAAACACTCATTTTCATTTAAAACACCTAATTTATTATATTTAACCCAACTTAAATACACAGTGACCCGGGAGATACTCTCCCAAACTCCTCAATCAGGAGGCCATTTGTAAGACATCCAGAGACAAGTGACCACAGGCATGAGGCTTGGGGAGGGGTTTTGAAAGAGCAGCCAAAGAAAACTGTATCTTGTGAAATGGGCATGTTATTGAGAAACAAGTTGCCCTTTTGAGAACTGCGCTTTGGGAATGCGTCCAATTTTGGGGTGACAGTAAGCAAAATAAGAGCTAAAATGGAGTCCTTCAACCGAATTTGGAAGTTAGGCCTCGGGCTCTCCATGGGAGAGCTGCTGTAGGACTGGGGCAGAGACACAGCTGAAGGGAAAGAAAGACACTTTGCTAAGACAGACTGTGCCCATGTCTTCACTCTCCATAGCTGCATCCTCGAAGAGGATAAATGAGGGCATATTCGCTCGATGATCAACCAAGAGGGATCATCCGTACACACAGAAAGCTGCAATCAGGTTGCTCAGATGTTTTGGTCCTTGTGCGCAATAGCTAATTGCCTGCAAATGATGTACCTGCCACTATTAGACTTGACCGTGGGCCTTTGCTTGTGAATCCAGTCAGAATAGCAAGAGCCGGTTCCCCAAATCCTCTCTTGAGCTAGAGGGTCAGATTTTGACGCGTTCAGCTATCTCTTTCTGAATTTGCCAGAAAAAACTGTGGTGACCAGATTTGAAGTGGCTGGAGAGAGAGGGTGGGAATGAAGTGGTGGAATCTCGCATCTCTGTCAGAATGACTTAGTTTGGCTTATCTCTGTTGTTGTTTGTTCACTTGTTTACATCTCATGTGGGCTCCATTTTGGGAGGCTATATGTTAAGGTTCCACATTTATCAAATGTCAACGAAATAGTGCAAATCTGCTTTCAGCCGAGTTCCTTAGGAGCCTTAGAAAAGAGCTGTTTCCAGTTATCAGAGGTTATCAGAGGAAGATGTGCCTTGGGATTTAGATGGCAGCTCTTCTCAGCAAGGCTATATTATTTAAAGACAAACGTGAACATACTTTGACTGGGAATGCTGAAAGGGGCCCCAGATTCAGCGTCTGATCTCACTCTTCATTTTCCCATAGAGTAAACAGGCTGACGTCGGGCGGTAATTTTCAGAGGGTGCTCAGTAGTAGTACATCTAAGACTAGATCCCGAGGGTTTTGGTTCTAAACCACCGTGCTTCTGTTTGAAGTGAATTTCCACATCATTTCTTTTCAGTTGTAAGAACCAAATCACGTTCTGAAGTGAAAGATAAAGCATTTTCTCCAGAACATTTGCTTGCTTTGTTAGGAATAGTTAAATTTTATTTGCAATGTTTATTAAAAAAAAAAAAAAAGGAAGGGGATTAAGGCAAGTGCACATATATCCTGTAGGTATAAGGGAGAAGTGATAATACCTCAGAAATAATTTTAAAAGAAATTTAGAATACATTAGCTAGGCTTTCAATTTTATGTCATGCTTAGGCAGTTGTGGAGAAGATGGGTTTGATTGGCCACTGAGAAGAGATAAGACTTTATTATTAAAATCTCCGTGCCTTTTTTTTGCATGTATATGCTTCTACGCAGCTCCCTCCACATGGCAAAGGTGTTCTTATATCCTGTAAGCAAGTACCTGAGATAGGCTTTGGTCAAAACTGGGAAGCCTCTACCCAGGCACATGTGTTTTGCTGGAGCTTACTCACCAAGACCCTTCCCAGGAGAAAGCAAGCCCCTCAAATTAAATGGCAAGATGGTAACTGTGGGAACCCCTTTTATATCCCACGTGGTTCAGGATTCTGGAGAAGGCCGCACACAAATGAAGAGAGACTAGAAAAGTATTCATTTGAGAATATTGGGGGCCAGGTGGGAGCCCACCTCTAGTGGGAGGACTGTTACACCCAGACTTCGTGATCCCCAAGGACCACCAGGGAGCCGAGTCCGATGCAATAAACAAAAGAGCCTTCTCCATGCTAGCATGGGCTCTGTCCCACTCACACCAGCAGCATGGCGGAAGAGAGAGCGAATTTTGCCCAGTCCAGGGGTTTTACTCTGGTCGGTGGTGATGTCACTGCCTCGGCTAACCCTGATTGGTTGGGTGAGGGCTAGGGTTCAAATACAAAATGGAGGATAACTCTGCCCTGCCCTCTCAGACTACCCTGGCTCTGGCCTTACTATGCCTTTTATTGAGACTATGAGATATACCCATAGTCCTTGGGCAGGAAACTCCAATAACAAAAATTTACTTAAGACAAACAGAGGTGGAGGCTGCTTCAGCTAACAATGTTTCAACTAAACTGAGCAACCTAGCTCTGACCCTTCAGAGCAATGAAGGTTGTTGACCAGCCTTCCTGGTTCCTTGTCCTTATCTTTCTAACCAGTGAGACAATGATCAGTTTCCAGTAGGTCACAAATTGAAAGACTTAAAAAAGAAGAACTGACATGGTGCCCTTCTTGGCAATCATACATTTTTTTCAAGAACGTAATCTTTATATTTTGAGGAATCGCTGTATGTTGAAAGCAGGTCTACTAGTGCCTCAAAGGAAAGACAGTGTGAACCACACAGTACACTCGCACAAGCTAGAGAATAAAACTCAACCACTTAGCCCTAACCGGTTTGGCTCAGTGGACAGAGTGTTGGCCTGTGGACTGAAAGGTCACAGTTTTGATTCCGGTCAAGGGCATGTCCCTTGGTTGCAGGCACATCCCCAGTAGGAGGTGTGCAGGAGGCAGCTGAATGATGTTTCTCTCTCGTCGATGTTTCTAACTCTCTATCCTTCTCCCTTCCTCTCTGTAAAAAAATCAATAAAATATATTTTTAAAAAAATAGAAGAGAGAGAAGTGAACAGGCTGGGCTAGGGTCGCTGCTCATACAGAACAGGTTCCCCTGCGATCTGAAAGGAGAGTTTTCCTTTGAAACCATTCATGAGCCTCAATGGCGTAAAGCAAAGAAGCAATTACCATTAATTTACATGAAAACATTTTTTGAGGTTCTTGGACCCAGAATTCAACACATGCACAGTGTCTGTGTCTTGTTCGCCATGATTGAAAGCTTAATTACATCCAGTTTTACATTACGGGCCATACTCTTCAGAGCTCTCTTAGGCTTTTCTGAAATCCTAGGACAGATCTTTCTAACCGATGCACAGCATAAACCGAGATAAAGCACAGATGCTCACAGACGCAGTTCCAAGCTGTGCTGGCTTTGTGCTGAGATGCTGAGTGTAATTCCTGAGGAAGGAGCTTGGAGTGCCACTCACGCTGCTCAGCAGGCACGCTGCCTCTCTAGGGCTCACTGCAAAACGAACACTGAATGATAGTTTTGCTTTCACCGTTTTTAATAACAGCAAAAATCTTCTTCGGATTTCTTTTGGTTAGTAAAACAAGTACCAATGTAGGTTCTTTGTAAAAGTGAGTAGTGTAATGTGAATTTTTGAAAGGGGTGTGTGTGTGTGTGGGGGGGTAATGCCTGTACCACTCAACTCAGCAAGTGGGTCTTGTCTTGTGCCAAACTCTGGGTTTGAGGGGAAAATATTGTCTTTATGAATTTAAAGTTTTTATGCATCTTCATGGTCAAAACTTTGGTAGTGATAATATCTGACTATATTAAAAGTGAAAATAGGTATTTCTTTTGTTTAAAAATAAATACATGTTCATTATAAAGCCTTACTTCCTGCCTGTTAGTGTGGGATCCCCTTTCACATCCAGCATGGTTCAGGGTCCCGGTTCAGGATTCGGGTTCTGGAGAAGGGCCGCACACAAATGAAAAGAGACTAAAAGAAATTTAATTTGGCGATGTGGGGGGCCAGGCGGTAGTCCAACTCTAGTGGGAGAACTACTATTGCTCTGGCCCTGCTATCCCTTTTATTGAGGCTATGGGGAAAATACCCATAGCCCTTAGGCAGGAAATAACAGAAATTTACACAGGACAAACAGAGGTGGAGGCTGCTTCAGCTAACAATGTCTCAACTAAAGGGTGAGTGGTTAGAGCAATTAATTTTGTTGACAGCCTTCCTTGCTTCCTGTCCACATCTCTCTATTAGTGAAACAGTAATTGGTTTTTGACATGTTATTCGCATGAATACATTTTCAGAACCATGTATAGGTGGGGATCCATTGTCTGTGGAAAATTTAAAAAAAAAACATTTAGGAGATCTGATTTTTATTTATACCATTTACCCACAATTCTAAACAATGTCAGTAGTAAAATATTTCTTCTCTCCAAAGTGGCCCACTACCGATGTCTTGTCCGTGGTACACCACTCTATTTTTGCTGTGACAAAATCAGACCATTCTGAAAATATTTTTTCAATGCAAAATAAGTCCTACATTTTCTTTTACCACCAATCAATATTCTTTTGTTTAAAATATCATATTTGCCTGTCATGTCATCATTTATTTAAATAATCTAATTTTGGTTAATTTAGTCTGGTTTTAATTTTTCTTTTTTATATTTAACTAGAGGCCCTATGCATGAAAATTCATGCACTCGAGGGGGATCCCTCAGCCAAGCCTGCCCCCTCTCACAGTCTGGGAGCTCTCAGGGGCAGGAGGCAAGCTGGTGATTAGGGGAAGGTGACACCCCCATCATACCTGTGCTGCTGCCACTGCCGGCAGCACAAGCCTCTGCCGGCCCTGGGCAGCTTGCCTGTGCCTCAGGTTGGCCCTGTGTGGCTGGGGGGCTGAGGGTGGGTCCATCCACACCGTGAGCCTGCCACCCTCCTTCCCCCCTGGCAGTGCTGAAAGGACTGGAAGACTCAGGTGGAGCTGAGGGGACTGGGCGCTGCCATCTTTGTGATGGTGTGACAGTCAATTTGCATATTACCTCTTTATTAGATTACTTACATTTTAAAAGTGAAACAATTGAAACAAACTGAGTGGAAAACTTTAGGGCTTTTATTTTTTTAAAACTTCACTGTAGAGTTATTGCTATTGACAATCCCAGGGGCAGTGTGACAGAGCAGACATATCCCAACAGCTTTGCCAACACTGGAATTTACTTTAGAACAGCACAACACAGAACAACAAATAGAAACTTGGTCACTTTGATAGACTGCTTATTGTATCTTACTGTTGCATATTACCCTGACTAGTAGTGAGGCTGATCATTTTGGTGTGTCTACTGACTGTTTTTAATGTTCTTATAGTAAGGTGACGTCCCACCTTTGGCAGGACAGTCCTGATTTTTAACAATTTTTCATGCATCCCCTGGCGTTTTTAAAACATCAGGACTTTTTTAAAACACTGCAGGACACGGGACAGATTGTTAAAAATCGGGACTATCCTCCTGCCAAAAGCGGGACGTCTGGTCACCTTATCTTATAGTCAACCTTTTGGTGTCCTTTAATTATATCTCCTCTTAAAATGAAGAGAATGTGTGCATATATACACACATTCATAAAAACATCTGTATGTTATCATCATTACCTTCTATTTGTTATATATTTTGCAGATATTTCTATGAAGTTTAGCATTTGACTACTATTTTGCATATAAAACTCTGGGTTTACCTGAAATTTTAAAATTTAATACTGTTCTATCCTATTTTTAATATTTTCCAAAGTCAACAGTAGGGTTATATTCTCTCACAATTTCTTCTAGCATTTTTCTTCTTTAAATTTAATGTAATACTCTATTTAGACTATATTTTGGAGTATAAAATAGTAAATCAGTTAAGATGCTTTATTGAATAATCACTCCATCTTCTCCCCTCTGATATGAAATTAGATTATATATATAAACATACATACAGTTGGATATAGAGACTTTGTTTTTTTTTAAATATGTTTTTATTTTAGAGAGAAGTAGGGAGATGAAGAGAGAGATGGAAACATCAATGAGACAGGATCATTGATCAGCTAATTCTTGCACACCCCCTACTGGGGATGAAGCCTGAAACCTGAGCATATGCCATGACTGGGAATCAAATCATTACCTCCTAGTTCATAGGTTGATGCTCAGCCATTGAGCCACATCAGCCAGGCTGGAGGCATTATTGTATAGCCTATATATTCTATACTTATGCCAGTGTCACTCTATTTTATTTATTGCTCTTTCATAACACAATTCTATGTCAAATGCAATCTGCTATCCTCATTAATGTTCATATAAAATATATTCTTGAGTTTTCCTTCACCGTTTATACTTTAAGATATACTGGAGAATCATACCAGCACATTCAAAAGAGAATTCCTGTTGAGATTTGTACTGGAATGATAATAGTTTATAATTCTATTGCATTATAATTTTGTGTCTTATGAGTTCTATTTTTTTTTTAATTTAATGAGGTTTTCCCTATAAGTACCTCATAAATACTTAAAAGAATATATATATATATTTGGTAGTTATTATTGTTAATTCTGTTACCCAAATTTTTATATTTTTCCTCTGCTCTCCCCTACCCTTTCTTAGTTTATCACTAACAATCACTTTCATGTTTGTTGTTTTGATGCCTATTCATCCTTTTATGTGTTGGAACACTTTGCAAATACCTTTTCTATTTTATAAAAAAGCCAGGGTAATGTATATGAGATATATTGATTTTCCCATGATTGTGTTTTGTAAATTTCATGTATTTCTGGCAGCTTAACACCATTATGTTGCAATTTTATTAAGTGACATATAAATGTCAATTATTATTATACATTTACTAGAGTCTCCAATGCAAAGATTTGGCCTGCAGGGATTGGGCTGAAACCAGCTCTCTTCCATCCTCTGAGGGGGCCCAGATTATGAGAGGACACAGGCCAGGCCGAAAGATCCCACCCGTGTATGATCAGGGTCAGGGAGAGATAATGGGAGGGCTCCGGGGTGTGTCTGGCCCATCTCTCTCAGTCCCAATCAGCTGTATACAGCAGCAAGCTAACCTATTGGTTGGAGCATCTTCCCATTGGATGGTCAGTGAACATCATTGAGACTAGTCAAATGGTTGAACAATTGGATACTTAGCATATTAGGCTTTTATTATATGGAATTGAGAACTGTACTTATTAGCAATATAAGATCATGAATTTGTATCTCATATGTTTTTCCTTGAATTTTTTTTGAAGGCTATTTATTGATACATCATTTTTTTTCTTTGCTTTTTCTTCATAAGTCTTTACTCACTCTTTTACCTTGAATCTTTTACCTAATTTTATTTTAGATTCTTCTTCTGTAAATAGCATTTTTAAAATAATAGATTAAAATACAAAGAGACTGAATAAAATATCATCTGTCTTGAGGAACTGAGGGAGACTGTGGAGGCAGGTGATGGCATAATTTATATTTTTGAGAAATTAAAATATCTAGCTCTCTTATATCCACATAGACTTACAGAGAGGGAAATGAAATTCTGTGGTAAAATCTCAAAGCCCATTTTTCCAGGTTGCTAAAAGGTGAGACCCAAAGTAGAAGGACTGTTTGAGTAGTGATATTAATACAACTTTGGAAAAGCAAAGACAGGATAGAAGACTATTTGTGGTTCAAAAGCTAAATAAACTGCTCTGCTTAATAAAAGGAGAGTTATTGAATTTTCTGCAAACATAATGGTGAGGGGCTCTTGGAAATCTGTGAGGCCTGAGATATTCAGGGAGCCTTGTGGATGAAAGAAGAATGTGATAGGGTGACATAACACATTCCCATGGACCCAAAGCCACAGGATATCTGCAATCCACACCATGGCCTGTCTAGGGAATTGGGGCTGAAGATACCCTGGGAAGGGGCAAGAATAAGAGCTGGAGAGGTTGGGATCAGATGCAAGGGAGACTTTGAGTTCAGAAATTAAAAGACCTAGAGTCTAGCAATAACTATAGAAATATGCCATCCAGATAATTAATCTTACTATAAAATATGAGGGAACACAATGAGTGTTTGTTTATCTTAAACTCAGAAATATATGATTCCATCTGTCATCTGGGTTACACATGTTGGAATTTTTGCTTAGCCTAACCTGGCAATCTTTGCCCTTTTATAGGAAGCATAGTCTACTTATGTTAATCATCATTTCTGATGTATTTGAGTTTATACCATTATATTGTTTTGTGCCCCTTTAATCCTTACTAGTTCCATCCTACCTTTCTATTCATACTTAATGAGACTTTCTTTCTTTTTTTAATCTAAAGTGTCTTTTCTTGCTTTCATGATTTGGAAATTTATATGTGTTGTATTTTGTTTTTACTAGTGGTTATACATGAGAATTAAAATATTGGAAATTATTATTTTTTTTTTTAATATTCAACATGAAGAGTCAAACAGTAGTTAGGAGTATGTTAGATGAAAATTTAGCCTTTATTTTATCACCTCCTCTTCCATACCGCTTCTCAGTCACATCAAATAAAGGGTATGTGAGTGGTCATTTTTTTTTTGACCACTTGAATAATAAAAAATGCTTTACTATAGCTCTTTCACATGAACAAAATCAAGGGTGGATAAATACTTATTGGGCTAATTTTTTGTTGATGTTTACTTTTCAAAACCTCTTAATTACCCTCAATTGTCTTCTGGCATTAGTGTTGGGAAGAAGATACCTAAACCTAGTTTTTTGTAGGTTATCTGTTTTCTGTATAGTAGTTGAATGTTTTCCATCCCTTTATCTATTTAAAATTAAGAGTCATAGGTAGGATAAACTTCAATATAGTCTCTTTTTATTATTCACATGTTATATTTGCCAAATCACTTTGATAAAGATTCAGTCCTTTCAACAGCTTAAACTTAAAAAAATATTTATTATTGATTTTGTGATTTCTTAAGAAATGTTTTATTTTTTTATTGGGATGAATAATTTTATTCTTTTAAATGATGGTCATTTTAAAGTGAAAACATAAATTTATAAAATAATGGTTATTACTGATTGCTACACAATTATTATTTTTGTCATGTAGAGGAAGGAGAGTTAAAAATGATCTGCTCTGGCAAGGCTAGTGTTGCTCAGTTGTTGAGGGTCAACTTATGAATCAGGAGGTCATGGTTGTTTTCCTGATTAGAGAATATGCCAGGGTTGCAGGCTAAATACCCAATGGGGGTCTTGCAGGAGGCAGTTGATCAATAATTCTTTCTCATCATTGATGTTTTTATTTCTTTCTCCCTTTCCCTTTCTTTCTGAAATCAATAAAAATATATATTAAAAATGATCTTCTCTAGTTATCAAATATGCTAGACATGTCACTGCCAACCATGATGTCTGTCAGCTTTTTGTAACTTCTCACTCCATGCAAAAGTTTGATTAATTAGGTTTTATTTTTAAGACAGTATTCTGTGCTTGAAGAGAGTTCTTGTTTGCTGATATTTCTTCTTGTAGCTGCCTGCTCTGGGATAAAAATCCTATTAATATTGACATTCGGCTTGGAGTAGCTATCTGGTCTACCAAGACCTTCTTTCTCTCCCTGAACCCCAATCCTTTATAAATTGAACTATGTAGGGTATTTTAAATTCTTGTATCCTTATTTTCTAGACAAACTGAATTTTTGAAGCTCTTTCTGCCTCTTTTGGTCCATTCCTGTCTACACTCCATATTTAAGAAATTCATCAAAGTTTCCAATTTTTGATGGTATCCTTTCTAGTTTCCAGATTGGTAGAAGTTTTCCTCAGTTCTCTTTTTAGAACACCCATGAGGGTGGTAGGAAGACATCTATGCTCATATCATTATCTTGGCCCAAATCTGCTGTTTCTTATTGATTTGAACTTCTAAAACTCTTACTTTTATTAAACACATTTCTGAAAGAGGTGTTGATAAGCAAGGGATGGGTGTGTATGGGTGTTCTCTGTGCAATGGTGTGCATATATGTGTGTTTACATTGAATTTAAGGATTTGCAGCTGTTATAAGGAAGCTCTTAAATAATTACAGTTAATGAATATATGTATTTTTTTCTTTTAAAGGAATTCATGTAAGAGTCTCAATAAGGGTACTGTTGTAACAAATTCTTGACCTAGGATTTTAAAGTTTATACATGATCGCATTCATAAAAGAGGAGACCAGGAAAAAAAAGCACTTTGACCAATTCAGGAAATATAGCTTTTATGGTCCCAGGGAGAACACCCACAGTAGTTCATAGAGGTAGTAGAACAGGTTCAGAATTATTGTTTGAAGCTGAAAGTTCAGAATCATTTTAGAGAATTGGGGTATACCTAGGACTTTAAAACTCTTTATTTCTATTCTATGTATTTCAGAGTTGATCTTTCTCTACTTTTAGATTTATCGATGTAATGTTCCTGTGGTAAAACAGATTCCACAGAATGCAACTGAATCCCAGACTTCTGAGGAAGTACTAGTAAGTCCATAAGATTGGCTGCAAATCCAGCAAAGATGTAAAACTCCTGGGAAACATCATAGGAATGTAAATAATTCAGTACTGAGCTGAGAGCCTGAGACTAATAGGTAGAATCCAGTTACTGAGTTAGTATAATTTGTCAAGATTAATAGTTGATTTACTGTAAAATTAATATTTATGATACTTAAGATTTTCATAAAGAAGTGAGAAGGAAGGCTATTTCAGAATGGCTAATTTTTGAGGAGAACAGTAGCCTGGGGAACAAAAACAATTCCTTTTTGTGAATGGGTCACAAAAAGACATTTGAGATTCTGGCTCCCTCTGGGGTGTCTCTGGTTTACTTGCTGAGAGTGAGTCTCTCATTCCCACTTCACCACCTTATATGTGTGTCCTATGGTCTATCTCCAATAAACTGTGGGTCATTTCCTGAACATGCTTTTCTTTTCATGGCACTGTTCCTTCATAGATGCTAATCCTTCTGGTTGGAATGCTTTCCCATTCTTGCTTACCTTAAAAAACCCCTCCTCATACATCAGGGTCCAGTTAGTATGTCCCCTCTTCTGCCGGATTTTCTCACCGACTGTAACGTAAACAGCAAAGGTTGCTATAGTTCTTGTGCCCTCAACACCCCATCACCTTCACCAAGCACAGCATTTTGTCTCCCAGCACAGGCTGCATTGTTAGATTTTTCATATCTCTCCCTGCTGGACTGCAATTTCCTTGAGGCCTGAAGCCTATCCAGCTTTGCTTTGCATTTCCAGCATCTTAAATATGATTGTTCTTTAGTAGAAGCTCCAATAGACTAACTGAATGAAAGACTAAAGAAAGCAATGCTATAATATTAGATTTTCCTCCATAACATAGAATTAAATTTATCTGTCTAAGAAAGATGAACATATAACTGCATTTATTCTACTTATAAATAAAAAAAAATCTTTAAGAGTGATATGCTGGTCAGGTAGCTCAATTAGTTGGAGCTTCTTCTCATACGCCAAAAGTTGCGGGTTTGATTCCTCGTCAGGGCAATTGATGCGAGGTTGAACCCTGGTTGGGAAGCAACTGATCAATGTTTCTCTCTGGCATCATATTATCTCTCTCTCTCTCAAAATCAATAAAAACATGGCTTCAGGAGAGGATTTAAAACAAAAGTGCTATACCTCCTATGGGAGATGAGCTTTCTAGACCATTATAAAATTAGAGACATTTATTATTCAAGTGCACCTGGGCATTTGACAATGTTTTCACCTTGTAGATTAAAAAAAGTCCCTGTTTTTGCTAAATCTGTATCAGAAACAAAGTTATTTGTAAGTAGTCCCTTCTAAAAGAGTATACAAATTACTGGTGTAAGGTTTTTTTGTTTTGTTTTGTTTTTTGATTGATGATGAAAGACCGAGTGTATAAAGGGCACTGACACAACACATATTTTGTCACTTTCTTAACACTCACAAGAGCCTAAAAGGCTAACCTGGAGGCCCAGGAGGGGAGACATAAGAGCCACAATAAAATATACTTCTCCTGTAGCATATTCCATAATGCCACTTCTGAGTGCTTCATAAAATTAGAACCATAGCAGGTACGCATGTATGATTTTCCCTTGCCTTCTGTGATCCACCTGCAGTAATGGTAATTATTTATACTGGATTGCATTGGTCAAGCTCATCAGCACTGCACTTATCACAGATTGTCTATACCAGTGATGGGCAAACTCATTAGTCAACAGAGCCAAATATCAACAGTACAAGGATTAAAATTTCTTTTGAGAGCCAGATTTTTTAAACTTAAACTTCTAATGCCACTTCTTCAAAATAGACTCCCCCAGGCCATGGTATTTTGTGGAAGAGCCACAGTCAAGGGGCCAAAGAGTAGCATGTGGCTTGCGAGCCACAGTTTGCCGACTACAGGTCTATACAATAGGGAATGCCTTTGATTTCACAGAAACATCCTTCAGGTCCCCAGTTAGGTATTAATGAAAATGAACTGAATATGCCCTTACAGGATATCTGTAAATAGGTGTCCCCGCTTATGGTCTTCACAAACATGTCTGTGGGCTACTGACGATTATATTCTGAGTTGAAGTAACATAGTTGACCCATACCCTAATTGATTTCATCAGCATGTGAACTCTTCCTCCCCAGGCTTTCCCCATTCCTTCTTTGTACTGTGTGAGAAGCTTCTTTGCCTAAAATTAGTAGCAATTTTATGGAGAATTTCAGGATCTGTCTCTGCCTTGGAAAACTATGCCTCTATAGAGGATTATATCAGAGTTTCTTGACCATTGTGTTAGGCATATTTGTGAGTCTAGAATACCACAGTACTGTGCTGACCAGACTTTAATCCCTGTGGTGGCCAGAAGAAAGGCCCAGGATAGTGCCTCTGGCAGCAGCCTCATACTCTTATTCTAGTCTGCCTGTCAAACGAGATCATTCTGTGTGTGTGCCATGATGTGAAAATATTCAGGAAGTACTGTTTTGTAGCGTTTTGGTATAAAACCCACGAGGTGTATCTGCAGGAAGACTACAAGAACAGTGAGAGGGTACCAGTGTAGTGGCCAGGAGTCTGAACTTGATGATGTGCTCAATGCATTTGAATCCTTAATCTGTCTTTTACTAGATGTATGGCACTAGACAAATAACTTAGCTTCTCTGTGCCTCACTTTCCTTATCTGCAAAATAGAGATAATAATAGAACCAAGGTTAAAAAATGTAAATAAGATTGAATATATAAGTTAATGTAGCCAGAGTCCTGAGAACATACCTGAAATATAGGCGAGGTGATAAAAATATTTACTACCATAGTTTGTTTTCTTAGTGAGGAGTAAGTTCAAGTATCATACAATTGATACAAAAAAATTAGTCTCTAACACTTAGTATGCTATCATTAAGATGCATTAATTTAGCTTTACTCGTTTGGCTCAGTGGATAGAGCGTTGGCCTGCAGACTGAAGTGTCCTAGGTTTGATTCTGGTCAAGGACACATGCCCAAGTTGCAGGCTCAATCCCTGGTGGGCTGCATGCAGAAGGTAGTCGATCAATGATTCCTATCATTGATGTCTCTCTCTCTCTCCCCCCCCCCTCTCTCCCCCCGCTCTTTCTCTCTTCCCCCTTCCTCTCTGAAATCAATAAAATAAAAAGACGCATTAATTTCAATACTCTACAAATAAGTACAGTATATTTATTATTATTTAGTGAAATAGACACTAATAATAACTTCTCTTAAAATTCTCATTGTCTTGCTGACATCATACTGCAAGTAAAAATTGCTTATCCAGGACAAGTTGTATAAAAATTCAAATGAATTTTTCTTGGGCCAGACTTTCAGGATTTGACTTTAATAACTAGATAATAAAAAAAATGCACTGGCAAATTACAATAATTTGTTACCCAGATAATTTAGTTATCCAGAGTGTTTCACTAGGGAGAGTCTGCGAAGCAAATGGGACACTGGGAGCTCCACCATTCCTATAGGGGCAGTCAGGTTGATGTATTTGGGCATCTGTTTGGGGAAAGAATATGAAAATGGATTCCAGAGCTTTAATATGTTTAAAATGTGGACCAGAAACTAGACACAGATTCTACTTAAACAAACAAACAAATAACAAGAGCCCCTCCCACCCCCAAATCTGATGTTTTTCTCATCTAACCAGTCTCCTATGTCAACCAACTTTTTTTTGGTGACTTATCTTTGATAGTTTAGGACAAAGTAGAGGTCCCAAATAAATTTAAATCTGTGATTCAATTGACTCATACTATAAAGTTTGATACCAAAACATGGGCAAAGCATGATGATTACAAGCTGCTCCTTCTTCTTCTTCTTCTTCTTCTTCTTCTTCTTCTTCTTCTTCTTCTTCTTCTTCTTCTTCTTCTTCTTCTTAACTATAGGTGGTGCATGTGTAATTTTACCTGATTCATAGTTAAAGCTGACAAGGATTTAATATTTCCATAGCATCTTTGTTAGTGGTACCCAAAGTATAATTTGCTATATAAGTTGATACAGTTCAGGGATTTTTCTACATATGCTGTTATGTTTGAGGAATACTAACAGATTTTTTTTTCATTTCATGCCGTCAACTCAGTGCTCTAGTTCATTTCAACCCAACACACATCTGATAACTGCTCCTTTCCTAAAAATTTAGTCTACTTCTTAACTAACATTGCAATCAAGCCATAAATTAATCATGCAGTTTATTTACCACCCCCTGCTGCAGCCATTCCCCAATAGCAACTTGGATGCCTCAGAGAGTTAGTTGACTATGGAAGTGCACAAAATGGCATCTTAATGACCTGAAAGAGCTAATACACTTCTATAAGTGCTTCGCTAAATATCACAGAGTGACTTGGACACTGGGGAAGGCTTGGCTCATTATTCCACTCTGCTGAACTAAATCATTTGGATTCTCTTTATTTGCTGTTGGCCTTTCTCTTTTCCTTTCTCTGCTCATGCATAAAGAATATTGATTTAAATAGAAGATACTGTAAACATGCACTTTGTTAGGGAAATCTGACTACGCAAGTATAATTTCAAAGGTCAGAGTTCTGGCAATGCTTGATTTACATTAATTGAGGAAAGTGCTACTTGACTAAATAAAAAAAATGATTTCTATATTGCTCTGTGCTCTTCTATCATTTTCTCCCAAAGTTGATCAAAGAGGAAAATTATATTTACTGGAAAATGTCATACTTGGAATCACCCAATATAATATAATGCATTCAACCTCTGGGGAAATATATAGCCTGAATTTAAGTCAGAAAGAATTTGGACCTCTACCCTTAAATGTTTTGCCATAATGAAACCAACAGTTTTTATTTTTAAAGATTTTATGTTATGGCTGTTTCTAGGACAACACACTTTTTTAATTCCATAAAGAAACTTTAATGATGTATCTTTACTGACATGGAAAAACTGACAAAATAAAAATTGATGATTATATAATCCATGTAGTGCAAAAATGGTAAATAATTTAATTCTTTTGCCTACTCCAGTAGAAAATCTGCCTTTCAATGCACTTATTTTTACACAAACATTGACTTATCAGTTCTGGTTTGCTTATACCAAAATGTACTTCTATTAATAAGGTTAATAGACATTTTCTATGTATTTTCTAAATTGTTAATTTACCATTTTGTTATTGTAATTATTCTGCAGGGTCAAAAGATAAAAATGAAATAAAACTTTGTAAGTAAATTACCAAATGCAATTGACAATAGTATCATAAGCACAAGAATTATTTGATAGTATACATTTTGTTTTTTAATCTTGTACTTTTTTTTTCTTTGCCACACTTTTAGTATTAATTTCAAAATTTACTTCTTACTAGCTGAATTGTAAAATGGAGATAATAATTACTACCTTATAAATTGCTTAGAAAATTGCTGATAATAAAAGTGATAATTTAATAATGATTTTATTGTGTCCACTCTCCCTGCAATGTGTTGAGGACCATGTTATTTTATTTCATCCTTATGGCAAACTTTTAAGGTAGGCATCGTTATTATTATATTTATAGATACAAAACTGAAGTTAAGAAAGTTATATAATATTCAAGATCATACTCCTGTTGAATTCAGAAAGGATTGAAATTTTGTCAGTTAGACTAAAAAAAAAATGTAATATTGCCTGGAGCCTGATAAAAACTCAATAATTGACTGCTATAATTAAATATCATAATTGCTTTGATATTCAATAAGAGACTTCTGAATGATCAGAATTTAATACTGGCATTAATGAGCTTTTGCCTATCTTGGTAGTTGAAATTCTAGACCTACCATTGGCTTAGTTTATTGTTGTATTAGTAACTTTGGTGACATGTGTTTTTCTTTGGTTTAATTCTGACTTTAAGTTCAGTACTTTTCTTTACCATCAAATCTTCTGGAGTTACAAATAATTTTGACAGATTTATAACCTTTCTATAGTCAGATGCTAATACGATGTATAGAATCAATTCTATTCCTATTTTAAGTATACGTGGGTCATTTACCATCTCAGGCCCATAAAATTTCCTTAGGCGACCTGTGTCTAGTTCATTAAACTTTTCATTGACTTAATTCCTCAAACATCAATTCACATTTCTGGACTTCTAATACTTCTTTTTTTATTGACTTAATTCTCATTTCCTGCCATAAAAGTCTGGAAGTGAAGAATATACATAATATAATTTTTATGTTGCTGTGCATATTACTTTACTATTTGCCTCGGTCTCTACATGTTGCTAAAATACACAATAACATTTCCCAGGAAAAGATACGTTAGAGCTCAGACAGTTCATATAAAATGTTTCCTGCATATTCTTAATCATTATTTATGCATTGTAGCAATTTTGTTCCATGATGAGCATAGCCCTTTGTTATATCATGGTATGGGCCATTTGTTCTTTATAAATGTCCAAAGTATTATACACAGATACAAAGCATGATGAGGTTTTGTAAACTTGAGATTTCTATTTGGTGTTTTCAAGTAAATGAAGGTGATTCTAGCCTAGAGATAGTCCTGGTCATTATAAAAATAAAATGAATATTTGTTGCTATTTCTGGAACTTTTTGATTATTGTATTTTGACTTTTTTTTTTTTTGAATAGAGGGCTGGGAACAGATCAAAAGACTACTTGTTTAATTTCTTTAATGACATTGTTCTGGCAATACCCCTTATACATCAAAATTTCATTCATTAAAATATACACATTCATAAGAAACATAATTAGTTAAAATATATATATGTAAACATATCTATTTTGATATATATATACATATATATTTGTGTATATACTTGTATATACATTTGTGTATCCTAGTATTTTGTGTTATATATGTGTATATACCATTTGCATGCATATGTGCATATACACACAGTCAAATAAAATGTAGAGGAATTTTACTAGAGGCCCAGTGCATGAAATTTGTGCATGGAGGGGGGAGTTCCCTCAGCCCAGCCTGTGCCCACTCCAATTGGGGATCCCTTGGGGGATGTCCGATCGCTAGTTTAGGCCTGTGGGATCAGGCCTAAACCAATGATTGGACACCCCTCTCACAATCTGGGACTGATGGCTCCTAATCACTCACCTGCCAGCCTGCCTGATTGCCCATAATCTCTCTGCTTGACTGCCTGATCTCCCATAACTGCCTCTGCCTGCCTGCCTGCCTGATTGTACCTAACTCCTGCCAGCCTGATTGAGCCCTCAACTGCACTCCCCTGCTGGTCTGATCTTACCCACAACTGCCTCTGCATGCCTGATCACCTCTAACTGTCTTTCCTTACTGGCCTGATCTTGCCCCCAACTGCCCTCCGCTGCCAGCCTAGTTACCCCCAACTGCCCTCCCCTGCTAGCCTGATCTCCCCACCAATTGCCCTCATCTGCTGGCCAATTTGGTTTTGATTGGTCAGTTTCTATGCCAGTCAGCATCAAAAGCTCCACCTCCTAGGCAGCTATTGGCTCCTCACAGTTGACCCAGATTTGGTTTTGATTGGTCAATTTCTATGCCAGTTCTGGGCCTATCAATGTGGGCTGATCAGAAAGGTGGGGCTAATCAGCAGCTCCTGTGGAGGCCTGGAGAGAAATGGAGGCACAGCTGTTTGCAGGCTGGGAGAGAAAGAGAGGCAAGTTCTGATCAATGGCTGCCACAGAGGCAATGGATCAGACCCTGCCTCTCTCTCTCTGCAGACCTCTCTCCATGCCTGATCCACAGTCCCATAGGCAGTCAGTGCTGGATTGGGGTACCGGCAGTGACTTCAGTCAGTGTGGGGTCACCATGGCAACCCAGCACTGACTTACGGTCTGGTCGAGCCTTTGAGTGTAATGGTTGTTACAACCCTGGATCTTTAATATATAGACATGTAATTCAGTTGAATATTACCTTTTATTAAAAAACTACATAAGTAACTATATTTTTATTTAGCTTCTATTATATGACTAAAAGCTCTAGTTTTTCATATTCCTCTGTGCATTTGTGTCTGTGTGTATCTGTGGAGTAAATTTATTTAATAAAATTCAACCTTATTATAAAGAGTTTTTCTATATCAACTTTTCAATTATATCAATGCAACAGAATATATTTTTAATATTTATTGTAATGCCAAGTAGTTCTACCATATTTTAAAAGCAAGACCCTGAAAAATGAATCCATGCCCCTTGAGATAACATATATGTATACGGTACATATGTATATTTTTAATCCTTACCAGCAGATATTTTTTCCATTGGTGTTTAGAAAGAGTGTAAAGGAGAGAGGTAGGAGAGAGAGTGAGAGACAGAGAGAGGAACATGGATGTGAGAAAGACACATGGATTGGTTGCATCTGGCATTTGCCCTGACCAAACCTGCAACCCAAGTACATGATTTTGCTGGGAATTGAACCCTCAACAGTTCAGTGGCAGGCTGATTCTCTGATGCTTTAACCACTGAGAAACATTGGCTAAGCATGACATATTACTTATATTGAGCCTTTGAATTTAACTTTATCGTTGTCTCTTTCTCTCTCTCTCTTTTTTTTTTTTTTAAAAAAGTATAACAAAGGCCCAGCAAACAGAATCACCAAATTCTAGATTTTCAGTGAATCCTATAGGTCAATAAGTCCAGATCCTTCATTGTATATAATATTTTAAAATTAGGTTTATAATGACATTTTTTTAAATATATAAAAATAAAACAAAACGCCTCACACCAATGTGTTGGGATTTTTTAACTTTCAGAATTTTTTTGTGACATTTTAATGAAAAAGAAAAAATGATCTATTCCTTGGTTTTTAGGTTTCTCTTTAAATTTTTATAAAAGAATCACTTCCTGAGAAAGAACCTCCTAAAATGACCTAATGTAAGCTCTATAGAATAGTTTATAAAAACATTTTAGTTAGTTCCATTGTAATTAGTGACACATGAGTAAAAAAATCATATTTTAAGTTAATGGAGACTGAGCTTAGTAAATAAAGTTTTGCTTTATGAGAGTCTGCTGGGGGCCATTATGAATAATAATGAGGAAAGAACATGTATTTGCATCTATAGTGGATGCCCCAGACCTTGGGAACCTTCCCTGTCCAGGTTTCACTGCCCGAGTGACATCCCAGACTTCCCTCCCCAGCAGAACAAAGCTGCAATCAGCTTTTTACTGCAAGGATCATTACCTTTTTGACACCACTTTCATTGCTCTTTTCATCCTAAATTTCTCTGAGAATGAATTTTATTCATTCTATAACTATAATACATCTAGTTTTGACACTTTTTATCAGTAATTACAAAAGAATCAGTAGACTGGAATTTGGAGCAATTCAGATATTGTCTAACTCAACTGTGACTCTTGATTTCATAGAGCTTCTGATATGAAATATGACAAGCAAACTTTCCTGCTTTGTGCAGTTAGGATTAGAAAAAAAGATTATCTGCTTAAAATTACCTCATTGGAGGCAAACTTTAGACACCCTTTGTAAACCAACATCATCCCCATCTTTTTCTATTTCCTTTCCCTAATTTATATTCTTTCTAGAACACTTCACTCTTTGACATCATAATGTTTAATTATTAAATTACTCTCTGCCTTTCCAGAGGAATGTGAGCATTATGAGAATAGGGTTTCGTCTATTTATTCACCTTTGTAATTTTAGTACTAAAACCCTCTCTGGCACACTTTTACTAGATAAATGATAGTGATTCAGTTGTAATTAACCTAATTATTAATAACAGGAAGAACAGACATTATAGGCATGTTTCCAGCAAAAATATTAGGGGAGGGGGACTGGACAAAGGGAAGGTAGATACATGCCAAGTGAAGTTGTAGTGGTATAGGGAAGGTGCTGGCTGTCAGTCAGACCTGGGAACAGAGGCCATTAGCCACAATGGGCATGGCCACTGCAGGTAGATTTGGGATACACTGTACATAATATCCTATACAAAGGCATTCACTCTCTTATCCTCTTGGCTCTCTTGGGACTCGTGTGACTCTGGGCTTGTGGATTCTTTTGCTTCTGCTTCCCATCAGCCATGTGGGTCCCACACACAATGGACTCTAACTAGCTTGCTGTTGTATAACTTGACCCAGCTCCAACATGGAAAGGAAACTCTGGGAACTGGCTTTGCTTCCAGCTTTCCTGAAACCGAAGCCATACTTCTTCTATGACTGAACTAAGGGAAGTGGAACTTTGGAAACACAGGGATTTAATTCCATACAAATAAAAATCACTCATCCTCCCAATGGAGTCTTAGAGAATTCCTTTTCTCAGGAGATCTTAAGAAGTCCACCCCAGCAGTACCCAGTGGAAAAGAGGATCTCCCACTTTGTCCAGTATCAATAAGATTATAAGATCTTTGAAGCTATATATATTTGATAATTTGATAATTCCAGGGAAGTAGCTTTCAGCATTTAAGCCACACTAATTAAATTCTGACTAAGTGCTGGGCATTAGGATAGATGAAGGTGAATAAGACAGAATCCCTGCTCACACAGAACTTACCAACTTATATAACATTACATTAATCTAATTTTCTGGGGGTGAATTTTAAGGTTGCATAACTAGAAGAGCTTATTTTACCTACAGAGTATAAGGTTGAATTTGAATGTCACAAAAGACACCCACTACAAATCCCAGATTAGACTCTTATGATTTAAGCCATTGTTTAAATACTGAATGTAAAGTTGTTAACAGGAGTTGGGCATTAATTAATGCAATGACACTTGTGATAATTTATTATCATTAGAAGTTTTGATTGAAGGTACTATGTACTAAGTTTACCTGTATTTGTATTCACAAGGTAATTAGAAGAGGCATGGGAGAAGATCAGATTTGGGAAGGCAGAAGCTAAGAACTGAGAGAAGTCTAGATGGAGCATAGTGTTATTTCAGGAGTCTTAGTGTTACCAAGGAGAGGACTTGGGGTAAGTTGGAAAGAACATAAGAGGCCAGAACATGTGGTAGGCAGGCATTGAAGGGAAGTAGAGGTCAGGTACAGAAGTGAAGGTTTGCCAAAAAAAAATAATGCTTATGGTTTATAACATTTTATAGAACTTTAAGGTAAATTCAGATGTTAGGAATTAGGTAAACCCTTCATCTTAGAAATGAAGAAAATGAAGCCTAGAGAAATATTTGGCAACTTCCCTATGGTCAATTGCTAGAACTGTATTTAACTATTATGGTTTTATGACAATTCAATGTCAATTATTTTCTTTTGGTAACCAGCTCTGAGTTTTGTTTAGGGATCTGCCTTTTTTTTTATCCCCAGCTTTTGTGGCATAGTGGGCTCTGTTCAGAGACATCAGGGGTAGAGGATGAGACCTCAGCCTAATCCAATCAGAAGCCATCTTCCTAGACACACTGATGGTCCCAGCATGACTCAAGGTAGTCACTCAAATGACACATTGCTACTTCTAGTTTTTTTCCCAGTCCCAGTAAGAAGTGTTCTCTACTAGTAGTTCTAATGATAAGGTCACTAAAATTTAGTATGGTAAGAGATTAATCACATCAAGTTTGGGATAGAAAACCAGGAGCTCAAGCCCCCTTCCTGTTTCTAAGATGTTCAGTAATTTCCTCTAACTCTCTTCTAACAGAGCCAAGCATATGGATAACCCCCAAAGGTGGGCCATGGTGGTTAATATTATGTTGTCTTAACTGTGTAGCACAAGTCCAGAATAACGTCATTGCTAACTACATGGTAGGTTAAAAATAGACTGTTTTAATTTGGAATCAGAGACATTAAATCTTAGTATTTGCTTCACACATTTTAAAAAATGTATCATTCTGGTCCTTTTTCAGTTTTGTCACCTGTATTTAGGCAATGCTTTTTTTTAGGCTTTCCTTTCTTGATGTTGTTTTCAAAAGATCCTTTGGGGATTTCATTTCCAAGCCTGATTTCCTTCTGCCAGGCTACTTAATGGACAGCCTGCCTGCTAATAAAACGTGCTCCGAGGAACTGGGACTGATTCATTTATTTTTATTTCTAATTTGTTCTTATGCATTCTCCAAAGATGCTTCTTATAAGTTTCATTTTCAGAGATTCCAATCATATTTTGGCTTAATAAATACCATTTATGCTTTTGAAATATGTTAGCACAGGTAGAAAAATAGATAATTTCCATGTGTTCAATTATGTTATCTTCTTCACAAGGATAAACCCCCTTTTTACTGATAGAACAATCTCATATATTTTTTTTGTATTTAAAGTTTATCTTCATTTTTGGAAATTACACTATTTACAGAGTTGAAATTCTCTGCTTCTATGTTAACTATATTTCATCACTTTGTGTTAGCATGTACTAGAAGCACACTTTTAAGTTAGAAAAGACCACATGCTGTGGAGAATAAGATAAACAAGGCGGTACAAGTTTAATAAGTATAGTTACACAAGACTCTCCTTATATTCTCCTTACTGTGTAGTTAATGAGAATCTGTGTGAATAAGGGAATTCTAAGGCAAGATTTTCCAATTTCTCTTCTTTTGTTCTTATATAATGCGACTTTGTGTGTGTGACTGGTACATTTTTATATTCCAGCAAAACTTCAATAATGTGCAATAGTTTTGAAGAAAATAATGTTATTTGTAATTCTTCAAACAGAACAGCTTCTACTGTACTTTATAGGGCCTGAGCTTCTAGCACCCTAAACAAAAGTCTACAACTGACTCGGAATACGAGAAATATTTTTAGAGCATGGGAAAACCAATGAACCAGGCAGCACTTCTAACAACTTTTACTCACTTGGTCAATTATTTTTACCACTTGGGTAAAAGTCCATTAAACGTTTTTGTCAATGCTACATAAAAAAATAATTTTTCTAGAATAGAATACAAAATGACCTAGTAGCATGAGTGATAGGTTTTTATAAACTTAGTGCAATCTAGAATGGGAATTTAAGATGGTAACACCCACAGTTGTATAGATTTATCTGACCATAAATTTTTTTGCAATCTAGTGTGGGAATTAAGATGGTGACACCCACAGTAGTATAGATTTATCTGCTAGTAAATTTCTCATTAGCATGAATGGGGTGTCTGGGTGAGGAAAGTATATTTAAATAGTCTGGTTTCTTCCCACATAATCAACTTATTTCTCTTCCCCTGTTTCTGGGACCTATTATAAAACAGAGCAACTTTATCTGTCAGGTTTTCAGCTGCAGAGAAAAATAAATCCATTTTCGCTGGTTTAAACTCAAGGGATTATTATGGCTCACATAATCACTCGTAGAGTTGATGAAACACAGACTGGGCCTTGCCAGGGATATGTTCCCAAGCTGTGCAGCACAGCTGGACTGTAAAGGGAGCACATGACTTTCAAAAACCTGACGAATCGTGAAGCTACTGCCACAAGCGTCAACTCCAGCCCCATGCAACCTCTGCCACTTGCTGCACTAGAAAATTGTATGTCATATACCCACTGCCCTCTTTCTAGCAAACTCAGTTTAGATGCAGAGTCACATGGGATTACATCTGATTGACAGAACCTAAATTGTCTGGAATCTTACCTGCAAAGGAATTTGGGAAATGTAGCCTTTAGCCTTCAAGCCATTGCAGACAGGAAGTCAGGCTAGAAGAGGGCTGGGATGACCGCTGAGTGAGCCAGTCACAGAATCTGTCACGGGGGTCCTAATATGCACATGTTTTAATCATTTAAGTATCTGATGTGTGACATCTGTAGGGGCAGACATTCAGATTAAATTCCTTAAATGCTTGGGTTGCAAATATCTAATCATTGTCAGGGATGCACAGAGCAAGGGAGAGAGATGGGGATGAACAGGAGGGGACTAACCAGAAGCGAGACTCCTAGGATCAGACAGATTGCTGTTGGTAAGACACTCTTGAGTCCCAGGGCTCCTTATACCCTTCTGTCTGCCCTGCTTTCTTCATGGGCAGTAGCTTCCATAAATCAGCTCTGTCCCTTGCCTTTTTATCTTACTCATTCAATCTCTTAGCAGAGGACAGAAACCACTTATCTCCCTAGTCAAGACAGAGAGCTTTTGCGTGTGGGGGAGGAATAAATGATTTTCTACGTGACACTTTCATTTTCTACATGACTAACATCAAAAGCACCAGGAAATATATTGGCATCCTCCCACCATCACCACTACAGAAGAAGAGGGTTAAACTTGTTCCTCAGCAGAGGTGTGCACTTCATGCACCCGGAGCTTCCTTTGCCGAGCTTGGAGCCCCCTGCCAGCGGGTCTGGGGAATGCTCCAAGAATGGTGGAATTTGTCATTGGCAAAAGGCACAACTACTGGGATAGAAATCTGAGATTTTAGCAAACATCATATGGCCCAGCATTAAACACCCAGTCCCCCAGCCCTGCGGAATTAGCCGCGTCTTTCCTCTCCTCAAGTGGCAGCATCTGGAGAGAGTCTTCAAGATGAGGAGCATCTGCTCACTTCACACCCTTGAATTTTTCAGTTTCTCCCTAAAACGAATACCTAAAACTTAGTGCATCGCTCAGCCAATAGCAAGAGGTGTGTTGAAGTGGCAAATCAGAGCAATTGTCTCCCCTCTCTGAGGGGCTCTGCAAGCTCTCTCCAATCGTGTTGTTTGGGGCTGCTTACGTGGATCAGGCAGGCAGGACTGAATTTTGAAAAAGGCTGAATTCTTTCTAGAACTTCCTTTTGATGCTCTTTTGATTCCAATTATCTTTAAGTGTGAGAAACTGAGATATGAGGAAGAATGGAAAGCCCACCCACTTTCCTCTCCCAATACCAGAAATCCCTGGGTGATAGACCTTTGTGCTTCATTGGAGTGTTTGCACTTGTATTTTTAAAGAATTACCTAGCACCAGCTCTTAGGAGAGCACTTCCATACATTTTAGTTTCTCTTACAAAAAACAAACAGGAAACCCATGTCAATTGTTATTCAAAAATTCGGAACTCTTCTGTGATTATTTTTTATCAAAGGTCTACAAAATGGGCTATTCCCTAACTCACAGAGATGCCCTTGTCCTTTTAAACAATTCAGCAGTTGGCTGGGTGAGTCAATCCTATTAATGTCTGCTATTTGGTAGAAAGTAAATGGTTGTTTGAGTCTGGTAAAGGACAATGGTAATCTTCTAAAAGGGCCTGGCAATATTAAATGCTGAATTTAATTGCCAGAAGTGTCAACTGTATGTCAATTGGATGAAAGCTTTTCCAAGTGAAATAAAAAAATCAGATGGTGAGAAATGTTTTCCTTTCAGACTCATAGTCTTCAAGTTAATGAAATTTAACTTCAAAAAATATATTGCCACAAGAATGTAATGCTAAAACCGACTCACACTTTATCATTAACTCTAATGGCATTTATGACAAGTATACATTAATTAAAATGTTTTTAAACCATACCTTTTTTTGCCTACTAGTATTAAATGACTTTCTTATGAAACAGCTTTTGTAGAGGAGAATTGGAGGTTTTATTTACCATAGTAGGATGCCATCAATACGGTAGAAAACCTACATATTTAAAAACTTTTAAATCCTGTTCACTTGTTATTTGGGCAAACATTCTGTAGCTGTTTTCTCATAGGAGACCTGAGAATAATAACTTGAAATTAAAATTTTATTGGGGATTAAATGTAATTATTGATTTACTCAATAACAATTTATTGGGCACCTATCTATGCAGGGAATAAGCTACAATTCTGAAACAAAACTCATTACTGCCATTAAGCTGTGATCTAGAATATGAAAAAGCACTTTGAAAACATTAAAGATGTTTGTAGATTAAAAATTGGAAGATGGAGTAATTATATATCTTATCGTTGACATCAAATATTCAATGCTCTACTTTCTACTGTCTCTTAGTGTTTTCTTTCTCAAAACCACAGTGGCAAATTCCTAACATTCTCTAACACCCTCCAACATTCTTTATTTTTAAGTGGATAGGTCACTTTTTACAACAAATATGCAAATTCCAGCGGCTGTCTCTCTCTGCTCCACGTAGCTTCTTTATATAAATGTGTAGAGCCCTGTCCCTTGGCAGAGACTGAAGAAGGACAAAAATCTTTGCACATTGCCAAAGGTTTTGAAATGCTGTCTCATTACTAGGTAATGTTGAACTATGAAAGTACCTCATTTCCTCATGGTTTTTGTTTCTATAATGCTCCCACAGTGCAGACATTTTCTTTCATATCCATTTTAGATATAATAGTAATCGCTCTGTGGCTTCTCATGTGTGAGTTGGTGAAACAGAGATGCTGATTGATAATTCCTGTCAAGTATCACTGTATTTCATTTCTGACTGCCCATCCTGTGGAGAGGCTATTTTGATTTTTGTTAAGATAGTGATTTATGTGGAATGGTTTTCATGTTATGCATGTGGCATACATTTTCTTTTTCTAAAGAAGAGGATTTTAGTTTAGAATTACACTATTCACCTGAGGGCCTAAAACCTTAGGATAGAAAAAAATCCCTCTACCCTCAAACATCAGAGACTTGGATGAATACAATTGGCCATGATTATCCCCTAGCTCATTAATATGGAACAAAATAGTGGTATTTTGTGCTTAAAGAAAGTGCCACAATTGTCCTAGCTTCCAATACTATGGGGCTGTTGTTTCACTTATAATAAAAAGGCCCAATATTGAGTTTTGGAAAGGAATAAAGGTGGCTCATAACAAAAGCTCTTCATGGGGTACCTTGAATTAAAGCAATAATCTTGAGGCTTGGAATTTTGAAAACCTCTGAAAGCTAACAGGGCAAATGAGTTAAAGAACTCAGCTATGCAGAGCACTAAGACTTGGAAACTGACAAATTTGTAAACAATTTTTAGGCCCCTCTGATATCAAGTGCAACTACACCTTCGTTTTTCAAAAGTGCCTTTTTCCTCATTCATATGACTCTACCACTCTGGTGAAATATTTTATTTTGTAGGCATTTATTTATTTATTTATTTATTCTATATATTTTATTGATTTTTTACAGAGAGGAAGGGAGAGAGATAGAAAGCCAGAAACGTCTATGAAAGAGAAACATCGACCAGCCGCCTCCTGCACACCCCCCACCGGGGATGTGCCCGCAACCAACGTACATGCCCCTGACTGGAATTGAACCTGGGACCTTTCAGTCCGCAGACGGACGCTCTACCACTGAGCCAAACTGGCTTCGGCTATTTTTTACATAACATACTCTTTTGCTGTCCCTGACAATGTTTGAGTAACACATTAAGGGTCTAGAGGTAAGCAAAGGTCCTCAGTCCCTGAACTTAAAGAACTCAAGTCTAGGAAAACATAATCATGAAAATGTGTGTGAGGACTGCTATCTCATTACTAGGAATTATGCCCACCCAGAGTGGAGCATATAAAAAGCTATCACTAAATGGAGAAACGGAGAAATTTTACTCACTCCTACTATACTGGCGTTTTAAACCAGCTTTTCACTTTAGGAACTAGAGCACAATCTCTCAGGGAAGTGGTTCCACTAGAGTAGAGTATACCTCCGAAGTCTAGAACAAGCCAATTCCAGTAAATGGAAACCTGAACAAGAAGTCCCATTCAAGAAAGATTTTTTCTAGACCAAGTTGCCTTCAACGTTAGATTTCCCACGTTTACTAATTGACTTATAGGAAGTAAATACTTGGTAGTGTTAGTTGATCTTTTCTTTTAGTTATTAACACTTAGGAAATTTTGAGATCTAGTCTCACATCTGTGTGAGCAGAAGCAATTCATAATTTAAAACAATTAATAATGTGGAGTTTGCAATCCATTCGAAGTTGTGGTGTGGTCACTATGTGATGAATGGCAGTAGAAATTTCAAGAGCATTTTGAATAACTTTGAATGAGACTGGACCAGGCTTGAAAATTGTACACAGAGCAGTGACTTTCACTCTTTTAAAATCATAGACCCCTTGAGAATTTGTTGGAAGCATGGATTCTCTTAGAAAAATGCTCATAAACAGCCTTAGGCTTTTTATTGAAACCTGTAAGCAGATTCTCTATCAGTTTTTTGGACCCTTTCCTTGTCTTGGAGTTGCTTGCTAGTGCTTCCTTCATTAACAACCCACATGCCTCATAATTACTGTTGGAATACAAAGAACACTTGAGAGTAAAGGAAGCACAGAGCTGAATATTTCTGCATTTCCTAAAACTTTTGGGTTTGTTTTAATAAAATCAAAACATCGACCAGCCTATTTCCAAAGCCTTTGTCTTCCCATGGCCTGGTAAAGGCTTGGCTTGACCATCTCAACAGCTAAACGCTGTTAAATCTGTCACTATTCCTGTACCTCTCTCTCCTCTGCCACATGAACTGCTAGAGTGACTGGTCCAACACAAGTCCTTGTTTATGACTCATTGGCTCATCCACTTATACGTTTAAGCTTTGCATCATGTACAGTGGGGCCTCACACAACGAACTTAATTCGTTCCAGGAGCAAGCTTGTTATGCGCAAAGTTCGTTATGTGAAATGCGTTTTCCCATAACAATACATGTTAAAAAAAATAATTCGTTCTGTAGCATAAAATATGCTAAGATGACATAAAAAAAAATGCTAAGATGACATATTTTTATTTAGATACATCTAAAAACATAATTTTTTTAAAAAAAACACACATTTTTTAAATTTTAAGACAGACTAAGTAGAGTCTACCGAATCTTGCACATCTTCATCCATTTTCTGCTTTTTGGCCGATGGTTTCATGAAAAACCTGTCCAAAGTTCGCTGTGCGAGGCGTTCGTTATGCGAGGCACCACTGTAGTTGAATACCTTCATACTTGTGCCCCTGGATAGCCCTCCAGCTCCATCTATGACATTCTTATCAGATGCCTAATTGTTACTCTCCATTGGAGCAGAACCTGAACACATTATCGTGGTTTATATCTTTGTACTTTGCCCTTTTGCCTGGAATCTACATTCACTTCTGCCCTCCTTGTGAACCTTTTCTCACTCTATAAAATTCAATGCAGAGGTCAATTCCCAATGGAAACCCTCCCAGACACACTAATCATTTACTTTCTAATTTATGGCATGTTGAACAGAATTCTACTGATGCGTTCATTATATCATATTTAAATATTGTTTTCTTATTTGGATCACCAGCTAAATATAAGAATTCTTATGAATAGAAAAGTTTCTGAATTTATAACCAAGGATTATAGCTCGCACACTGCAGTAGTTGAGTTGAGAAGTGCAAAGAGAGTATTTTAAAATCTATCTTATTTTTAAATAACTAATTTACCCACAGGGGAAAAAAAGAAAAGCTTAGTGTTATTTTTACAAAGTTGTCTATTAGGGCATTAAAGTAGTCTTTTAAAATCATCCAAAAACCAATGTTATAAAATGAGTCTGAGAAGAGAAGATCAGGGATATAAGTAATGGTAGAGCCAGACCTAAAATATAAACAGGAAGAGTAGGAAAAACACATGCAGATGAGTGCCTTGGTACAATAAATTGACAAATATTCCTAAACTAGAAGCCCAGTGCATGAATTTGTGCATGGATGGGGTCTGGCTGGCCTGCCCTGATGGGGCCCATTGGGCTGGGTAGGCAGGAGGAAAGGGGCTGCAGGAGATTGGATGGCCAGCCCCACCTCTGATCAGGGTTTTGGGGACCAATCAGGTACTAGGCCAGTCAGGGGGAGGAGCCGATCGAGGCTCAGATCAGGCCAGTTAGCTGCCACAGTGTGTGTCATAGCCACTGGTCATTCTGGTTGTTCTGATCATTCTACTGTTCTGGTTGCTGGGTTTTTATATATACATATAGATATCACCTGGAGCCTGGCCTCCAACTCTCAAGTGCAGGAAGTTGGGAAATGAATATCATGATTTTATATCAAAAAATGGCTGATTTGACCCACAAGAGTTGGCAAATATTTCAAAATAAACTTTTAAACATTTTTTAATTTAGTTGCTCTAATTTCTAAAATCCAAATATAGAATTAGATAAGCATAATTACTCTAATTTTAAATGCTATCCTTTATCTTCAAAGTATTTCTTAATTATTCTCTCATCCTGTATAATTTATTTCAAGAGGTATTTTTTCCTTGAAATGTAGCAATTACTTAAAAAACAAACAAAACATTTTTCCACTATGAAAAAAAGTCATTCTGATATTGCTGAGTAAATAGCTTCATACAGCTACAATTATAGGGCAGATACCATTTTATTTTGTCATTAATTATATCTTTTTTTGACTTTTTCATCTTTCCTCAGATAATTTTTGCATTGTTACTTTACAGATAACAATATAGCAGCTCATTAAAAAATTTAATTACAAATAAAAAATAATCAGAGCAGAAGAAGAAATGTTATGCTGATAAATTAGTAAAATACTTGTCTCTATTTTGTTTTTAATATGTATATTGTTATATTTCCCCAGTATATATGCCAACTATTTGATTCAAAAACTGCCTACATATATCAGTAGGTAGAGGAGTAGAATTGACACTCCTTACATTTTGAGTTGCATATACCTGGTGTTTTCATTTTGGAAATAAGGTTAGTAACAACAAATAAAATATAATAATATTTAGAAGGAATATGGAAAAGTGAAAGAATAAAACTTGTAGAGTTTCTACCCACTAAAATGCTAAAGAGAGTATGTTGGCTTTTAGAAAGAGACATCAAATTCAATAGCTGACTTTTCTTCATATAATGATTGGTTGTATGATTTGCATGTGAATATTGTTGATCTATTATACATAAAGGTATTGTTGTATAATATATCACATACATACATGATCTATTTTATGTAATAAAATATATGTGAATGTTATAAATATATTACAATAAAATAACAATACGATATATAAAAATATTTTAAATTGTTATTATTTATATTTATATAAAAATTACAGATTCCTAAGATGACAATCAATGGAGTCATTAAACTTTATGTGAGTAGAAGCTATTTGTAAAAATTAAAGAAATCAAAGCATGCATTTATGTTTTAAGTAATGCAGTTGAACTGTAGTTCCTTGATCTATCAGCTTAAGTAATCCTTATTGATCCCTTGCTGTATATGTGGTCCAATCAGGGCACTAAAGCTTTCTCCTACCTTCTTCCCACCCTTACATTTCCTGCCCTTTGTGAGTGATTTAAATGATCCCTATATCTCAAAATTGCTATTGCTGTGCTTTGATTTGCCTTTGGAAACATTGCCCAAATCAAAGCTATTTTACTCCATCTCCCGCTGTAAAGTATTTTCTTCCAGAGAAGGATTTAAAAAAAAATCTATGCTTATATTTTTACAAGTAAAACTCATGAAACAAAATAAATAAAAATGATCCTAATGACACTGCAGCAGTTTTGTAAAAAACTAACTTCTCAGAGGCCTCTAGGAACATCAGCATTACTGACCTATAAAGTATTCATCTACTCCCTGAGTGGCAGCAGGTCTTTTGTCCTCTGAGGGTGGGTTGTCAACTGATATATCTTTGAATCAATACCATTTGGAAGGAGTCATCAAGTTAATTTATCCTTTCAGTCTCTTCTCTACGGAGATTGACAGCTAGGCAGACAGCAAGAGTGTAAACCCGTGTTTCGCAAGATGAAATAGTTTGTAGGGAATTCTGGGGCAATCTAATTACTATCACTCTAACTTAAACACAAAGGCAGCTGCCTTTTGATTCGGAGTCTGATGGTGTAAGGGGATTTGAAAAATGAAACAAGCTTTCAATTCCCTGTTCAAAGAGGGTTGAATTGACAGTCTCACGTGGTGGAAGCAGGAGGGAAGCCATAGAAGGAAACCACTTGAATTTCCATGTTCCCATAATTATGATGGTCGTGCTGATTAATTATAGGCTATGTCACAGCTACCTCAAGATTTAGGGACAGATGTAATTAGGATAATGCCTTTGATCAAAAATTGTGCGTTAATGGTTGTAAATGAAATCGATCCTCTTGGATCACCCCTTATCACAGGAAAAAGGTTCCCACGGGATTCCCTTGAGCCCTGCTTTTTTTGAGCATCTGCTTCCATTGCCTCTGACAGGATCACTTTCCTAAGGGAGTCCCACTCTTCTCTCTTCACTCCTAATTATTCAGAATGTTCCATTCCCTCCCTTGGCTTCCTTCATGGGGATCAAAACCGTGCTCGGTGATTTCTCCGGAGATAGAACTCAGCTGGCAATTCACCACAGACGACACAGATGTGACAACATGTTATCTAAGAAGGTGAAATTACAAAGATGAAAATATATAAGCAGCTTAAGCAAAGAGTTTATCCCTGTTAATATCTTCCCGGTGTTTCAAAGATCTTCCAGAAAAGGGGCTTTTATTATCTGCCACACAGTGGGTGCTTAAACTAACTTCTTGAGAATACTAATGACTGCTGTGGCTGTGCTTCTTTACACAGAAATACATGCAGTCATAAAAGCTATCTAGCTGCTGACTTGGATGGCCTTGCAAATGTCCGAGCTGGTGGTGTTCCTTAACAATAGCTGCCCATGGAATAACCTGGGGAGGTTTAAAATATTGATGCCTGGATCCCATCATCAGTGGTTTTAATTGGTGTGGGCTAGTGTGCAGCCTGGGTCTTGGGATTTTTAAAACCCCTCAGGTGATAAGTACATGCAGCCCAAGGTTGAAAATTGTTGTCTAAATCTTATTAGCTGCATACACTCGGTGCTTATTTTGTTCTGGCCTCTGCTAAATGTATTACGTATAGCATCTTGTTTGTTCAGCAAAACAACCCTTTGAAGTTGCAATTGGTACCTCCACCTCACAGATAAGGACACTAAGCTCAGACAGGCCATGTGAATTGCTAAGTCACATGGCTGGTGAATAGGAGAGGGAGAATTTGAACCAGGTCTGTCCACAGTCCTGGTGCTGTTGCCCATCCTCACTGGCAGTGATGAGGCCAAGGTGGAACCAGTGGCAGATTACATGTTAAGTGTTATTTCAGAGAAGTTTTAGATGTACAGAAAAGTTGCCGAGATCAAACAGGAATTTCTCGTATATACCTTAGTGGGACTTTCTAACTCCACAAAAATCAGCATATGCTAAAATCAGAGCTCTATCCCTGTCCCTACTCCCCACCTACAAGCCTGTTTTAAACATTTAACTGCACACCTCTGCTTAAGCATCCCAAACTGCTCACACAGGATGTGAATGTTTCTGATTAGAAAAGGCAATATTTCACTTCAGATATATTTTTTCAGGTTTTGGTTGAAAGATGGAATGCAATGCTACGTCTTCCTGATACATTTTATTTTATTTTTAATTTTTTTATTAAGGTATTATATGTGTACATATCTTTCCATTTTAAATAATGGGGAACATAAAGGAAAAAAAGAGAAAAATGATGTCTGTATTTTATATTTCTTATATGTTTATCAAAGATAATGCTAGGTATATTTGATCTGAAAATTTCATAAATGGACTACAAGCTCAACCTAAGCTTTTACATACGAATGTATTGCAATACTTTTATTTATTTGTTTATTTACTTATATTTTTATTAGAGGCCTGTTGCACGAAATGAAATTTGTGCACTAGCAGAGGATGGCTGCTATTGATCACTTGAGTACATTGATTGCATCTTTTCTTTCTTTATAGTAATCTACTGCTAGAGTGTAATTATTGTTTATTAAATATTTTCTGATTGTGTAAGAATCACTCTCTGCCAATCCTTGATGATTCCACCAAAAGAGATAAAGAGTCTAATGTGAACAATCTCTTAGAATGTAGATGGTTTCCACAGTGGTAATGGCTTTGATTGCATAATTAAATGGTTGAGGTTAGCCATAGGAAAAGGAGACTTTAGGGGTAAGTAGATATATTTACATTATTTTACAAGGTAACTAACATTGAAGAAAATTCTTCATAATACTAAAGATTAATGTTTTAAGCTGTGAACATATTGTTAGTAGTAATAATTTACATTAAGAATGTAATAACATCAGGAAAAATTCAACTGAGATTTCTTGTCTCATTTTCACTTAAGCCTGAAGGTATTAAAAACACCAGTTGGCAAGTGTAGGCTTTGAATAATCAATCAGCAAAGCCTAAATCAATCCTTAATGTTTCATGAAAATAAAAAAGAAAAAGAAAAGAGTAAAAGATTTTTACCAGAGACTGAAACTGAGCTTGCCCTGCTCAGTGGGAAACCTTATTGAGTCCATTATTGTGCTGTTATTTTCCTTCATCAGTAAATGAGCAACATTGAAAAATAAAATGAGCAAGAACATGGCCTTAAATTTATACCTTGAAAAACCAACAAAAGATCTTCCAGTCATTTCAAAGCTAGCAAACTTTTGTATGTAGAAGCAGTGAGCATGTATGATGCAGAAGAGAAATGCTCACTGCTGTTTAAGGTACTTCCACAGGCATTGAAAAGCATTAAGCAGTTTTTTGTGTGCCATTTACATATTAATAACATTCTTAATGATTGTCACACTAGTGAGAGATAGGGGATGGGCATCTAGTGGGTAGAGACAGGAATGCTGCTAACCATCTGCAAATGCACAAGATATGTCCTCACAGTGAATAATTACATGGCCCCAAATGCCAATACTGCTCACGGTAAGAAGTGCTGGCACAGATAAAAGGCAGTCACCTTTTGTCTCCATCAAGACGTTCCCATGTCTTCTCCCAATGAAGAACACCGCGCTTCAGGCTTTACAAAATGTGCATTTAACCAGGAGGTCCAGCATCATTCCAGAGGCCCAGATGCACTCTGACCTCTGAGTCACCTTGCACAGCAAGGTTTCCCATCACCTGAAATCTAGGGTAATGAAAGTGGCTTGCTCTCTGGTGGCTTATGGATTTCTGTGAGGCCTTAGCTTCATTCCTTCCCCCCCTTTTTGTATTGAATTTATTGGGATGACATTGATTAATAAAATTATATAGGTTTCGGATGTACATTCTATTATACATCATCTATCTATTGTGTTGTGTGTTTACTCTCCCAAACCAGTCTTCTTCCATCACCATTTATCTCCTCTATACCGTCTCTACCTCCCCGATCCGCTTTCCCTCTGGTAATCACCATCCGTTTTATGTGTCTATGTTTTTGTTTTCTGTTTTGCTTAATTCCTTCATACTTTTCACCCAGTCCTGCAAACTCCTTCAGAGCTATCTACACATAATAGTAAACACTGTAAGGGCAAATAAGGTATTACATGAACAATGATTACTGTAATATTGAAAACTTGCCTTTTCTGATTGAACAGGTAGCTTTCTATTCAAAATCCAGTTTGCCAAATAGAGGATCAAATTCTCACTTTGTCATTTTTTCTATTCAGGTTGCATGCTGAGAAATATTACAGGATAAGTGTTCAACAGTAAACAATATAATGGTTTCTACCTAGATCTATACTTTGCTTAAAAAGAAACCATTTATTTGGCACTAAAAATAGTGAGATTTTCAAAAGTGATATTGGATGCATTGTTCCTATTGTTAAGTGAATTGAAAGGGGCAGCATATTGAATTTTTAAAAGCATGAGAGATTTATCATATGGAAATATGTAAAGTGTATGGAAAAACAGAAGCTTTAGAAATAAGTTAGTAAGCTTCTAAGTAAGTAAATTTTAATGAAAGCAAAATTGCTTTACTCTAAACAGAAAAAACTTCTAAATCAGCTTTAGCAATAAGCTTCCCAAAGAAATATTGTATTGTTTTAAGTAATTATTATTCATAAAAATCAATTTATCTGATAGACCATAACTTCCAGTGGCAGTTGTAATGTCTGTACATTTCTATGCATATATTTGTTAGCCATATATTTATAAAGGAAATTGTTGAATCATTATAGATATAATGAAAACTGTGGTAAGCTGATGCAGTAATGCACAAGCCAGCAAAAATAAAAAATCAAAATCACAGGCAACATGTAAAAAAGATGCAAACAGAAATGTTAAAATGCTCCTTTTGGTTTTCTACATATCCATTAGTATATGAAACACATTAAATGAAACTTGGTTACATTTCTCATAGAAATAAATATATTTTTAAGACTCCTCAGACAAATTCCTTCATACTAGCACCCTGAGAGTGTAGTGATCTTAATAAATTGATTCCCTTGGACCACACCTAAGTTATATGTCAAGCATGCTTTTTCATTGCCACACATGTGTAATTTATATCCTCTGAATATTTTTGGAAGTCTAGGGGCTGCTTAATTTCAAATTATGTTTGTGATACCCACAGTTAATTTTCCAGAAGTCATACATAATGTTAGGCTCAAGAGTAGTAGGTTGGCTGTTTGCGTGCTGTTGTGGGAATCCTGCTAGTTCTCAAGAGAAGCGGATTGACACTAAGGCAGCGTGGAGGGCACAGTCCTGGGCCCACACAGGTAGGCACCGGGGCAGGGCTCTCCTTCTGGCAGGCTCAGGGGTAAGCATTTCACCCTGCAGAGCAAGAAAGGACAACACCTGAAGGCCAAATTTTTGGAAATGTTATATGAAATTTGAAAACAGCCTTTCCATGAAATGTAACAATTTCTCATTAAACTAATGACTGAAGAACAGCTGTTGCCTTTAGTTCAGTGAGCTTTGGGGCTTTCTCTTATTGCATTTTTTCATAGTGTACAAGTGTTATTGTAAGGATAAAGTCTAGGACTTGCAGTTAGGTGACCTGAATTCAATTCCCTTCCCAGCACTGATAGGCTACGTGATCTTCATCTAGCATTTTCTCCATCATGCTTCATTGCCACTTATGAAATAGATGGTGCCTTTTAGAGATTTTGTAAATTTTTTTAGCTATTCTGTTGAAAGGGAAACAGATCCAATACTTTTTATTAGATGATTTCTTGTCTTATTCTTTTAATTCAAATTGTAATAATTTCTTCTTATCTCAAGATGTGTACACACACACACACACACACACTCACACACACAACCAAACACACACTACATCTTTGTGACTAAATGAAAAAAAATATTTGAGACTAACCCTCTAGGCAAAGTTACCTCAGTGTTTAAAAACATCTAAAATGTCTTTGTGTAAGTCTCTTCATGCAAGTTCTTTTCAGTCACAGTGAGTTTATTTAATTTTTCAGTTCATATTCCCTACTCTGTATTTATAGGTATATGCTGCACACACCCTTTGGTTAAATCTCAGTTTACAGGTTATTTTTTTCTCACATCAGAGAGTCCATTAGTTTGCTCTGATTCATAAAAGTCTGCATTTAGTTTGTAGGAAATATTTAAAGAATGTGACCTTTAGAATTAAATTTACTCTGAGCAAAAGGTAGTGTGTCAACAGATCCTTTTCCCGTGGTTACACAATTTTCTTTTATAAAAAAATTAGGCTACTAATGCAAATAATGTGATGATTTTAAAATGCATACACTCCATTTCTGTCAATGGTAAGACATTATATGAAAGATACTGTATGTTCAATGATTATTACTTATTAAATCTAATTTGCATTGAAAATGGTGTGGTGATGTGGAGAAAATGACCAGAATCCATATTTTAGCACAAGGTAAATATGGAGGGTCTTTAAGCTGCCTGGTTATTGGATTTGAAGTCAAATCTCCTGACTATATTGTGCGGTTTCTATTTAAAGGAGTTCAATGGAATCTATTATTTCAAAAAATGTGTTTTTTTTCTTCTTCTTCATGTAGTGATACAACTGACCTTATTCTATTTACTTGGGATTCACAAAGTTTAGGGCAGTGGTGAGATAGTAAATGCACTTACCTAACTATATCACTTGCAAACTGAAAAAAAAAAGAATGTTAGAGCAATACATGAATTACCCCCAAAATGGTATGCATTACCAAAAGCTAGGATGTGGCAATGGTTCCAGGCTCCTGAACTTCACTGGTCTTACTTTGCCTGTTTCCTGTTATCCTGAAGCAGCTGGTTTGTCAGAAAGATGAAATGATCTTTTGAAAATTCAATTACATCATCAGCGAGGTGGCACTACCTTGCAGAACTAGGGGAAGGTTTTGCAGAACACTATATAGGCTCTGAATCATCATTTAATGTACTGTTTCTCCCATAGCCAGGATTCATGGGTCCAAATATAGAAGGGGTGGAAATGGGAGTGGTACCACTGACTATTATACCTGGTAACCCAGGAGCAAAATCGTTGCTCTTGTTCCTGGAGCTTTATCATTTGCTAGCCTAGCAGTCTTAGTTCCAAAGGGAGGAATGCTTCTACCCGGAGACAATAATAATATCAGAAATCGAAGACTGACACTTGGCCACTTTGGGTTCCACATTTCTCTGAATCAACAGACAACGAAAAGGAGTTACTTTGCTGGCTAGAGCCATTAATCCTGACTACCAAGGGGAAATTGGATGGCTGCTTCAAAAGGGAGGTAAGAAAAATTATATCTAGAATACAGGAGATCCCATAGGGTGTCTCTTAGTATTACCATATCCTGTGTTTAATGTCAATGCAAAACTATAGCATCCTAATTTAAGCAGGCCTGCTAATGGCATAGACCCTTCAAGGATAAAAGTTTGGATCACTTTGCCAGGTACAGAATCATCGCTTGCTGAGGGCAAAGGGAATATGAACCAGTCATGAAGAAGGTGGTTGTAAATACCAGTGATAACCACGTGATCAGTTGTAGAAACAAAAACTGTAGCTATCATGAGTATTTCCTCCTTATTTTGTTATGAATATGTTTGTGTGTATACAGATACACATGTATATATTTATGTGAATATCTCTGTTTTCTCTTTTTCTTTCTCCTTATGTATAATGATATGTACTCAGTTCATCTCATAGTATTTAAGTATTGTTAACTTTATGACATAGTACTTAAGTTACAGGATATCAAGGAGAAGTGTAAACATTATCCAAAGACCTTGCATCCTCTTCTGGGGAAAGATTTAGTGAACTCTCAGCTGTATTCAGGATACTTGTATCATGTTAGGTGAAAGTATGACCTTGTTATTGTCCATATTTGGACATTAAGTGTGGATTCAGAAGATGTGCTTAGGTGCCAAGTTGACAGAGAGTGGACTTGTGGTGGTTAATTTTATATGTCAAGCTGACTAGGTCATAGTACCTAAACATTTTGTCAAACATTTTTCTATATATTTCTGTGAAAGTATTTTTCAGATGAGATTATAATTTAAATCAGTATATTTTGAATAAAGCTGAATAAAGCAGATTATTCTTCATAATATGAGTGAGTATCATCCAATCAGTTGAAGTTCTTAACAGAAAAAAGACTAACTTCTATGAAAGAAGAGGGAATTCCAAAAGACAGCCTTTGAACTTGATCTGTAGCATTGCCTTGGGTCTTCAACCTGCCTGCCTAACATTCTCTCTCTCTCTCTCTCTCTCTGCTGTTTGGCTCTGTTTTTCTGGAGAAATAATATAGATAGATTTGTAAGGCAACTTAAACCCACCCCAAATAACCCCTACTCCTTGGCTGGACAGAGTCTCATAGTCTCTGATGGGGCTGAGGGGACTTGGAGCTGCCATCTTGTGGCTATGGGAGTTGCCATCTTTGTGATGGTGTGATGGTCAATTTGCATATTCCCTATTTCTTAGCTAGGATTGTTATTTTCATGCACATGTAGAGGGAGAAGGAACTCTTGACTTGTAGCCAAATACTATTAGCAGTGAAACATGAATGCATGTGCTTAATTCAGATCCTGGGGATCGTCAGGCAGCTGGACAAAGGCTCTGCTTTTCCCTTCGTGCACTGCAGAACATGAACTAATGGTGTTATAAGTTCATGATTCACAGAAAAATAAAAATGTTGCTAACAGTTGGGCTGGAATCACTGTGTAGCGTGAAGTGCCTGAAAGCAGTAAGGCATAATGATCTTACTCCTAATTGCCACCCCTGTCCAACACGCTCATCAAGCAAGCCTGAGCCGGTGTGCTGATGGGGCTCAGGAGGGCACGGTGCTGCTGAGCAAAGGGGCCGCTCACGGTGACCACAGAGAGTAAACGTGAATGTCGGATCACAAAAGAGGACTGACTGAAGTGGCTGCTCAGCGGAGTGATTTAACCCGCGGTACTTGCCTGGATACTGGATATGCCAGGTGCCCAGTCTTTCTGATCTGTGGCTTCCAGCATTGCCCTTCTTTTGCTACTCCTACAGTCACTGCTTTTATTCAGCTCATCAGCCGACAGCCAGGCTGCTTCATATTATCCTAATCGCCTCCTTCCTTCTAGAAACGCAACTTGCTTTTTAAAAGAATGTTTCTCAAACACAGCTAGGATAATTTCATTCCTTTGTAAGGAGGATGTCACGTTCAGCTGAGAACACAGTTCCCTGCTTCCTTTATGGCTAAGTGTGGTCATGTGACCAGATTTTGTCCAGGGGAAATGCAAAGAATGCATGGGTGTAAACTTTGGTGTATGGACTTGGAAAGGATTATGTCCCCTTGTGGCCCTTTCTCCCTTCCTGGCTGACTTGATGCAGAGATGGTGGAGGGAGCTGGATCAATCATTTTAACTCCCTGAGTAAGAGAGCAGAGCAGCAAGATCTAACAGGACTAGGAATCCAACAGCTTGCTACTGCCCTGGCGGCACTGGATTGTGTATGCTCAATGTTTATGTAGGAGAGGAATACACTTTCTTATTGCTTAAGACACTATTATTTCGGTCTTTATTGTGGCAGTAAAACCTATATTGTAAGGCAGTTTATTTAAAAGCCTGTATTAGCTTCCCATTGCTTAAAGGTCAGTCCTCATCTCTGAGGAGGGCATTAAGGTTCTTACAAATCTAGGCTCAGCCCAGCTTGGCAGCTCCATTCCCTGTCACTTGCTTACACTCCCCCAGCACACCAGTCCTCCCTTTTCAATGAACATACCTTCATCTGATTCCTTCACAGATGCTGCTTCGCCTTCTCCCCATTTAACAAAAGCTTTGCAGTCACCGTTCAGGGTCTAAAGGTTTAGCTCTAATGTCACCACACCACTGTGCTGCCTTCCTAGACTTCATTCAACAATTTTCCCTGGCTGGCTTAATGTTTTCTTTCTCAGGGGTTTCAGAGTATTTCCCGGTGTGTGTGTGTGTGTGTGTGTGTGTGTGTGTGTGTGTGTCACATTTCCTTGTAACTTTTTGCATTAAAATTTGTGTTTATCTCACTTTTCCATTCTATTCTATTGGCCAGAAGTAGACTATAGTCCAGCGCTCTACCCTTAGTCTGGTCACAGGCACAGTGAACAGTGAGTAATCATGTTCAACACAAAAACTGAGCTATCTTTCCTTTTTGAGGAGCGGAGCCGTAAAGGAAAACCACATTGTATTCGCAAAGAGGAGTGGAGTGAAGGGTTGGAGTTGCTTTATGTTCTTTTCAACTAAAATGCCCAGGGAAGGTGGGGAGATCAGGAAATCAAACAGCAGATGCCTTTGGTGACTGGATTCAAGCTGGAAAAACAGTTCCTGACAGGCTGCAGTCAATATTGTGTGTTTCTAAAACTCGGAAAGATAAAGGAGGAAGCCTGCAGAGCAGCCCCCCCGGGGATAGGAAGGAACTGGGCCAGCTTGTCCTTGAGAACAGGCATGTCTTGTCTCACTGGATGTGGACATGTCTGCCCGCGTATCTGACATCGACAGCTGCCCTTTGACACTGCTGTTCCTGACATATCTGGCTACCACAGGCCCACTGGGTGCTGAAGGCAAGAAGTCACACCAACCTGTTTGGTTTAAGCTGCGTGTGTCCCGTGTGCAGCCTTAAACAAAGAACCCTGTAACCTCCTCACTCTTCACCATTTATGAATGAAAACCTCTGTCTTTGGGTTTAAATTTTCTTTCAGAAATACTCCTCTGCTCCCATGTGTACCCTACCATCAAACCGCAAGAGAAGGTCTTTGGACTAGACATTTATCACTTTTAATTCTGTGAAAGCAGGAGATATTGGGAAAACAATGCACATATCTAAAGCAAGTGGGTTTTAAAAATAAACTTTGAAATGAAAAGCAAAGCTACAACTTTGTTCTTGTCTTTTCCTCTTTTTCATAATGTCTGAATAAGCCTGATAGAGTAGAAAAGCAGAACATTTAGGAAGTGAAAGGGACATTGTCTCCTAACCACAGTGCTCTGAGGTCCCAGTGTATGGTTGATGGCTGAGTCCATGTTACAATGGCAGCGTCCCTAAACCTGCTGTGCTTTGGTTTCTTCACATGTAGCATGGGGATGACACGCCTGTAACCTCACAGACCACTTTTGGGAATTAAATGAGGGGAAAATATGAAATCTTCATTTAGTGCTGGCACAAGATAAGTGCAATAAATATTAGAGCTCTCCATTATTATCACATGTTACATTCATTTGCCAACTAATAATCCTTGTCCTTGACCTCTTATACAGGCCAAGACAATGGACTGTTTCAGAAATCTTATTATAGTTCCAGGATTGGTGACCTTATAAAAAGGGAAAGTCAAGAATTCAGTATCTTCTTTTGTGGCCTGCTAGGATATGAATTGGGAGACTATAACCTGATGTCTAAGTAATGAATCCAGATTGAATTTAGAAAAAGAAAGTGGCTCTCTTGTGTTGGTTTTTGTGAAAGCATGGCTCTCTCTGGCATATGGTGAAACTTTGGAGGTAGGTTTTTATGGGTGGCAGTGGATAAAATCATAAATCTGGCGCAGGAGAAGGGCTCTTAAAATTAACCCACACAGCATTTTTGGCATATATCTTTAGGTTGGCCACCCCTGAGACAGTGCAAGGGTTGAAGTGGATTTCTGCCCAAATTCTTTGAGGCATAATTTAAAAGATTTTAAGCAAAATACGTTGCCACAGTGAACACCCGCTCTATGCCTTATGAATGGCCTGTTTATTGCTGTGGTTCTGCACAGGCAGAGCAAACAGGTCTACACCCGTCAAATCCATGCAGATCATGCGGTTGTGCTTTCAGCCCAACCCCAACTTCTAAATCCACTCTCCACCGCATTCAGGGGTAGATTCTGCAGTGAAATACACTGGGGTGTGCCCCTTTGGGATGGCTCCACGTATCTCACTATTTAACGTGGAGCGTGAAAAATTCAGCGTTCTGTTCTTCTGGCCTGTGTGGGGCTGACGGCGGGAAATAGCAACTCAATCTTTGAAGCAGAGACTTTTCCTCTGCCTCTCAGAGTAAATAGCCTGAGAGAGCTTCCTCACACCAAGGAAGTCTAGATAAGCCTGTGTGATAGGAAGGGGAGGGCTGTTTGTGCCTGTCAGGAGGGCACCTGAAGGAAGACAGCTCCTGCTGAGTGATAACCCTGAGGCTACTGAGGCAGAGATAAAAAGCTCACTGGGTCAAAATACATTACAAACCGAAAGATCCCCAACAGGAGTTTTTAGCATTGTACCCCGAGCCTTCTTGCGAACAAAATGGCAGTCCTTTTTTTATTTTATTTGAAGAGATATAAGAAATATACTTTACTAAGTGAAGCAGGTGCAGAACAGGCACGCACACACACACTCTCCCTGGGAACTGGCTTCAGTAGCTGGACGAGGCGGCCGAATCCCTCCCCAGCAGAACACTTTAAGAGGAGAAATCACTGCAAAGCACCAGAATGGACAGAGTAGAGAATTTCATTACCTGAAGCAGAAGCTTCTATTGCTCCAGAGGCAGGCGTTGTTGGTGGTGCTGGTGGGGCTGTTAGAAATCAGCCAGGGAGCCTGAGGAATAAAACACCTAGATGTACAGGGCCATGGAAAATGTCACGAACGCAATACTGCAGTTGGTGTCTGTCAACCACTGTTAAACCCTCACCTGCCTGCTTTTGATACACATGCACTTCTCGGTTACATCCTCCTCACGTAGGGCAATTTCCCTTCCCTCCACTGTTCCCTCTATCCCACCCCAATGATGACTCCCGCATGAAGATTTTTATGGGGCTTTATTTTCTGTGGTTTCTATATTCCCCACATTACCTCCTCCTACTCACAAAACACAAAATTATATTATCACTTTGATCAAACTATTTTTTTATAAATAGTACCCTTGTACCCTACTGACGGGGCTACCATCCTCACCTCTCTCTCCCCTATGTATTCTCCCAACCATTTAAAAATGCTTAAGACGTTTTTAACACTGCCATGCTTCTTGACATGCTTCTTAATTTTCCAGAATAAAGCACTGAAATAACTAGAGAAAGGACTAGCCTTTCCTAAAAGATATCTGACAAAATATGTGCTGGAAAAGGGGAGTCTTAAAGGTATATAATTATTAATTCCATCTTTTAAAGAACAAACAGACCTCTTCTCTCTTGTTGGTTTCTTTCAGATGCCATTGCACCATCTATATTTTTTTTCTAATTCTCCCAGCAATAATCCATAGTGTAGCAAGAAGTCCTGAACTAAAGCTTGTCCTCTGTTTACCCATTGAGGCTTCAGGGCTGTCTTAATGAGCAAGGCCATCAGGGGGAGCTCTTTGAGTGAGCTTCTGTGGTCTGGGAAAAAGATACTGCAGGACATGAGGAGGGTGGCAGATCGCAGGACTAAATCCCTACATACAGGAGCTATCTTCCCGCCAAGCTTGCTGGGTAAGCAAAGGAATGGCCCAACAGAAATAAGAAAATGGTCAAAATTTAAAAGGTGAGCCTGGGAGCAGTGCATGATGGTTGGGTGGGAAGAGGACTTTTGAGTACAGCCTAGTAGGCACTCCTGTTACTCCAGGCATCGTTTTTAGGAATCTAGATCTGGGAACATAGGTGAGAGGGGCCCAGTATGAGCCTGCAGCCTCAGAGGTGGGCTTAACACCAGGTGGTGGTCTACTGATGGAGTCATACACTGGAGCAGAAACAAAATATGGTTTTGTTGGTCTCAGGGCAGGGTTTGCTGGGGCAGAATCAAAGAGCAGCCACAATGATACTAATGTAAAAGAGGAGATTATTTGTTTCAGAACAATGCAGGAGACATCAGATGCCACACGATTGAAGGAGAGGAATAAAGCATACATGAACCCTAGTATAAACCTCTGTGAGCCAGAAAGAAGGGGTTTGAAGAGACCAGAGGTTCCAGAGATTTTGCTCAAAGTAGGTGAGTGGGATTTATTGTTCTGATGTCCTATTACAACTCTATCATCTAGGATGACTTGGGAAAGGGTGTCTTAAATGTTTTGTTTGCACAACACATCAAACAATCTATGTATATCTGCCTCTAAAACAAGATATTGAAAGCATCAAACGTGATCACTTTGCATTTCTAAAATGTCTAAATCATGACTCTTTCCTCACCTGAACCATGTTTTCTTTGGTAAAACAAGAGTGAGAAACGACAAGAGCAAAATACAAGGAGTAGCTTTTCTCTGTCTCAGATCCCTGGGAGAGAAATCCACCCTAAATGCCACATTCACCTGGAGTCACACTGCTGACAAACTCCCACCAAGATGTTTTCCAGAAGACCTTTGCTTAGACTAGGTGGTGGTCTTCTGTGTGGCAGAGCGATGGCAGGCGTGTCAGTGATGGCTCTGGTCATGGGTTCTGGTTGGCACAGCCTGGCCCTGCGAACGTTAGAGAGACGCTGCCACAGGGTCCACTCCTGCGGCTCCATGAATGGCTCCTTGAAAGCTCAGGGCTGCCGTTGGAACAGCTGAACTGAAGGAGTTCTGTGTGCGGCAGGCTTTTCCTGACTTGTGGGCTGAAGAAAAAGCTGCATGCAACTTTTTGTTGCTGTTGTTGTTCTCATAGGTTAAACTTTCTGTTTGCGTTTTGACACCTTGTTGAGTACAATAGGACAGTTAAGCCACATTAATTTTTCCTTTCAAAATATGTTCTCTACACCAAAAAGGGAGTGAATTCAGAGACTGGCAGTTTTAAATAAATGAGACCTTTACAAATGTTATTTGATTTTTTAAAAAAAATCCTAACCAGGTGTTTCTGGATGTAGGAATGAAAAAAAGTTCCAAGTCAAAAATGAGTTCAGGAGTATGGAGAAGGAGAGAAAAGCTGGGAGGGAAGAATGGAGAGACGGGGGGAAAAGAGAGAGAGAGAGAAATGGACAATAAAGATAGGAAAAGAGACAAATACTACAATTAAAGGGAAATTTATTGTATTAAAAGGAAATACTTTAAAGGTAACTGTTTTTATTCTTTTAGTTTATTTTCATTTATTTATCAATTCCCACTGCACTACATTATAACTATAAAATGACAATTTATTTCAGCAAATAGAAAAAAACTTTTCTTATCTTTTCCCTACAGAATATAATTACTAGAAATTCTCATATATATATTTTCAATACTTTATCTTATAGTTACTAAATATATGTTAGTGCCAATTTCATTATGATCTCCAAATAAAGAAATAAAAATATATACTATGTCATAATCCATTGTGCTTTAACTTAATAAAATGTCCTGAATGCTTTACCAATCTGCAAGTTCCTCAGCCCCTTCATTTCAGCGGGAAGGAAACTGAAGCTCAGAGAGGTTCATTGTCCTCTTGTTTATGCATGTGGCTAAAGATACAGGAATTATTAACTGGAGTGTCCCTTGCCCACGGGACTTCATGCCTTTGGTCGTGACCTTCTTCAAGTTTTTAAATTTCCAGTTAAAGTAAAAAAGCCGTAGTCTAGGTCTCACACAGAAATATTTCGGGGAGAGCTCTGCTTCCTACACTTGACAATCACCTTGCTTGGAGTTTGGGAGGGACGGCCTAGTGGAGAGAAGAATGGCTTCACTGTATTGGTACGTGGTCTTCACAGTTCCCACCTTCCACTTGGTGATGCAGAAGACCTCCATCAAGGGCAGAAAGAAGGAACGTTAGGCGCACTGTCAATCCAGAATTCAAGGAGTTGGCAGCCTCACAAAAGTGCTTATGCTACATGGTCTTCAGTGCCTAGAGTGGGTGTGGCTGAGTCAGGGCACAGAGAGTTCTGAGAACAGCTTCATGTCTTCCTTCCTACAGAGTCTCAGGAGAAGCTGTGTTTGTTCTCACTCATTTATTCATTCATCAAATATCCCAGAGAACGGACTGAGCTTTAGCAATGCACAAAAACCCTAATGGAGTTTGTATTCGAGTGAATTGTCCCAGTCACCAGAAGGGCTCACTGTCAGCTTGGACACAGGCCAGCAGCTTGAGGGGTCATGGTAAAGGCTAAGATGGAGCAGAAAAGACCATCACTGTGCAAGTAACACAGATGCCATCAACAGAGAGTGTGATTCTATATATCCAGCAGATGCCAGGTAAAATTGAGATGTGGGCATCTCCTATCCACTAACTCACATGGCCTTCTATATTCTGTGCAGCTTAGGCTTAACCCCAGGCTGAAAGACTGGCAGTGGAAAAGTAGAAATTCTGAGAAGAAATTAATAATTTCATAAAATTATTTAGGAATCATTGAAGTAACTGAGTTTTCTTATAAATGACTGAATTACTTTTTTTTTTTTTTTGATGGGTGAAATATAAAGAAAGTACCATTTTGTATACCTAAGCTTGTGGTCTATGAAATGTATGCCTGCCACAGTGACAAAAATAAAAATTATAACATCAAAACCCTGAAATTTACTGAGCACCTGCATAGCTGATCCTAGAAAAACACAGGGTTTAGGAGTACAACCCCTGTGCAATAAAAAATCCACACATAATATTTGACACCCCCAAGACTTAATTAAAGTCCCTTATATCTGCAGGGGATTGGTTCAAATCCATGTTGTTCAAGGATCAACTGTGTATTTCTAGAAGAAAATCTTTCAGAGGAAAAACTCCTAGTAAACTTTATAGAGAGGATTTGTGATTTGAACTCTGGTCCCTATGATTTTCAAATTAGAGATTTATTCATTGTTATAGTGGAGGTGGGGTGTGTAGTAAACCCAGCTTCATTCACTCATGTTATTAACTATTTGCACATAGGGGTGCCTTGGAAGAAGGTATATCAATTGAAAGAAGGTATATATACCAAATGGAAGAAGTTGGCACTTGTCAAAACTTGCGGCAGAATCCTGTATCCTGGTGCTTCTCTAGGGATAGACTGGGAGACTTAGGTTTGCAAATAGAATTTGCAATTTAAAACACCAAACTTAGAATGTGCTAATAATGCTCAAGGTTATGTATTTCCACTCCTTGAATAATGTCAATGTTTGAGCCTGTGAATAACTAAGTCCTTCTTTGGAAACACAATAGTAGCAGATGTAAGAATACAATTCTCAAATGGATTACTATTTTTATTACAAATTAACCCATAATACTGAAACCACTCCATTGGAATGAACCTATTCTAATAAATGTTCTCTAAACCAAAGTAAATTTCAGCTGAGCCACAGTTATTGTTTCAGGACTTTATTTTGTGATGAGGCCAATTACATTTTCATTTGGGCAGCATTACAGAAATGCTGAATACTTGAGGATATGCCAACTGAAAGAAATTGGACTCATATAGGGAAACCATTGCTTTTATTTTTGTGTGACTGTGAGGAGTATATTTACTCAAACTATAAGATAACTTAATAGATATGTGTTTTTAATATTTAATATTTTTAATAATAATCATTTTAGACTATAAATCAGTTACTCATTAATTTATGGGAGTGTTATAATGGAAGTTTCTGTGGAATCAGCTATCAATTCAATTTTGCAAAAGCACAACACTTTGTCTTTCATTCCATACTCTGTTTAGTAATATGCAATATAGTACATAAACTAGAACAAATGTACAAATATGCAGTTTTGTTTGAATTATTGAATAAATTTTAAATGTATTTTTAATCCTCACCTGAGGATATATGTTTATAGAGAGAGAGGAAGAGAGAGAGACAGAGAGAATGAGAGAGAGAGAGAGAGAAAAAAACATTTATGAGAGAAACATTGATCAGTTGCCTCTCCCATAAGCCCAATCAGGGACCAACCTGCACCTTTTCTGCGTTCTGGGCTGAATACATTTTTGACTGAAATATTCTAATGAGCATGCTTTGAAGGATAATGTAACTCAAGTATTTTGAATACAGTATATAAAAGTGAATCTTGGCAAATTCTATATTTCATCAGCTAAAATCATTTTCTTTAGGAAAGGTCAGAAATAAGGAGCTAGCACTTATGCAAAGATGTCAATGCAATAATATAGTGGGCAGCAATTTGCATCAGTTCCTTATTCTGCCTTTTTGTGCCCCAATTCCAACTTTATTAACAAGCCCTCTGTATTGCAGGCAGAATGTCGGCTTAATTGTGTGACACCCAAGTCCAAGCAAGCCACAGTGAGTAGCCACTTAGTAGAAACGTATTAAGTGAATAACAACGATTCTTGGATTATTGTTCTATTTTTCTGTCCAGGATACAACTTGCCCAATATAGCCATAATATAATTGTTCTAGCCATTTTAAAAGGAAAAAAAAATTGAATAGAAGGAGGACTTCTATTCTCATTTTATATACAACTTGTGTTCTATTGCACCATCAGAGGAGGGGAGATGGAAGCAAAAGCTGGCATTTCCACTTTTATGCTTAGGTTATTTTTAGAATAGGACATTTTCAGAATATGCTAGATGTATTGCAAAACTCTAAAATATTGATAGCCTCCCGTACTCAAAGATTGCCTTATTTAGTAAAAACAGCAGGCAAACATTGGAACCAGTCAAACCTCCATCCCTAGCCTCATAAGATACTAATTATAATGAGAAAAAGCAGCCTCTTGTGGGAATATGACACCCACTTTCTGAGCACAAAACCTCCTCAGGATTTCAGGAAATTCCAAGTGGAAAGAGCCTGGGTTTAAACCTGCATGCATACCCCCTGGCCTGTTTGCTCTGTGCATAGCACAACCTACTCAACCACACACAGATGCTCTGGATATAAATTTATCCTTGATATGTTCCTGGGTCCCTTCGCTTTGCCTTTAATAGACATTAAATACATTTTCTAGATGAGAGAGTACCTGAAGCACATGCTTCAAATCATTATTTATTGTAAAAATGGTTTAAAAAATAGGAACACATACGACATTGTGCTTAAGAAGGAAAAGGATATTGCCCAAACCAAGACCCAGAATAACTTACTGTACAGAAATACATTAGAGATAATAAGGCATTCACATTAGACTACAAATAGAACGTCCTTCAAGCTTATAGGTTCTGCTCTAAAATAAGCCTCCTAAAGGATAAACAAGATAAGGTTTGTAAATGAGCTTTTCATTACATTCAAAGTGACTTAATGGCCTGACACCTTACATTTTTAGAAGATTATTTAAAACATTGAGTAGGTGTGCCCTAACTGGTTTGGCTCAGGGATGGAGCATCAGTCTGCAGGCTGAAGGGTCCCTGGTTTGATTCCAGTCAAGGCCATGTACCTTGGTTGCGGGCACATTTCCAGTAGGGGTTTCTCTCTCATAGATGTTTCTAACTCTTTATCCCTCTCCCTTCCTCTCTGTAAAAAAATCAATAGAGCATAATACCAGTTTTCTGATTTTAGTAAAATATGTGAATTCAGCTTCAGTAAGGATATAATTCAAATATTAGGAGTAAGATTCATTAGCCATTATAACTTTAAAGACTTCCTTAGGCTCTACTGTCCTTTTTTGAACATATTTAGATATTATATGACTACAACCTGGAGGACTAAATATGTAAGCAAATGCATCTCAGAATTGGCAGTCCTTTAATTCCAGTTGTCTAAAAATTCTTTCAGCTTTTTCAGGTTCACTGATGAATAATTGATATTTTGACTATTTAAATCAAGTTATAGAAATTTAATTTACTGATTGCATGAGATTGCACAAGGTTACTTGTCACTGCTTACATTCCTAATTCTACTAATTGAAAAGTCACTGGGGAATGAAAAGGATAATGCCATTTATTTATTGTTCCTTACATTGTTGCAAAAGTTACCAAGTGACCAGAAGACACACAAGGGCACTCAGAGGATTCAGGAAAAACTCTATTTGCAGGAGTACTGGTGCTGTGACTCAGGGGAATCAGTTTCCCAAATCTGAGCACCGAATGTGGGTGGCTTACCCTTTTATCCCTAGTTTCTTTGTCTTCCAAACATGGACCAGGATTCAGGACTTTTCACTAGCTTTTGCAGCCCCTGTGTTGGTTGTAAGGGGAGAGGGAGTGAGATAGTGACCAAGACCTCAGCTGGTGCCGGCAATCAGACTCCTCCTGGAACTGTGTATGGCTTATAGCTCCTGCTAAGATAAGCATTAAGAGAAACAGCCTTTGCAAGGGTAGCTAGGACACAAGCGGAAAGGGGGTTGGAGCTAGCAAGCATACACATTGAAATGCAGGTTGGGGGCTGGGCGCAGGCTGCCTTCACAACATTACATTATCACCCATACTGTGCTGTGTAAGATATTCACTACTCAGCTTCCTTTCTAGGCAAGAGTATGTTGACTCTTAAATATTTGAAACTAGAACCCAAGAATGGGTGATTTTTGTTTTCTTTGGAATTTTTTTAAAAAGTGGAAATGCCTATTTTTTGTTTTTTTTTTAAAACTATAGAAGGTATTTTTAAAATTTTCTTAAATATAAATATTTTTTATTAATATATTAATATTAATAAAAAATATTTATATTTAAGAAAATTTAAATAGCTTATGCTCTCCACATTAGGATAGCCATTTACAGTGTCTAGGGATAGCAGATGGTTTGATATTTGGGGCATATTACTCACCTTAAAAATTAATGCAACATGTACCTCATAGTAGTCATTAGTTTTTCAGTAATTTGTGGCTCTTCATGTAGTCATAGGATGATCAAACTTCACCCATTTATTATTTCAAATATATTAAATAATCATGGATTGCTTAGGTCTAAATCGCTTAGGACCATAACCATATGAGAAATTGCAGGATAAAGAATACATTCTTGATTGGAGGCAAATCACTCCTGTTGTTAAGGTACTAGAATGCAATGAAACCCAGGTTCAGCACCTTTTGGCTGAAAAGAAGTAAAAGAAGATTAAACTGGATGAAGATGTCCTAAGATCTAGGCATGAATGAGAGCCCTGCAACCTGAAAATATCTCCTAACTGCCTTCAGCTTCTGTTTCTCCTCTTACAAAGAGGACACATTAATCCCTTCTTCCTAGAGTTGTCACGATAGTAAACTGGATGATTCAGATGTCATGAATATTAAATTGGACAGTTTTGGTGTTATTTCAGATGTCCTCTTCCCCAGGAGTCTTCCCTGACCTACTTCATTTACTGGTATAAGTGCTTCTGTTTTATGTCCTCTTTGTACTTAGAGTATATATATTTTTTTATCACAGTGCCCTTTATAATTGTTATTTTCTTGTCTACCCGCCTCCTGCCTCCAGACTGTGAGCTCCTAAAAGCCAGTCTTTTCATATCTGTATTTTCAGGACCTTGAATAGTGCTTAGATTTTGCTCAAAGAATGACTTTTAAAAAGAAGTTGGTTAATCTTAATATTAATATAGTAGTTTCTACAGTGTTAGTTATACAATTTTGCTTTTATTTATACCTCCAGTGACAGTGAAAACATTTTACTATTTTACAGGACCTGAATTACAGCTAATGCTGCAATTTAGAGTCATAAGTGATTTTGTTATTAGGTTTACTTAAGAAAACTCTCAACCAAGAAATTAGTAGTATGAGTTTCTGAAAGATAGGCTTAGAAGGTTAGAATGAGTGTGTGTGTGGAATCAGAATATGAATTATTCAACCAGAAGTGATGGCAGAAAAATTCATTAAAAACAAACAGGTATCAAAGCATATTAAAACAAAGAAACAAAACAATACAGGGATCTGCATTATGTTGAACCCCAAGTGGCAGGTACCCTGTAGGCAGTCACTGCTTGTGTTGCAAACCCACCTTAAGGCTGTATTCAATACTTGGATGCATCCTCCCAGGCAAAATATACAATTAAATAGAGTAGGGGAAAATATATTTTCTTATACATTTTATGGGGAGAAGGGCAAAGAGCTGTATCCACCAAAGAGCAAAAATTCACACAATTTTTCTTAAAAAGCCTCTCGGGCCTCTAGCCCCACACCAATTCTCTGTTCTCACCAGGCCTTTGAATGCCTTGTATTGACAAGATCCATCTAGTTCTGGCTTTACATTCACAATGGCCACCAGCAAGCATATCAGGTAGCTAGGAGACCACCCATTTTGAAAGCTGTTCTAAAAGTGCCTGTATTTTAGGGATTTTGAAACATTAATACCTGTAAGAACAATAATTTATACTCTAACCTAGAATACACACACACACACACACACACACACACATATATATATATATATATATATATATATATATATATATATATACATACATACATACTGGGGTATAAATGAAATAAAATGTCTTATGAAAGACTTTCACAATGGACTCATTCCTATTCTCCCTCCCCTCTGCTCCTCTCCACTCCTCTCTTAGTGTATCTAATAATAATAAAAAATACTAGTTCTTAGTGTATTTAATAACAATAAAAAATACTAGTTCTAAGCAACAAAGTTCTTTTTTACTGGAAGTTACAAAAACATTTTACTATTATTTAAACATGGCTTTCTTAGTCTCAGTCCACAACCCTTGTTGTTATTTAAAATACTAAAAACAGGTTCCTTTCAGGGATGTGTCTAAGTCCATTCAGGCTGCTATAACAAAATACCACACTAGGTAACTTAGAAACAACATAAATTAATGCATTTCTCACACTTCTGGAGGCTGAGAAGTTCAAGTTCAACGTATCAGCGTGGTCAGGTGAAAGCACTTCCTTGTTCATAGCTAGTGACTTCCTGCTGTGTCCTCAGGGCACTAATTCCATTTGTGAGGGTTCCACCCTCATGACCTGAGCACCTCCCAAAGGCCCCATCTATTATACCATCTTCTTTGGGGGTTAGGATTTCAACATAAATTTTGGCGGAAAGCACAAACATTCACATCACAGAAGGATGCTTCTGCTGTTAAAAAAAAAAAAAAATAGCCTTTCCCATATTATTACCCAAGAAACTTGAAAACTGAGGACTTTAAATGACTTCAGGTTGATTACTTCGTGCTTCCTTCGTCATATGCCATTTTAAACCTCTCAATTCAATTCCTCTTTCCTGGGTGTACATGGCAAACATCACTGGCCTTGAGAGGAGCCGTAATGATCATGCCTGTCAGAGCTGCTGCCTGCTGTGGTCCTTTTACTAAAAGGCAAGGCCTTATTATTCTTTTTAAATTTAAATTTCTGCTATATTCTAAGATGTGAAACAATTATAAATGGTGTAAATTCATGTTTAAAAGTACATGCCATTTAAGTCTCTTATCACTGAAAATATTCCTTTTCTGTCACAAGCATATAGTTTATTCCCGTTGTCTTGCAATGAATTCTCCTCAGTGTCTTGGCCTGATGCTTATAAAAATCATCACAAAGCTGTTTCCGTATTGGCCATAGGGGATGGCGTGTTTGAATGCACCATCCGTCTCATTGCCACCACTCTTTTCCAGTGGCAGCAGGTTGAGCTTATGTCCCAATTCATCATTATTATTAACATATCCATGTGTGGGCATATGAATGGTGCCATGGGGATTTTACATAAATGTGAAAGGGTAGCCCATGCCTTTGAGGACATTAAAATAAAATTAAATCAGAGGCACTTACCATATGCAGTACCTAATCTGGTAATATGGTGACCATTTGCTGATGCACTATCCTGTATTTCCACAACATTACTGTTTGCAAATGATTCGAGCAACTCCTGCCAATATGTGCAAAAACAACTAAATGAAGAGCCTTTTTCAAAAATGTTCTCCCATTTCTGCTACCAAATTCATCCAGTAGAAATATCTCTTGGAGTAAGTGCCACTTGCCTACTGTGGAAAACACTATTTGGTGGCAATGTTGAAACATCCAATATAAATTACAGCCACTCACTGCAACAGAATCAAAGAACCCTATTTCCCTCTTCAAAATCAATAGATAAAAATGGTACTTGCACTAGGTATTTTTTCTTCATAAAGGAAAAATGACAATACATTTTGTTCCAGGGTAGTTCAGATATTTCTCAACTAGCAATGTGGTTTAATCCTCCATTTACCGGCTCAGGTGAAAGGGTCCTATTGCATCTCAAAGGCAAGAGGCAATATTTTTCACAAATAAATTTACCATCTAACTCAGTTGCCAATATTGTTTAAACTATCCTTCAGGAGGGGAGAAATAGAGAGCATTGCATTTCTGACAGTAAACATTCATGTATCTTTACCAAAATCTTTACTTCAAATCATGTATTCAAAGCTGAAGTGCTAAACATTTTAAAATGTTAGTTTATAGAGAGAATATTTCCCATTCATGAACTTATTTTAATAGATTTTTTTTTAAAAAAAACAAGTTTTAACATGGTCAGATTTTCCTTCTCAAAATTCTGTTTCTATTATTTTTACATCATGAATCAGTAATTTTAAAAGCCCTATAGTTGAAAATTTTCTGTTGAACAATGAAGGTTTACTCTGTATACATGTTGTCATGATTCTTTATTGGTCTTATTAAAAAACAATATATAGAAATGATTTTATTTAGTAAAAGCATACTTCTGTAGATTTTTGTGTTGCAAAAATTAGGCAAGCAATGGAACCCCACTGAACCATTCATATTAAATGCAGTTCAGTGGAACATATATGAATACACAAACAATTATAAGTTAGTATTGAGAACTACAGAGATCCACTGAAGCTCATCTAAGGAGTCAAGATTTAATATTTTAAGTTATTTTCTTATTTGTTTTAAAATCTAAGAAAATATCTAAACAGTGGGAAATACACAGACTTAATATTTTACAGTGACTTCCAGAGAGGCAAAAGAGGGTTTATGAAGAGCCAAGTGTTATGATTATCCTTAAGCAATAATTGAGTTAAAAGGGTAAATACATATTAATGCTTGTGTTACTGCTTACTTGACTGGATCTCTTCATTATACTACTGAGAATCATGTACTTAAAAACAATAGAAATAATAGCATCTGATTAACAATAAGCAGATCCATACTTTAAATATGTGTTAGGTAAATAAAGGACTTTGGATGACTAGAATCCCCATAAAATTTTCATAGCTAAAAGGAGCAAAAAGAAATGCACACATTTTAATGACTTTGTTTTGGATAGGCCAGTTTTGCTGATGTTAATGTATGTTTGCAGCCTACTGTAATTTCTATACCTTTCTGTATTTTTTAACTGTCTTGTACAAAAAGGAAAAAAAATAAACCAAGCAACTAGTTAAAGAGTAATGGGCATTCATATTCAGACAATTTGTATATTCTTAAAAATGTGTTTAATTACAACTGCTCCAATATTATCCCAGATTTTCAAAAGTTTTATTTTAAGTTTGAAGACTAGACAAGGTCATACTGATTTTACAACATCCTACATAATTTAAGTATATATACAAAGAAAAACAACAACATTGGAATATTACACAGCTTGAATGTTTGCAAAGGTTATTTGTGTATTAGTTATTTCTGTACTTACTGACACATCAGATGCCAGCAGTATTATATTTCATAATTTGCTGGCTAGCAAAGGTATAATCATTAGTACCCTAAGTCTTCAAAATTCACAATAGTCCTCATGAAGTCATTAGAAAGAGAAAGTCAATCCTTAAATTAATATTAGTGGCTATGATAAATGCTTTTAATAAGACATAGATACAATTGGAGATGTTTAAAATGTTAATTTCATAGATTATGAAATTACCATACTATAATTACTCAATGCGATGAATACGAAGGAATTCTGTGGATTATGCTTATGCAATTTTAGTTGTTTTAATGTGGATTTAAATCGAGTAAATTCAAATAATTTTTAAATTAAAAAAAAACTTCACTTTGATGTCACTGAAAGAGACATAAAAGCTACAGATCACTTCCCAATAATGAGTAACATTTCCATATGTCAAAATCCCTTCATTGTCATGAATTCTGAGTATCGTGGACAAATAAACATCCCATTCATGTGCTAGGTTGGTGAAGAGCATTTAAAGCAGCAGAGAGAAATGCACAAGCAAGAGAAATTCATTTCATTGTATTTCTAAAAGGTAACAAATATAATTTCAATAAATTCCCTTTGAAAACATTTGTTTAAAAAGCTATCAATAGAATTAAATCAAGAGTAGCATAGGAAGCCATGAATAATTTTGAAAAAGTAAGTCATTACAAAGAATTATAATTTTTAAAACATTTGGTAAAGAATGAATAATTATTCATCATTTATAAAGGAAAACATCTAGAAATGGGTGGGGCAGTAAAACTTTAAAGTAGAATAATTACTTAAGTCCAAAAATATACATATATGTGTATATATATATATATATATATGTATATTTTTGGACTTAAGTAATTATTTGCAACATGACTTTAAAATTTAGCAAATTAAAAATATTTAAGTTCTTAACTTTAAGGTTATCACTTACAAGCAATATTGAGGACACGACAATTTTGTTTTTGAAAGATTCTGAAAAATGGTCATTATTTCAGATGCTTCAAATCAACTGTATTAAGAGCCTTAAGTAGAAAGTCTATGGGCATGGGACAAACATGTGGCCAGACAGTCCTAATTTTGCTCTTATTAAAAATACCATTATGATTAACTTTCTCTTTAAATCCTTTACTCTAAGATCACTCCATATATACATCATTAAGAAATGCTAATAACACATGGACAGACTAGACAGTAACATTCTAGTGGCTTTGTTATGCAGCAAAAATTATAAAAGGAAAAAATAAAACTTAGGATTGTTGCACAGGACCTCAACATTTCATACACACACTGTACTTTCTTTTCCAGGACCCTTAATTTAAAGCCCCAATAATTCTGTGTCTAAGCCTTATAAAAGAAATAATTGCCAAGCTTATAAATTAGATATTGAGGACTTTTATGGAGGCAGTGTGAGCTTTAATTTGAGAAATGTGTCAATGAAACCTCCATTATCAATAACAAATTGTTATGATAATTGCTTATTTTTCAGGACCTTTGAAGCAAAATAAATAGAAATCAATTTTCATCTTGAAAATGGTTTACTACTTTGCCATTAGTAAGTACTTTTCTTCTCACAAATAACTACACAATGTGCTTTCCTGGGAAACCACCACCAGTTTCAAATCTTAATAGAATTCTGGTTTCACAGAAAGTGCAGAGATGAACAAAGAAATAATGAGTATGCTTGGCCAAGCTATGCAGCACTATGTTAACATTCATTTGTTAAAAACATTTTAAATAGACAAACAAAGGCTTCAGCATTCTATTATTTTAAAGTAAAGATGAGGCTATATAAATACCATGGAAGTGAAGATAAAAATTTTGGTTTAAAGAAACATAATACAACTTTGTTCTTGTTTATTTTCCAAAATGGTAACATTATTTTTTTTATAAATGAAGTATCTGGAATTTACATAGATATAGCCTCCTTCAAAAATAGACTTCATATTCAATCTACTTATATTAATTATGATCAATCTACCCATTTTCAATCCTGTCCCATATATAAACAATGATAGTTTTTTTAGGCAAATAATAGGAAAAAACTCAATTGGAAAAATATGAACTCATTTAGGCAATATACAATATAAAGAATATAAAATAGAACAAAGAAAGATAGCATGATGTCTAATTAGAAAAAGTAAAATGAGAATTATAATATCGATTAGTACTGCGTTGTTACAAATTCTTCAATATTCTGTTATAAACACTGACAGTGTTTGGTAGGCACAGGGAAACAATTAGAATAATGTAGAGTCACTACAGAAAGAAAAGAAAAACTTATTGCTAACATTGTAGTATTCCTTTGATAAGAACTGGTTGTGCATTGATGATAAAAGCTCTATCAACTCTTGCTTTTACTTGATAACTATGAGATTTTTTAATCTTGCTACTTTCTTTCCCTAATATATTTCAACCATTGTGAATAATTCTGGAAACTGAGAGAAAAAGTAATTCACTGTTAATGTGATGTTGCTTAAGAAATTTAAATAATAAAAATCAAATTAAAGCCATTTGAAAAGGCAGGCTTAGACCTCCTTAAAAAGACAGTTTGCGGCCTACCGTAATTTGAGCACTTTTTCACGAAAAACCCCATTCAGTTTCCTACAGATTTAGCACAGTTCACTCCATGGAGATAGAGAGGAGGGGGACAGAGAGGACGGTGGTGGGGTGTGGGTCTCCTCACTCCTGCTCTGTGCAGCCCAGCAGCTCGGACCGCAGCGTGATCCTCCCATACCAGGACCAAGGAAGGATCCGTATGTGCCGCGCGTGGATCGGAGGGTCGATGACGTTTTTCCTGTGGGTGTCATTGTCAAAATTGCCCTGGAACACCTGGTAAAGGAGAGTGAAGAACATCAATCATATAGCTTCTTCTTGGGAATTACTTTTATTATTTTCTTATTTGGAATTTTTTTTTTTTACTCAAATGTGAGATTTGATAACTAATCATGTTATGTTTTTAAAAACATATTGCAGATTCTTTCTTTTTCTTTTTAAAAAAAATGTTATTGTTGAAAGTATTACATATGGCCCCCTCTTTCCCTCATTCTAGCCCCATTCTAGTCCCCTCCCCCACAACCTCCCAATCCCAGGCCTTCACCACCCTGTTGTCTGTGTCCACCGGTTATTCACATGTGCATACAAGTTCTTTGGTTGATCCCTTCCTACCCACCCATTCCTGTCTCTCAAAGCCCAGCCCAACTGCAGCTTCTTTTTAATGATCATTTTAAAATTGTCAATCTTTAAAGAGTTAAATAAGACAAAAAAAATTTTTGTGTTACGCGGGAATATTTGTTGATCTATCATTTTATCTGCCTATCAGTTTTTAAAAATACAACACATATTTATTTTTTTGCTTTTATCACGGAGTGCTGCTGGTTAGGCAGTTTGTGCTAAAAGTGCTCTCTTTGAAGAGGTGACGCAGAGATCCAGATTGCTTGCAAATTTCAGCCACATCTGAAACACGTGGCCTCCACGCTCACAGAGGACAAGACGGGAGAGGGTTGCTAGATTGTGCAGGATATTGGAAAGAGCAAGGTATGGAAACAGCTGGCATCATTTCTGGATACATCTCATTGGCCTTAATCAGTTATTAAGGCCAATGAGATGGGAGAGCCCAACTGAAAAGGGGGGAGCAGAGAGGAGAACATGGATGTTTGATGAACACAAGTTTCTATCACAGTGTCTTTTTGCTCCCTTCTTCACAGAGAGCAAGATTAATCCATCTTCAAGAGAGACAACCTAATCAGTGATTTTTTTGAACTACACTTTTATTTCTTTGCTTCTCTATTAATTCCTGGATCCATACAATACTGTTGTGATTACCAGGGCCCATATGCTCTTAGATATTGCCATTACATGACTATTCTCCTTTTCCCCCCATTGTTTCAAACCCTTTTGAGCATTTTTCTCCCAAGAGACCTTCATAATAACTTTGACAAGTGTCTGCTTCACAATAAATGAATCAATACTATGACCCTGCCCTGGCCAGGTGGCTCAGTTGGTTGGACCATTGTCCCATACACCAAAAGGTTGGGAATTTGATTCCCCATCAAGGCACATACTGAGATTGGGGGTTCAATCCCTGGTCAGAGCATGTACAGGAGGCAATAGATTGATGTTTCTCTCTAAAAAAACCCAATAAAATGTTCTCTGATGGGGATCAAAATATATTTTTAAAAAAACGGTGACATTAGAATCCTGATAAGAATGGCATAAAATGATACATTACTTTTGGAGAAATTTATGCATCTACAATGTTTAATCTTAAAGATTTTGCCATTTTAAACCATGGATTCTGGACATTTATTATTTAAGTATTTCTAACTTTTGTATTTATACTTTTGGTTTAGAGCTATTAGGATAGTAAAAATCACTTCAAGGTTTCCCTTTTAACATTATGAGGCATTTTATAATGAGAAGACAATTTCATTTCTTATTTGAGATCAAAACATCAATATACAGCTAAAGGGAGACCTGAAAGTAAAATTTCCCTAAAGCAGGGGGAAAAACCCTCCAGCATTGCATGACAATATTTAGCCCATATTTTTGAACAGCCTAAAACTAAAGGGAATGTTTTAAAAACAGCCTTTTATTATCACTTGGTTCAGCCCCACATGATCAAAAAGGTTTCCTGGAAAGAAAAAAAATAAAGATATTCTTCTCTAAAGCATTAGACAGCATGACACTGATTAATCGAAGCAACAGACAACATGGGGTAATCTCTCTGCTGGTTTCATGGAAAGATTATGAGGGGAAACACAAGTGCCACTGACATCTGGTGGGAGAGTGATTTTTCAACTTGACACCAAATGTATCTCAAAGGCTATTTTTGAAAAAATATTTGCTGAAGAAGAGAATACTGAGCTATGCCGCATGGAGAGTGCATTCTCCTGGCATATCTGAATTCACAGTCATATAATAAAAATTTCATCTTCAGCAATGCTCTGGCTTGCATTGACCAAGGAGGAATTAGCTATGGATTATTATAAAATATGTTACTAACTAACAGTGCCTCTGCTAGCACAAGTTCACATGTACAGGACATACCATACAAACACTTAACCAAATCTTGAGAGGTTGTCATTTCTCTCTGACATATGATATTGGATTCAAATGCTTCACTGACACTGTGGTGTTACAATTTAATATAAAAGCTAAAATCCAATTTCATAGCCCTGCTAGAGATATTAATGTATATCTTTGGGATTAACAGAGTTTAAATTCATGAACTTTCATAAAAAAATCTATGATAATTTAAAACATAGCCTTATGTCACTTGTTGGGAAGGAAATAATGGGAAGAAATAATCTTCTTTACATTGCTGGTCTTCAGCATACGTTTCCATAAGAAACTATCAACTTACAAAGCAATAGTCCGCTTATTACCTACTAGAGGCCCAGTGCACAAAATTCATGCATGCATGGGGGGGGGGGGGGCGTTCCTCAGCCCAGCCTGCACCCTCTCCAATCTGGGACCCCTTGAGCGATGTCTGACTGCACGTTTAGGATCAGGCTTAAACGGGCAGTCAGACATCCCTCTCACAATCCAGTACTACTGGCTCCCAACCACTCATCTGCCTAACTGCCTGTTTGCCCCTAACTGCTTCTGCCTGCCAGTCTGAACACCACCTAACCACTCCCCTGTCAGCCTGATCAATACCTAACTGCTCCCCTGCTGGCCTGATTGTCCTTAACTGCCCTCCCTTGCCAGCCTGTTACCCCCCAACTGCCCTCCCCTACAGGCCTGATCCCTTCCATCTTCCTTCCCCTGCAGGCTTTGTCCCTCCCAATTGCCCTCCGCTGCTGGCATGATCGCCTACAACTGCCCCCCCCCCCCCCCTTCTGGCCATCTTGTGGGGGCCATCTTGTGTCCAGATGGGGGTGGCCATCTTTGGTCACCTGAGGGCAGCCATCTTGTGAGTTGGAGTGATGGTTAATTTGCATATTACCTCTTTAATTATATAGGATATTAATTTCTTTATCATGGAGAATATATAGAGAAATGGCATTACCTCTGAAACTGCACAGAGCTAGGTATTTTTGATTTATTGTATAAAAGTCATAAATATTTGCATGCTCATTAAAAAAAAAAATTAAATGAAGTTTCCTAAAACAGGATGATTTACAACCAAAATGTCCATAGAAAAACAGCCAAAATTTACATTGGAATCACCCAAACTGGGATCTAAAATTTCTGAAAATACAGTCTTATTTTCAGAGTTCTCTCAGTAATGACACAGCACGGAACACAAAGCACACATTTGCAAATTCCAGCATGACATCTTGTACTTGCTGTGCAAACATGTGGCTCATATGCTGTTTTCTTGTCTCTAACACTGGGAAGAGCCTGCTTAAGAATGCTATCTCAATGTTTCACCTGGCCCAAAATGCAAATTCAGCATTTTTAGTTAGCTTCATGAACTCTAAGAATTCTAGAAGAGTGCTTTCACATACACACTTTAGAGATTTAAGCACCTTGATTGAAATCAAGCCTGTGATGGCTGATGGAGAACCTTAAATCTCCATATAGCAGAGAAAACATTAGACTTTAGTTGTGAGAAAGTGGCTTTTATTGAGAAGTTTTTAAAAGGAATTTGCAGAAGTTTCAGTTTCAGGAGACTTAATTAGCTGATGACAAGTGTGCTGATATATTCAAACATGTTAATGCTCAGAAGTCTCTTAGGCTTAAACCAACATATGGGGTCTCAAGAAAAAAGCACTCAAGGTATTTTGGAGAGGTTTGCATAATTACAACCTAGGAGTATATAGGAGAAAATGTATCTGCCTCAATGTGACTGAAATCTTGAATTTTGTTTTCTAATATCAACTCTACTCATTAAAATTCAAATCAGATTCAAGTGAGGATTCAAATCTCAATGCACAGAGACTATTGGATAAAATTTAATATTCCAGCAACACTTAATATTTTTATAAGATGAGATTTGTCATTCTTTGTTAGAGACAATAGTATATTAAGGCCAGAGTAGATGTCATCAATAGGAGGTACCAAGGATCTTGGAGGTAGGCAGTATCTTCCATAACAAAGTCCTGGAACTGGGCATATCTCAGCTTCTCTTAGCAGTCATGTATTATGACTCTGCCTTCCACAAATATCCAGAAAACCTTTGGGGAATTTTTTGCATATTCTATTTAACTAGCAGTACTTCTGGTTTATGAAGATGTAATTCTTTCCACTTGTCCTCAACTTTAGTCATTAAAAGTTTTAAAGAGAATCCCATTGTTCTAAGCTTTTGGAATTTACTTCATATCCTACCTTGTAAGCTGTTTTTAACAGCCTCCCTGAGCTCTGCAAGGCTAACAAGTCAGTGTTTTAGCAAGGTGTCCAGTGGCTATCAGTTCATCCCTCTGACCTTTAGGTCACCCTCTCTACATTTCAGTACTTCTTTTCTGATATGTGGAGACTAAAACCATGTGTGGGATTCCAGATACTAAAGAAATAAATGGGTTAAATAAAGCTTTCTCAAGTTTTCTGTATTTGCATTTGCCTTGTTAATAGTTTCAAACAAAACTGTTGGCTTTATTGACTGATGGCCTTAAGAGAGAGAGAAAGGACAAAGATGAAAAATCCATTTTTCTAGCACAGCACTGTGTGTGTGTGTGTGTTGGGGGGGGGGGGGGAGGGAGCAGGGAAGTGTAAAAGCTAAGAATTCTTTATTTAGCATACATAATTTCAATTACGTATCCTCTTCGTCTGGAATGCTTATAAAGAAGTTAGAAGAGAACAATATGATTCCCAAGAAACTGTTTTTATTTAATTCTACCCATAAATGGAAGAAACAGACTTGGAAGAGAAGGCATAGCACCAAATTCCCTCTCCATTTAGAAAATGGAACTGTCCACCTATCTGTAGTAAGCTCAATTTATCAGGGCAGGTGTGTATTTATACACTTCAAAAGCCTGCCTATCTATTGGCCTGGAATATGTCTCTTCTTAAGTTCCATCTACTGTTCTGAGTGCTATATTCTTAATGAGTATAGAAATCTAGTTATCCAAAAGAAACAAACAAACAAACAAACAAACAAAAAAACATACTCCACATCACTTTTTACATATTTAATAATAACTAACACAAACCTTTTGAATTCAAATTCAAGGGTAAACATTCATGGTTCTTTAAAAAACTTTCTCAGGCAAGTTTCAAACTTACCTTGATTTCATTCCATTGGTTTCCCTCTGGTTTAACTATAACTTGATTAAACTGTGGTATTTGTTTGGTCACAGTATGCAGTGGCTCAAAAGAGTACACCTTTGTTGCAGATACAATTTTTCTATCAATGCAGCTTAAGATTTAAAACTATTATACTACATTTTGGGTCATGACTAATTGATTTATGGTCAAATAAACTCTGAACTTTTTCAGAAAATTTCTCTAAAGCCAGGATTTGTCCTAATTTTTTTTACTATAAAATAGGTTTATAGTAGATGTAGAAATTTGTATTTATCTCCATTTCATTTTAGCTTATTGAATTTATGGCATTTTAAAATAGTAATTCCTAGTTAAAATTATGATGTATTTAAAAAGTAGTGGAAATTTAGTGGACATTAGGATTTAAGTATCTATTTCATAAAGTAACCATTTCTGTATTATGTAAGTATAAAATCTGATTTTTTGTGGTTTCATAAAGGACCTATACTTACTAGTTTATAGTTCAGCATCATAAAATTCATTTTTATGTACTTAGTATCAGCATTCCTTGAATTTTTTAAATTGTCAAATATTTCTAATATAGCTTGAATCAATGTTTTAAGTGACTTAATTCCTTAAATTTTCACAGAATAATTATGCACAAATAGTATTAAACATAATATTTATCCATTTGGATAGGGTTTATACGAGAGACTTCATTTTCTTATGATTCTATGATTAGATTGTCAATATATTTTAGGCCAAGCTGCAATTTAACTTATACCTACTTTACCTTATCTTGGAGCATTTAAAAAACAAAGCTTTTATTTAAAAAATAAAATTAAAAAATTATTTTTAAATATATGTAAATTATTTTTTAAGGAAGTTTCTGTTAGTTGTATAAAATGGGGGGGGGAAGAGGACATATGTAATACTTTCAATAATAAAGATTTAAAAAATTCTTATTGGCAGTTTCACATGTGTGAAACTTCTGTTACTAATTGGATATAAAAAGTTTGAAAACAAAGTTTGATTCTTTTAGCTGACATAGACTCTAGCTATTTTCAGTGAATTCAATTTTCTAGGAAAATTTACTAGCATCCTGAAGCCATTTCATGATTGAATGGCTAGTATATCATTCTTGATGGTTTTCTCTACAATCAATTCCACTAAACCAATGAAACTGTAACAAAATTAGTCTAAATATAAGTATGTCCTTTCAGATGTAATAAGGAAACAAGAAATCAGTTTTCAGGTAAATTCCAATATTCTAGGAAATGTTCCTTGGAAAATAGTGCCTATAGAGAAGAGAATTGCATTCTAAGACATATCCCCAAAAAACAAACAAACAAACAGAAAATCCTGAAAGACTATTGTTGGAGATAGTAGATTGTATTAACAAGAGTCTATATTGATCACCAGCCTGCAGAAGAATGAGTTGGGGGTGAGCCATCACTATCGGACACCCCAACAATGCTGCAGCAAAAATCCTCAGCAGCACAGAGGGTCGGGGAGCTGTCACAGTGGCTTCCAACCCAAAGCATCTTGAGTGGCACTGCTGCCCTGCAAAAGTGCTGATGAAGTAAGGCCACACTGAAACAATGTGTTAGCAGGTGAAAATTTCTGCATAGTTCAAGATGTGTCAAATCGAGTTTAGTCACAGCATCTGCAGATACATGTCATTCCAGTGAGCAGTGTATAGTTCATACAACTTTGTGTCATAAAAGACTAACCTTACCCATAGGGATCTTTGACCTTTGTCTTCAGCTACTGGGAAAAAAATGAACTCCCTTGGAAAGTCCTATAAGAGCATCTCTGTTTATGTGGGGGCTTTAGGCCACACTAGTGTCCACGCCAACAATGTGAGTTATGATGGGGCCTTTGGACCAGTGCCAGTGCTGGAGGGTCTGGAGACTAAAGTCAGCCGTGGAAGCATTTAACCATGTCTAGGTGACTGAGCTCCAATAAACATTCCGCACATCAGGGCTGAGTGAGTTTCCCTGGTTGGCAGCACTGTCCCGGACTTTACGGAGAGAGAACAGAAAGCTCAAGCCTTGACCTTTTCTGGACTCGGCTCCACATGCTGGGCTAATTTTTATCTGAAACCTGTCGCTGTCATGAAGTGTAACTCTGAGTGTAGTTTAAATAAGTTCTGGGAGTCCTTCTAGGGAATTATCCAGCCTGAAGTGGTCTTAGGGACCTCTGAACCTGCAATTGGTGTCAGAAAGGAGTGGGAATGTGGACTTCCAAACTTTGCAATCAGTAATTAATGTTGCAAGGTTAGTGGACTTTTTATATTTGTAATATTGACTAGTCTGAAAAGGGTCCTTAGTTGTCTGAAAGGATTGTGTCCAAAACTTTCTCATATCTTGTGCCATACTTGTGCCAAGATTAGTTATATCTCAGTCTTTTCTTATTCTTTGATTAAATCCTGTCTTCACAACCTATTGCAATATATTTATTGTAGTCCTAGAATATACTGTCTACATTTTCTTCTCATTGGTTCTATTCTATTTTTACTTGCTCTTGTTTCTATTTTCTGGATAGTATGTATTTTCATTGACATAAACTTAATAAATATATCAAACAACTAGTATTACTTGTGCTGTTTCATATTTTAGTAACAAAACAATTCCACATCTTTATTCTCCTATATTTCTTTAATGTCATTTTTTGCAAAGGCTTACCCATTCTTTGGGGAATATTACTTTGGCCATCTACTGAGGATTAATTTAAGATCAGAGAAACTGCAGTCAGGTTTTCTGAAAGCTGTAGAGCATGGTGACATATATAAATAATTCTGCCTCATATTTCATATTGGATGCCAATTTTTCTGTATTCCTTTCAAAATGTTGTTTTGTTTCTAAGCCTTTTAAAAGTCTGGATGGTCCCTGGTTGCTTCATAGATTTCTTAGCTTTCCAAGCTCCCTCAATGAAATTAAATAAAGCTTTCAAACTACCCATCCAAGGATTTACCTTCAAAGGTCCAATTATAGAACATTTTTGTTTGATGGGGAAGTGAAAAAAAAAACACATGGAGAGACAAGTTCCATGTCTTTCTTCCACCGGCATATGAATCATTTCCAACCACTGAAATTAATATATGGGTTCTCTGAGAAAATTGTTTCCACTCCCATTGTTGCTCTCAGGAGATGTCTAGTGACTCTGAAAAGGGCTCTCTTTTGTTATTATGTAAAAATTTAGGTCTCTGGCTTAAGGGAATGCTACATTTCGCTGAACTGATCTGGATTTGCTTCATGCTTCGACTGTATATAAATCTTTGATTATATTCCAAGATATTTTTAGTTAGCCACAAATTTGATGTTCACTTAGGATTCTTGCAGTACTATTTTGCAATCTATTGTACTTTGTGTTAGATTTTTTTCTCTTTAAAATGCACCAATGAGATATTTTAAATATAATTGGCCTCAAATGCAAATACTATGTTGTATTTTTTTCTACACTGGCTATAACGGGTCATTTATTACTGTTTAAATTGCCACATGTTCTCTGTTATTTTCCTGTAATTCATGTGAAAGCTAGTTGGCTGCTATACAATTCTGGATTGGTAAAGAGAGCTGTAATCTCTTTCTAAAATTCATGCTTTCCTGGTCTCTCAGGGGGTTGATGTGTTGAGAAAGAGGAGGAAATGGCACATCTTTGGGACTATTTTTGAGAACTTGTAACTTCTGGCCTCACATAGAAGGGGTCAGCTGACCCAGACAGAGATGAGATTAAGGGTCTACCTCTGTACAGTCACACCAACTCCTCTGTTACTGGCAAGCTGGCATAGGTTACATTTGCAATTTCCCAGTCCAGTGTGAGAGCGATAAGTTGAGCCAAGGATTTGCTAAAATACAACCCGGTCAGGTGAAAGTGGGAAGGGACTGGGGACAGAGCAGCCACCTCCATTCCGTCTGTGGTTTTCTTTCATAACCTGGACTCCAGGGAACTGGAGACCTGGCAGCTTCCTAGGAAGAGCCAGAAGAGCCTCCCTGGGAAATTCACATGACTTTTGTTATTGGTCGTTGACTCTGGAAAATCACCCGGAGAAAAATCAAAGCAGGAGACGTTAACTCCGTCGACTGTTATCTTCCTTTTTCTAGCTAGCTGGCATTTAGAATGCTCAGTCTAAAAGCCAGTAGGTGGGACACACCACCATATTTAACTCCTTTTGTGATGAAAGTTTCCTTAAGTTAACAGAAATATCCTAGGAAATATATCACATAGGATGACTGCCTGTAAAGATTTATGGAACATAAAACATGTCATCTAAACTGTGGCTATATATTTACACTACCTGTCCTCTAGCGCTCCGATTTTAACTGCCATGAGAAACATTCCTGCAGAAAATTTAGAACCGGAAAATCATCTTCTTATCAAAGGTATCCCCAGTAGATATTACCAAGTGTTGTCAGAAACTAAGAGCATCTACCTTTTTTTTTTTTTTGTCTAACATCAGAAATGCAAAAATGCCTTACCTTTTTTCTAAAAAGTACAGGGTAGCCTGCCTCTCTTACAGAAGTCCAGAGTTCACCTCTTAGAATTTCCTAAATCGCACCCAGAATTTGCATTTTATCAGAATAATCTATAGTCTGACTCTGGCCCTCCATAGCAGATATGCAGACGATGGTGCAGTAGAAAAATCAGTGCCTGACATTTCTCATCCCACATTAAGAACCTTTTGTCACTCCACATCTCTGAAGGGTTTCATACTGTCTTGGTCAGAAATGACTCAGTACAGAGATATATTTATGATGAGCACAGCAGTGATTTAAGCATTTGGAATATGTCTCTACCAAACTGGTGCTGAGGAGAAAAGAGTTTCAGAGAGTGTCAGAAGATAATCCTGGAGATGAGTGATGAAGCAGCAGAGGGAGAATTCATAGCTGAAACAGTGTGTGTGTGTGTGTGTGTGTGTGTGTGTGTGTGTGTGTGTGTGTGTATACACCTTGGCATGAAGAAAGACTTTCTCCTTTATCCTCTGTTCTTCTGTGAGACCATTTAACCCCACTGGAAGATCTAGGAGATCTTTAATGGAAACGAGGTTGTAAAATATGAGATACACATTTGCTAAAAATTATTCATTGGCTATCTGAAACTCATATTTAAAGGGCACCCTTTATTTTATTTGCTGACTTTGACAACCCTATGTGAAGAACATAAGGAATCCTTGCCTGAGCTGAGCAGGTGCAAACTCTGCTTTGGTCTGAGCTGAATTCTGGATGATTTTGTCTCAAATATTTGAGGGTATACTGATTATTAAAATATACTTGCTATCAGGAGGGAAACATCAACTTTGCTATTACTTATAGATATTGGTGAACTACCGAAAATAAGAAATGGAAGTGCTATTTTGCTAGGTGAAAGTAATATTATTTTCACTCTTATGAAAAATATCTTCCTTTAGTATTAACAATTTAATATTTCATTTATCTGAACAAAATTAAGTTTGTTTCTCACTTTAATGGAGAGCTGGAAGTTAATTCCTGTGTTCACTCATCTCAGGTTTGGTCACCTGTTCACAGCTACAGAAAAACTGCAGGGGAGGGGAGTGTCCCTTCATGCAGGTTTAATCACTGGATTCATCTATTATTTTTCAAAGTAATCTTTTATCAGTTTTTCATTTCAAGTTATACCAGAAACTTTGTAATGATGAGAAATGTAATGCCTTTTTCATAAGATCCCTGAGGGACTTAATACAAATGTGTATCTCAAGAGCACTCCGTGCATCCTAATGCAATTTTACTCTGAGATCCAATAAAAGGAACTACATCAGAATCACTGCAGTGGGTCACTTTAGAGGGCGTGACGAGAGTTAGAAATCTTGTTATAGTTTCTGATAAACATGGAACTATGCAAGTATCTTTTAGTGTTTTGTGGGGTTTTTTAGATTTAAACTATAGAAAAGTAGAAAAGAGTGGGATATTAATTCATTTTGAAAGTGGTAAAGACTTCTAATTGCTCAACATACTGCAGCTGATGTGATGGGGGATAGTAAAAATGGCATGTGCACCATGTAGAATTAGTGTTCTTGAAAGGCTCCTTGTACCTTCAAAATAATATTATATCAAAAAGTCAAAATATTAGTAGCATGGAATTTTACTTAGAAATGAATTATTGATAGATTAATATTTTTGCTGTATTCTAGCAAATAGTCAATGTATAGTTTCAAGTACTAAAGTAATGACATTGATTCTATCTTATTCATATTGATCAAGTACTCTTTTTCTTGGCAGGACAGATGACTACTAGATTACCATTAAATATGACATTGTCATTTTTCAAACAAAAATATTGACAATTTTTCTTAGATAAGTTCTTTATTGGGTTTATTAGAGCCACTTAGTAAATGATAAAATACTTGAATTTTAAACCATTTATTAAAGTTTTATTTCTTGACCATTGCAAATATATCAACAATCAATTTTTTTTAATGTGTTAACAGTCTGCATAGTATCCTATTTGGTCTAACACTTGATGGGTCACTCACAGTAGTTATACAAGGATGATCTAAATAAGATAATGAGTAATTCTTTTCTATTGAGGAATATTATTGTTATATGATTGTGCCTGATAATATATAAATCAATAATAAATGTGAGATATTTAGAATTTTCAGTGCAGAAATTTTTATTAATTTCTAATGAGTGGTGGCTGATTAGGAACACAAAACTGAGAAAAGTTTAAGACTTCCAGCATTTAAGCATTGGGAAGTTAAGGCCCCAAAGCATATAATAATAAAAATGTTATACACTATTATATACACAGTCTTGTGTTTTTCACACATATTTTTTTTTCATTCATGCAGAACATCAGTTAACTTTAAAAAAAACCTACATGTTTTCACATTTTAGGTAGCTTATCATATTTTTTTTTTAAATAAAGGTGTTCTGGGTTTTTGGGACATAAAGTAATGCAAAGAAGAAACACATATTGATTATTCATTGTATTTCCTACATTGTTTTGCCTTTTCTCCATATACTTATTGAGAATGATGTTTCATAGCATCTGTGCTGGGATGTTATCTTCACTAAATATGAATCATAAGGGCAATCAACCCCCAAATTGTTGAGTTTTGTGGATTTTGTGCTTGATATTAACTTTTTTTTTCTACTACCTGATTGTGTGTCCTTAAACAAGCACTTTAATTTTGTCTTAAATAAAGATTTAAAAAATCCAAATACCACCTAAGAAATGTAAAGGTTTCATTGGCCAAAATTAACCATATATTTCACTTTGCTAATCTTTAATATTATAGACTATAAAATAACATACAAAAAATCTCCTTTGCAACTTTAAAATCAATCCGTGAAGAAAGACAAGTAGTTTTATATTGCTATTTCCACATAAACCAAGTGACTTCTTAAGTTTAATAAGCTCCTTAACATACAATGGCCTCTGATTGTTCCTATAGCTAGTCTGTCACGTTAGATTATCTTTTATTTTTACCACGTAGCTAGTTACTTGGTTCTTCAATTGTAATTATTTAAGCCACTAACCCTCTCCAACCCATAAACCCACTTCCTATTCCTCTCTTCCTCTCCTGCTCTTAAATCCTCCTTTATGCTAGGTTCAGGAACAAACATCCTTAGGTAGGCAAGACACGTGTAGCTCATGTTAAACATGACAATGGAAAGACAGACCTGTCTATTTGCCTCTGAAGTTGCACCCAGTTTTTTGCCTTGTTTTGGACCCCAAACCCCCACTTCACAACTGATTCTGATAAGAGTCTCCATCATGTTGCTCTCTGTGCACCTTAACTACTGTCACTCTGCTCACTGGTGACAATAAGCTACTTTGCAAATTTAAATTTGTTCAATGTGGTTATCCTTTCCCAATCCAGCAGGCAGATCCAGAACTGCAAACAACTTCCACTTTGCTGTGTCAATTCTATACTGGAATATTTCCTGAGTTTGTGGCCTTGTTGCTCAGAGACCTTGGCAAAATTTACAGAGATTCCGTTCTTTTTTTGGCAGGAGCAAACATTGCCAATGCTAAATGAGGGCTTATAGGATTTCCTTGAGTTTTGTAATTGGCATATTATATGTTTTATGGAAATAATTGAGCCTCTTTATTTACATTGTTTCAATAAATATTTTGTTTCTGCAAGAGACTTCCATTCAGTCTTAAAGAACACCATTTTTTAAATCTTTAATTCTATGTAATTTTTATGGCACTAAAAATGGAATCATATTAATTATTATTATCTCCCTCTCTCCACTCCTGGGCAGATTTACAGTTGTGAGTATATAAAACACAGAGTTTATTGTTGTATTGTTATTTATTAGTTATTGTATTATTTTCCCTACAAACAATTATAAACCTACTTTTGCCCCACCCTACAACTTAATATTAAAAAGGGTCAGCTCATCATTAAACTTTACATTATGTTAAAATAGCAGCCTTCTCAGGTGATATCTGGAGTTTGAAAATACCACCATATTTATGTAAATATAGGCAATTTTGCATTCCTCACACCAACTATTTCCTAGTCAGGTCCCATAATGTTGAATTACAACAAGGAAAAAAAGCAGATAAAAATTCTAAATAACTGTGATGCCAGATGGTGGTTGTTTAAATAAGACTGTCCTTATTTTTAGAAAACAAACTATATCCTCATCTTTTTAACTTAGTTCTAATTAATTCACTCATCAAATACCTCAATAAGCACTCTACTGTGGCTACATATAAACCTCCATCATGTAAAGGCACAACTCACTTGCTATTTTTGAGGTTGAGTGTTTTGTGCAGCCAAGTAGTTACTGAAAATAGCTTTCAGAAAAGCAGCTACTTTCCTTCCCTCCCTGCCTTTATGCAAAGCAGTAACAGGGCTCTGAGTGCACGAAACTCTTGATCTCCATGCGAGACGAAGAGAATCTCTCTTTGCTCCTGCAGCTCAAAAACTGGGGGCTGCTCCCCCTTGCAAGGCTAATTCACCCTTTCGTTTTCCTCCTGCTAGCATGCTCCTCAGTGGTTGCCGCTGAAGATTCCACCTGTTTCCCTCCAAAGGGCTTCTGCAGGCTTTAAACTTCTGAGCCAGGTCAAACTTCAAAAGAAGAGCATGGCTGTTGACTACTGCATCCATGTCTCCTCAGTCTGCCTCACTGATGAGCTGGACTTCCCAGGCTTTAAATATTCAATTTTAATTTCAGCTAATGGAGGGTGCCAACTTCTGCAGGAGTGAAAGGATGCCGTGTAGTTACTGTCCAATTTGAATATGTCCTCCAATACACATTCTGGAAGCTTTATTAATGAGAATTGTTACTTGCTGCTTGTTTTGCACATTAATGTTGAGAAAACTAAGGAAGTCTCGAAGGACCAGAAATTCTGTTTTCCCATTGGAGAGTCATGGACTTTTATGAAATGGACATAACCTATGCTTTACTTCTTTCCCAAAGTTGTGTTATCAGATAGTACACTGGGGAGGTTATGTACTGATTCTTCAAAATAAGCTGACTTGAAAACAAAGTCCTTCCACCTGTGTTGAGCTCCTCCTTAGATTGGGAGTTTTGGAGGCTCTGTGTCATGCTGAGATCCTTTTCCCCATACATCTGGCCTAGAGTAGACAACGAGTTAGGAATCTGTGTTCCTAACTCGTTAAATCTATTATCAAAATTTAAAATTTATTGGAAACTAATACGTGTTTACCTTCTAGTGTTCATAAGAGAATTGACAAGCTTATTAAAATCTACACTTACTTTGGAGACATTGATTCATACTGACTTCTATTGGCAAATTAGAGGCCAACCAAAGTTCTAATGAATTAGAATATATTCCATTTTTACTTGGAAAAATTCAAAATTAACACGTAGTTTCAAAAACTGACTTTTGACTTTGGTGTCAATTAGAGTCATCTTTTTTACTTGCTTATTATTCACATTGGCTGGGACCTCTGTAAACATTTAGATTCCTAGCTCATCCCCAGAGCAGAGGCAGGACCCAGCAATCTTTATTTCTTCATAAACTCTCTCACCAGTGTTATGATCAGATGTTTTTGGTAACAACTAAATTAGAGAGTTCACCAAGGTATTGTAGACTGTACTTGATGAATATGTGTCGTTAATCTTTAAGGTCCAACAAAATCTTATTGGAAATAGGGTTTTGGATTTTCTTTTATAGAGAATCCAGAGTAAAGCTGCAATGTTTTTGACTTGTGCTTTTACAAATCCTGTATAATTTTCCAGGGAGAGAGACAAAATAAAATATTAGAAGCTTCATTTTCCCCCCAAAGATGAAAGCTCCCAAAATGTGAATTCAGGTTTACTTAAGCACTATGATATTATGACTAATATACTGGATGAAAAAATACATCTTAATTTGTACTGTTTCCATATAAGTACTCTTCCTGAAATTTATTATTGTTTTTACTTTGGCTTATAGCCTTAAAATTAAATACTGAAAGTGTCTGTGAAATTTTGCAATTTTCCTGCTAACTGAAATAAAAACAGCTCCAAAAGTATAAAACAAATGTCACTTTCATGAGAGCAAAGGAACATTTGACTTTCAAATAAAAAAATGTATCTGAGTCCATGTTGTAGAGAAATATAAATGTTGGTTAAATGTTATAAAATACATATTGTAGACTAGAAAAATTAAGAATGAAGGGACTGTGATGAGACTGTTATCATGTGCTCAATTATAAAAGGTTTAATGTGGAATTTTGTAAAAAAAAAAAAAAAAAGAATACTGAAGTTAACTATGATTTTTATAAATGCTCTGAGAGTGTAGTGAAAACCTGAATCTAAATGAAGAGAACAAAGCATTAATTTTTTTTCCAATTGACTATTGTTGTGCAAATACACACACACACACACTCATACATATATTTAGACATGCCTATGCACATATATAATTTTCCTTGGCATTGCTTTCCTGAGGCTTAGTCAGCTATGACTAATGAAAAACAGAAAAGGCATTCATACATTTTAAAAAGTTAATTTACGCCACTTACAGTAAATCTAAAATATTGCTATTATGTTAATATTGTTTTGCTGAAATAATAAATCTTATTTCTGGGTCTATATTAGATTCCATACACATACTCCAAAAATATATTAGAGCCAGCAGTCTAAAACAACAACAATAACAACAAACAGAAAGGCACAAAAAAAGGAATTAGAAAACTCTGTAAATATTTCCTTTAGAAATGTGCATCAATAAAATATTTCACAGGCACATATTTTTCCCTGAAACATTCAGTTCACTTATTATATTTATTAGGACAAAAACTTGTAGTTAAATTTTCACTTGTAAAGAATAAGGACATTTTTCCCTTATGGAAAGTAACCATGGAAAACAAGACATAAATAATACTAAGAGTCAATAGGAATTGGCTTGTTGGAGTTTAGAAAAATTAATTGCTAAGTTGTGTAGGGCCTCTCTAAAGAAAATGAGCACATCTATAGAGGATATATGAAATTATAAGTAAAATACCTAGTAATAATAGTCATGGAAACAAGAAAGCAAAATAGTAATTTGAATATATAAAAGATATCTATATATATAAATGCCAAGCAACCAGAACACTAGAATGACCAGTCACTATGACACACATTGTGGCCAGCCAACTTGCCTGGTCAGGGGGTGGCCCCTTCCTCAAGCTGGCTTTGGCTAAATCAGGGGTGGGGCCAGCCAGACCCCACCTGTGGACAAATTCATGCACTAGGCTACTAGTATGTGTGTACACACACACACACACAGACACACACACACACACACACACACACACACACACTCTGAGTGGCCAGATTATTATGCATTCATAGATCATAATATATAGCCACTCAGTGTATGTGTGTGTGTGTGTGTGTGTGTGCGTGCGCGTGTGTGTGTATACATTTTCTCATTTATTTTATAAAATTCCCTTCTCTGTGGGAATGGAGATGTTTATGTCCTGAAGTAGTTTCTTCTTATCATAATGTATTTTTATTATAATAGTAAATGCTGTGTTTTTTTGTATAGTTTATTGTTGTTAGTTTTGTCAGTAATACATAGTAAACTATTGTCTTTTCTTTATTACTTTGAATTAGTTATAATATTATAAACAAACTGGCAAATTTGATTTCAAAACTACAAGTTACATTAGCTGAGTTTAGCTAATTGTCCTATTTATAATATTGAAGTGGTTTAATTTTTCAGAAATTTTGACATTGGATAGATAACACTGTAACATTGTCTCATATGAGAATTCCTGCTTATTTATTTTTTCACTGACTGTGTCAACATACACTCATAATTTTCTGACTTGCCTAATGGGAACCCATTTATTTTTAAAAATAAGACTTATTTTGGAAATGTCAAAAATCAAAATCATGTGTTATAAGAAAAGCAGCTCCTGCGTACATGAGCTTATAGTTATAACCTATTTTACTTATGCATATGGAGGTAACTTTCTGAGGCTCTATATTAATTTGAAGGTAGGACTGATAAGTTTAAAATGTGTAAAATCACTAAAACAAAAAAAAGTTATAGAAAATAAGTCAACAAAGAAAACATTAAACATTAAATTAATCCAAAAGAAATGAAGAAATGAAGAAAACGTGTCAAGTAGAAAATAAACATCATGATGATGGATGTTAACTCAATTACATCAATACTCATTTCAAATATAAATACTCCAGTAAAAGGCAGAGAAAGTTGGATTTTAAAAAAAGAGACCCAGCTATATGCTGCACAGAAGAAATGCACTTCCAATACAAAGTACAAATAGGCTAAAAGTAAAAGGATGGGAAAAACATATACCAACATATTACTAATCAAAAGAAAGCTGAAGTACCTCTATCAATACCCATAAAGTAGATTTCAGAGTAAAACATATTATCAGGATAAAGAAGGGCATTTTCTAATGATAAAGGAGTTATTTGAGCAAGAGGACATTATGATTCTAACCACTCATGCATCTTTTAATAGAGCTTCAAAATACATCAAACAAACACTGATATAACTGCAAGAAGACATTCTCAATTATAGTTGGAGATTTTCACATTGTTCTCTCTGTAATTGAGAGTACAAATAGAAAAAAAAAACCCAGTAAAGATCTAGAACACTTGAACAATACTATCAAGTAACTTGGCCAACATAGCACAAAACTTTTATATACATTTCAGACCAAGATAATGAAGTAAAATATGTTAATATGAAATTTTCTAGTCTATCAAGGAAAAAAATTAAATTATTCACATATAATCATTAAATCACATGCTTAATGTAAATGAAGACAAAGAAGTATTTCACCACTGCAATGGTTTCACCATATTTTTCTTTATACCTCTTCCCAAATCATCCAATATAATAATTTTACTATTATAAATGTGCTTTCTACTTATTATAATTGTGCTTTTTATACATGGGTTATGGATGAAAATACTCATCTACTTTAAAATTAATTTCAAGAGTTGTATGAAGTTTATGAAGTTTATAAATCTTCACCTTATAAAACATAAATATTTTCTATGCATCAGACTGCCTACTGTAAAATGTGAAAGAAAGGAACTGAAATCATTACTTGCAATAAATGATGGCAGGTATTGTCTACAGCTCAAAAATAAATTTGAATAGAGTTTTACAAAATACCCAATATTAATTTAATATAAGATACCGCTAATTAGCCGAGACTGGTTTGGCTCAATGGATAGAGCGTTGGCTTGGGGATTGAAGGGACCCGGGTTCGATTCTAGTCAAGGGCATGTACCTTGGTTGCGGGCATATCCCCAGTGGGGGGTGTGCAAGAGGCAGCTGATCGATGACTCTCTCTCATCGATGTTTCTAACTCTCTATCTCTTTCCCTTCCTCTCTGTACAAAAACAATAAAATATATTAAAAAAAAGATACCACTAATTATAAAACATGGCATTATTTTATGTTCTAGAAAATAATAAGCGCTGACAAATTGTGATATTGCAAGATACAACAGTTTTTACATGGTAAAATGTATGTGTGTGGGTGTGTTCTGAAATATTCAATGAATGTATCAAGAAGCTAAATGAGTTTGTTCTAAGATGTTAAAAGGTAAATAGATGTAGCTAAACTAAAACATGGTCCTCTAAAACAAATTTTGTGTGAACTAAATTCAGACTGTTGATTCGCTTAAAAAGTCATTGCTTTTTAAGATTAGAATTTTTATAAAAATTTCTGAGTTTTCTGCCAGAATATCTGAAGAAAAAAGACATTCTCAACTCTCTATTGGCTAATTGCACAATAACAGGAATAACTATTATATAAAATACTTAATGTGTAAAAAATTGTTGTATATGTTCACCCAGATCCTTAAACAAAGATATTTTGTGTCTGTTGATGTTCTCAGAAAGCTAGGGTTATTTGCAAAAAGACTCCAAGCAATGAATTAATTTCATTAGTTCAGCTGAGACCATATTTTAATATTTGACCCAACTAATTATCGATATTAACCCAGAGCATGTCCATTCTCCAAGGTCCATAAAAATCCAGACCAGTAGATACCAGAAAAAGTTACTCAAAATGGTAACAACTTTTAGAAAGACAATTAGAAATTATATGGGATAGAATTGTATGATGTACTAATATATATCTGTCATTGTAATATTAAAAAAATTATACAGATCAAAAATTAAACAAATATATGAATCAAAACTCAATTTAGGAAGTTGAGCAGAAGAATGTCCTGTATTTTAATTTTGATGAATTAGTACAAGAGTTGAAATTTGTATATTTCTAAAATTCCCAATTGTTAAAATATAAAATACAAAATTAAAAAATATTTTAGTTAATGTTTGAATTATTTTTCTCCAAAGAACATTTTCCATGTGGACCAGTAATGTATTTTAATAATAAAAATAATAGCATCGTGGGTTGGAACAATATTTACATGTGCCTTATGATCAATTAGTTAAGTTTCTATTAGGTTTATAAAATATAAGCTGAATCTTACTTAGTTGGATATTAGGCAATTGAGAATATAGAAATTGTTATTAGTAAAGTAATTTGTTTTCCTGCACCATTCCCATATTTGATTATAAACTCCTTTACAGTGCTATTCTTTAAAGCTTTATCTAACATACATTTTTCAATGCATGTGGCCATTGTTTTCATTACATATATATAAGCAATTCATTCAATCAAACTTGGATACAATTTGATCCTCCACCTCAGCATATTATAAACCACATGGATGACTTACCTTATCTTTTCTTTGCTTTTCATCTTGATACACAGTCCAGTGCTCTCCATCATTGCTGTAAGCTAGTTTGTAGGAGCCTACGAACTGTACATGACCAAAATCTTTAGCTCCTTGTGTAATTATGCCAGTCACTTTGGTAGGAACAAGAAGATCTACCTAAAAAAAGGAAAACACATAGTTTAAATGCCACAATAGAGTCTATTATACATTTGCAAGTCTCTTTAACTTAGGAGATTAAGAAACACATATGCTAAAGGCAAAATTCCATTGATTATATGTAATTTGAAAGTAATGACTAAGTTTATTAATGGCTTGTAATTTGGATTTTGCCACCGGGGTAAACAGTTTAAAACTTAAACAACCACTTTGACCATTTTAAAATAAAAAGATGGTCATTTCAGCATACCAATCAATTTTATATTAAACTTATTCGTCCAGCTGTGCAGTTTTGTGTAATTGAGACAGTTTGGAACTGGAAAGCCTGACCTTCTTGAGACTGGTCATTATCTCCCAGATATTGTATTATAATTCAATTTCCTGACTTTATTGGTCAATTCATAATAATAAAGTGGTTGCTATGTACACATCAGAAACAAAAAGTGTCTCCCTAGCCGGTTTGCTCAGTGGGTAGAGCATCAGCCTGTGAACTGAAGGGTCCTGGGTTCAATTCTGATCAAGGGCACATACTCAGCTTTCAGGCTCAACCCCTAGTAGGGGGCATGCAGAAGGCAGCTGATCAATGATTCTCTCTCATCATTGATGTTTCTATCTCTCTCCCTCTCCCTTCCTCTCTGAAATCAATGAAAATATTTTAAAAAGAGACAAAAATTGTCTTAGATGTTTCAAAATTAAACATTAAATAAAAATTCAACCCCGGTTCCATGAATTTTAATCAGTTCATTAATATATAACAAATTAATAGTAATCATTATCTAATGAAAATCCTCTTTCAGAAAACTACAATCCTAAAAATATTAAGGAGAAAGTCGAGGATTGTTCAAAGATGAAGGATGATGAAAATATACATCCAGGACTTTTGGAATCTGTGTTTATAATGTGTTTGTTCCTACAAAATATATATTTAAAGGACAAATATGTACTTAAATACCAAAGATGGTTTAGTAAGCATTAAATTCATCAAAATGAAATACAAAAGATAGGGATAATTTTTATCAAAGGATACATAACATTAAGTAATTTAGTATTCTCCCTCTTCATTTCCTAATTCGTGCATCTTTTCTTACACCATGTGATACTACTCATTAAATAAAAAGGAACAATTTGTTTCCACGTGGACAATTCTTATAAGATCTTTACTTTTTGATCCTTAATAATTCTTGATCTATGACTTCCTTTCTCCTCTTACAATAGCCACCTACTTCCTCCTACTTCCTATGACTAAGTGCCCGGCTACATCCTTGATCTTATCATCTTTAACTGTCATGATCCCATGTGTGACCTTGGCTGCTTTCAACCACTATGTCCTTTTGTTTGTTTCTATTTCAGACTCTCCATCCTGAGATGTTCATAGCCACAAATAGACAGTTATGGGTCAAATTCAGGTCACGAATGAGAAGAGAGGGCTAGGAGAATGCACTGAATAGAGCATAATTAGCGACAGATACTCAACAAATAAAAATGTGAACAAAGTTCCCAATGTTTCACAGCCTAGAAATATTTCCTTTAAAAATCATATAAACTTTTATTTACTTTTTAAGACATTCTTTAATTACAAACACGATGCTCAAAATAAGCTTTGATTCTTTATTAAAATACCCGAGAAAGCCTAACAAAAACTACAAAACACTGTGCTTCCGTTTTTGCTATTTTCCAAGCATGTATTATATCATCTAAAAACCTTGTGCATCCAATAGCAATGCAGGGTGGCAAAACTGTGGTAACCTGGGAAGGAAACTGTTGTTGCTCACACTATGCTAAGTGTTTTCTTGTATGTATTTATTGAATGCCCTCAACAGCCCTGTACGATGGGGAAGTCTCTTCCTAGATGTCTAACATAACTTTAGTCAAAGATAAAGAGTGAGTAAAGGAAGGATCCCAGATTCAAATCCATGTCTTTCCCATTCAAAGGTCCGCCATACACAGAGATTCTCAGCCAATGATTTTTTTTTCCCATTCTCTGTGACTATTTCAGGAATTTCTGAGGCATCTCAAGGCTCTCTCACGACACTCATCAAATTTACAGAAACTCTAAGCCCTAGACAAAAACAATCCTGGTTTTACAATACTGGGATAGCAGCCCTGTATTCTAACACCAATTTCCTCGCTGTTATTCAGCTGTTGGGGCTTAAAAATATGGTTTGCTTTTGTTGTCATAATTCCAGATATAATTGCACTGAGACATGTAGACATAGCTGCTGGTCTTCAAAGTGTTCTTGATGCTGCTAACACTCAATAAATGAAAACATTCTCTCTCTCTCTCCTCTCTCTCTCTCTCTCTCTCTCTCTCTCTCTCTCTCTCTCTCTCTCTCTCTCTCTCTCTCTCCCTCTGCTCTGAGTCACTGTTTGCCATCAAGACTATAAACACACAGGAACTGAAACTGCCTCCAAGAATATGAACACCTCCAGAGCGAGATTCCTCATTTCCTAAACCTCCTATATAGTCGTGAGCTAACGTGACGCAATGAGGACGCTGATAGCATCCTTCTGCTGTGGCGTTTCTTACAGTCAGCTGGGCTTCCTGCTGGGTGGAGATGTTTTCTCCTTCAGCTGTATGTCTTGGCTCTTTCTAACAGATAGAGTTTTCTCCTGCTCAACTGCTCCCCTTATCCAGTTTTTGTTTTTTAATTCAGAAATGTTTTTTTTTTCTTTTCTTTTTCAGTTAAGTCAACTTCTTGACTTAAATAATTAGCAATCTGTTTCAAGCTGGATTCTGTCCTAGAATTTGTTACATTAAACTTAGACTATCAGGCTTAAGCAAACCCCTTTTCACTATAAAAATAATCAGCATGGTCGCTGCCACAGGGCATATTCAGATCTCACCCTGAGATAGGCTCATGCACAGATCATCCTCACTCTCAGCATGCAGGAGGATCCCAGGAAAGCCCATTTCTCTGGACCTCTGCTTACCCCGAGGCTTACCCCGAGCCCAGGACCACTCTGTGCTCTTGCAGATCTTCTGAGTTAACAATGTACTGCAAACGTGCTGGACAAAGTACCTTCTGCTGTTTCAAACCCTCACCTCTCAAGGTCTGGCTCAAGTAGGGCAGGTTATTTAGGGATTTGACCTGGCATATGGGCAGACTTTTGGCTTTGGTGCACTACACTTCCCCTCCAGATCTGTATTACTAGTAAATCTGCCTTGTAAGTAATGGTCCCTTGATAAAGGTTTTGTTGGATTGAGAGAGTACTGATTCCTAAGCATGCTCCTGGGTAAGAAATGAACTCATGGCTAAAATGCCGCAATGTAGCATAGCAGAAAGTGCTAATGGCCCTGCTCTTGTTTCTCTACCCAAGATAATATTATTGGTCAAGGAAACACAATGTCATGGTGTAACAACTTCACAATTTTTAGTGTGAAGACAACTAGTTGAAATTGTCTCTGATCTTCAGGAATGTGACTGTGAGAGGCAGCATAGTAGTATTATAGTGGAGCTGCGGTCTACCTTCCCAATCTGCTCTGCCCTTACTAGCTCTCTGCCCTTGGGCAGGTTCCCTTACCTCTCTGCATCTCAATCTCTTCATCTGAAAATATTCTCTATTACGAATACATATATGGAACTCCATAGGATTCGCTAGCATATGGATTAGATGAGTTAATATGTATTAAGTGTGTAAAATAATATATAGGCTATAGTCAGAGCAATATAAGGCTTTGACAACAAAGAGCAAATAAATCTGAGGAAAGAATCTAGTATGAGTTTTTGAACAACTTATTAGAAGCATAAATATAGAAATAGAAAAACTGGGTGGCCAGATTGTGCTAAGAGCAACTTCTAGATTGTAGTATATTTTGGTCACCTTCTCAGGATATGTAAAAAGACAGTTGTTTTATTTTTACTTAAAGTAGAGAAAATTTGAATCAATTGAAATTCCCATTCACGGATAAAATGCTTAACTAAACATAATATAATTAATAGTATGGAATGTTGTGCACCCATACTTAAATATTGATTATATCATAATAGGGAATGGTTCCAAAATAATATTAGAAGAGAAAATTAGATTAGCAATTACAGTGATTTTTTTCTTTTAATTGTAAATGTGGAAAAATGAGAGAATGGATATATAGGGAGGTTTAAATGACATATGAGTATTGCAAGAGGATTATGTAGGAATATAACTTTTTTTTTAAGTTTAAATATATTTTTTATTGATTTTGTACAGAGAGGGAGAGAGATAGAGAGCTAGAAACATCAATGAGAGAGAGTCTCATCGATCGGCTGCCTCTTGCACGCCCCCTACTGGGGAGATGCCCGCAACCAAGGTACATGCCCTTGACCGGAATCGAACCCGAGACCCTTCAGTCCCCAAGCCGACGTTCTATCCATTGAGCCAAACCGGTTTCGGTGGAATATAACTTTTTTATTGTAAAATGTCCTATAATTTCCTAGGAAAGTATACTGGTAGAGTCTAATTTAGAAAAACAGTATAAAATAACTAAGAGCATTTGTTTGAAAAAGGTCAAGATAAGCTACATTTCAAATATCTGCATAACACCCTGACAGATGGCTCTCTGGAAGGAGATAGGAAAGACGAGGAAAGTCATGATTTTCATGGAGATGCTTTTAAAGGGGTGATGAACATGAAAAGTGCGACAGATAAATAAGTGTGCGGAGAAGTGAACAAAAAGGCCAAAGAGAGTTATCACAGAAATATGACAGTCAGCTGCATCTAAAATGCTCTAGTTTTTGCTTTTATGTTGTATCAACTGTTTTGGATTATATATTTGATAACTTCATGGAGATTTGCAAGATTAACTCATTAAATAGGAATGACTTTGAATCTAATATGATAATATCGTATTTAAGGTAGAATTATGGGTAAAATGTTTAGGAAACATTTTGGTTTAAACAAAGAATTTTCATCTCAGCATTACATAAAACAATTGTATGTAATCCTAGCTACTTTAAGGCACCTAATTAATTGTATTTAGCAATTGAACAATATTGTTATGTATCAGTGTTGGTAAACAATACTTTCAGTCCATATTTGCAGGCCTACCACTTAATGTCATAATCTATTATGAACTATTTTCCAACCCCTTATCCGATATGCTTTTGTAAATCTAAGGTTATGGGTTAAGAACCTTAACATATTATATGAGGCTGGATAAATCCGCTTATTCTAACACTCATTGCATTCCTCCCTTAAAAAAGTTTCAAATTCCAATAATATTATTAAACCTTTAACATAGCAATTGCTTTTTCCCTATGGAATTTTAAAACCATGACTGCTTTTACAAAAGAAAGAAGATACCATAAAACAACCTTTTAAAGACAGAGAGAATTTACAGTTTTGCCGATGTTCCGCAATGTGGCTTTTACACGTGAAACCATTATAACATGCGCACCGCGTCATAAACGGGCTTTCCAAGCCCAGGTGATCGATCACCCAGGAGTGTGTTCTGTGGGACGCCTGGCCTACGGTAGACATTTCAAATATCCAGGCACCATCTGCTCTCAATTCAAAAGTGAGGTTAGCCAAAACCGGTTTGGCTCAGTGGTAGAGCGTCGGTCTGCGGACTGAAAGGTCCCGGGTTCGATTCCGGTCAAGGGCATGTACATTGGTTGCGGGCGCATCCCCGGTGGGGGGTGTGCAAGAGGCAGCTGGTCGATGTTTCTCTCTCATCGATGTTTCTAGCTCTCTATCCCTCTCTCCTCCTCTCTGTGAAAAATCAATAAAATATATTTTTTAAAAAGTGAGATTATTCTGTACTTAACAATCACCTGCAATTATAACATGAACAGCGCCCCATGTTTATTGACAGTTCATGACTGTTAACTTTTCTAAAGTTCACTTATGCAAGTAGTTCAACTGCATATTTTAACTAAGATTGGGAGAGAGCATAATAATTATTAATATTTCATATTTTTGTAATAATATTTATCATTATAAAAGTAATATATGCTATGAAAAATACTGAGAAATACTAAGACAAAATATTTTTTAAAAATCAACCTCACTAGCAAATATAATCAATGTTTTTTACTCCCCCATAAACATGGATTTTTTTATTTTTTATTTTAGACAAACTTGTTGAACTTGGCATTTGAACAATTTTGGTTACCAGGTATTGGTTGCACTTTTAGTCCATATTTGTAGGATAATTAGTTTGTTCTTCTTTTTTATAATATTTCACTGGTAATTCTCTATATCAATAAACTACTTTTAAGATATTTTTGTTCTAACAAGCTATTTTAAGGATTTACCAGAATCATTTATTTACTATAAAACATTTATCCTCCCTATACCCTTAATTTGTTTTTCTTCAAAATCAATAGTTTCAGGAAATACTAGTCCTTTCATTTGGTCATCTATCTCATTTACATAAGACAAATTAATGGAATTAAGATTATTTGGTCAAATTCATTCATTGTGGAAATTTCAGATGATGCAAAGAGATATAAGAAATCCAGATAAAATAACCTGTACTTCTGTTACCCAGAGTTAATTCTTACTGACAATCTTGCTTTTCATATTAGACATCTGCTCTTCCCATACGTGTTCATACAAGAAATTCACAATATAATGTAGTTTTTTAATTAGTGTTTTTTCTTTTACTATATATTATATATAACTAAAGCACATATGTCAAACACAAGGCCCGAGGGCCAAATCCAGCCCGCCAGGCCTTGCAATGTGGCCCGCATCGCGCTGTCATCACTGCACTCCGCTGTCAGTTTATGACATTGTCAGTTTATGACTGTTCAGTAAACCATTCGGCCCGCGATTTAGGCTGGATTTTAGATTTTGGCCCCTTCTCTGATTGAGTTCGACACCCCTAAACTAAAGGGTTCCCCTTTGTCTCTTACAATCTATTAGGCAGTTTTGATAATTTCCTTTCTGACCTTCAGTTATCAACACCGCCTCCAGCATTGTTAGTAAGGCTCAGTAGACATTTAGGTGCCACGACTTAGCTAGTCTGAATGATAAGCCTCTTGTCATGTATAAAATCATAGAGATAGGCAACTTGGTTTTCATTGTTCACCATTTCAATAAACACATCCAGTTTTTAGTGAATCAATGATCTAACATATAGGCAAAATATATTTTATTCTACTCAGCCAGGTTTGTATTATGGAGAAATGAGTGGGATGGGACCCTGGGAGGTAGAGTACTGGTCACAGCACACAGTTTCTGTTTGGAATGGAGTGACTACCGGGTCCTCTAAGCTACAGGGCAGACTCTGGGTCTTGGCTACCACTGTTCTGCTTCAGAGGTTGGAATCCTCACACGCAGTTATAGGGGACTCTGTCCAGATAGCTTGGAAAGTCATCATCTGACATATATTTGAATACCTACTTGATGGAAGATGAGAAGGAATCAAAGGCTGCAGCAGTCACAACTTAGAAGTTGGATGTGGTAAAATGAGGTAAGCTCAGCATAGGAACACTGAAAATCAGGTTTTCTTTTCTAGGCTCCAGAGGAACTTTCCAAATGTAGTTCTCAGGAAACATTTGAGAAAATAAACCTGGTTTCATTAAAGCTCTAGGTGTGAAATAGTTCTAAATGAAAGTCTATATGTCAAGATTTTTTCCTTACATCTCAAATATGTTTAAAAGCTAGAAACAACCAAATGTATAAACACATTCTGAGTTAATAAATTAAGATTCTAAAGACTGAATCTATTGCCTGGCATTGATTAATTCACTTAAATTATGATATATAAAGGGGAAATAATTTGATTTTCTGTTCTTTTCTTAATGAACAGATCTTTGTAATATTCTGTATAAATCCAATTTGTTAATTGGTTTGAAAAATCATTTTCAAACATTATAGTTAAAATTAACTAAATTTGACATCAAACTAACAGATAAACTCTTATCCATTTTCTCCAAATTCTATTTTAGAAAGAGTAAAATATGTTTGGAAAAAAATATATAAAACTTAGAGAATTCTTAAGGAAAAGAATGGTACTATTCTTTTTAATTCATTGAAAGTGATTTTCTGCTGAACTCATAAAAAATACGATCGCCTTGGGAGAGCAGAATTAACATACCTTTTATATACCATTTGGGTGTGATTTTGATTTTGCTAGGAACTTTAACATATTTCATGAATAAGAATTCAGAACAGTGGCTAATTGAATTAGTCCAAAATTGATAGGGTCATTATTAATTGGTTAATGGAGACATAATACAAGTCTTAGATCAAAGAGCATAGTGATATCCAATAAAAATTATTAATTATTTTAATTATAGCAGTACCAAAGCCCAAATGAAGTAGAAAATAAAGAAAATTACTGGTAAATGATTTGCATGTAACTTAGAAGAGAATGATACAACTATAAGTAGAAATTGAAATAGTTTTTTAGTGTTTTTTCAAAGCACAGCAAGAGGACAACCTAGGTAAAAATCATGTCAGAATCCTTTATAAAGCTAAAGAGTCACCAAACTGGTTATCAAACTTGCATGTATTCCGATACTCAGAATTTGGTTGAGTATTCACTTGAAAAGCTGTTTGAATATATATTTTTGACAGCTACTTTACTTAATATAATTTTACTAAGAACATTTGTATTTTGTACAACATTATATATTTTAAAGTCTGACATGTACGAACATAACACATCTATACACAAATATGTGTACCAATATGTATATTTGCATAAATCTTCTTGTTCTGTGACAAATAATAAAAATCATGAGAACTCTGAAAATAAAACATCCACAGAGCAAAGTACACTGCCATAATGGCAAATCACTCTGCATATTTTAAATATTAAGAGACCCTTGAAAAATAGGAAAGTTGACAGGATACACAATGCAATTTTATGTACCGTGCATGCCGAAAGGAACTGCAGATTTTATGTTTATGTAAAACGTTGCCATTCTCACAATTTGTAAATCATCTATAGAGTCCTATGCATCATTTAGTTTCATTAGCTCAAGTAAACCTTAGTTCTAGATTTTCCAATCTGACCTGGATATGTGTACACTTTGTGGTGATTGATTTTTAGGCTAAAACAACAACAAAGAAACCAGATGCAGAGAAACCTAGATGTTACTGTTTTCTCTTCATCTTTACAAAAGGAAGTGGAAAGGGGTATAGCCCCGTAGCCTCTGAGGAATCCGGCATGAGGTGCCTACTTCAAATGGCGTTGGGAAGTTGTCAATGTCAACAGTTGAAAAACAGCCCATGTCAGCATGTTGCTCAGAAGTGAGTGGAGGGGAGAGCAGGGGATATGGCCCAGCAGGAAGAGAAATAAATGCCTTTGGATTAGAGAGTTAAGAGCCATTGACACAAAGTGGAATGCCCTAAAGGGTGACTTAAAAAATATTTCGTCCAAAGCACAAAATAATATATATGTTTTATCATATATATATATATGATAAAAGAATAGAAATTATTGCCATTCAAATGCATGGTAACACAGCATTTCAGCATTTTATTTGCAGAAGGAAAGTCAAGTCAGGCTCAGATGGATCTGGAAGGGCTGCCTAGTTCATCAGTACTTCAGTCACTACAAATTATAAATGTCAGCTGAGAGAGCATCATTAAAGGTCATGGTTATAGATTTCCTCACTGAATATCCATAAAATCAGCATGTTTTATTTATTTATATTAATTTATTTATGGTATAAAAACCTTACCTATATCCTTCCAATGTTATTGATGTTGATTTCCACTTGTTTTGTTCCCAAGTGGAAATAAGGAGCAGTTGTTGTATACAGGAAACTCCAATCTCATCAAGCTTCTCCTTTCAGTGTCAATAATTATTTACATTTATTTTCCTCAATATGAATAATGTCCAAGTTCATTTGAGCTTAAGTGGGAGAATATAAAATGGGTGCTGGATGCTGATAAAATCTGAATACTACCCAATGGACATATGTTAATTAAGTTCCACAGTACAATGTGGCCTTTATAATAATAAAGGTCTATGCTAATTAGACCGGAGGATATTCCACATGTCCTTCTGAACAAAGCTGGGGATGGAGGGAAGTCTAGGTTCCAGGTACCTGCTGTGGCGATTAATTTTTAGGCTAAAACAACAACAAAGAAACAAGATGCAGAGAAACCTAGATGTTTCTAGGGAAGCAAACCCGGGTTTGCATATGAGGGAATTTGTGGTCTCCCCCTGGATCATTGGTTGTTCCCTGAGGGGTCCAGAAAAAGGAAAGTTACAAGTTACCCTGACATTCCACAGGTATGTTACCATAGATGCAAAAGGACAATAGGCAAAATTAAGATCAGAGTTGATCTTTATTAGGGAAGATACCAGACTAAGACGTGACTACCCACCATAGACTGCTTTTTAACGAAAAGGTTTTCATTTCGGACCATCCTTTGTGGTTACTTTAGATCTCAGAGTTTGCAAGGATGCTATGCAGGCCTTCCCTGAACTAGTCAGGTTAGGATGTGGCCCCTTTCTATGTATTTAGCGTTGCAATGTCACCCCAAATCATACTAAATCTTAGAGTGAAGAATAACATAATTAGGCCATTTTGAATGTTTTTAAAGAAATTCTGCTTGTCCACAATATTGTAACTATAGGCCTAAAGAAAGTAAGAGTACTTAAGTACTTAAAAACTAAGCCCTGTTTTATTTTTCAGCATTTCACATAACTTCTTTTTATTATTACAGTTATACCACTAACATTGAGCCATTCATTTTAAAAAAATGACTTATTTTTCTGTTAGCTGAACTTATTTTGTATAATTTGTTTCTGTATTTCTGCATTTTTGCTGCCTTTGGCATAAAATAACTATGGCAAAATCATGTAAACACATAACTGGGTTTTCTTGTATTGCAAGACACCTGATACAGAAGTAGATGCTCAACAAATTTTATTTTTCATTACCAAAATTAATATGGAACCAAAATTAATAAGTCAAAACATACATCAAAATTAACATATCTATATTTGATATTTACCTAAAACTCCAATGTAAAGGGCACTAAACCTTTTTTCTCAACTGTCAATCTATGCTCTCATTAGCATATCCCTCCATTATTGCATTATATTCCCAGTAATCTGTTTATGAGTGTCTGTTCTCTAGTAGATTTTGAGTTTCTTGAATGTTCTAATCATGTTTTAGATCAAGCATGTCACATTCGTGGCCAGCAGGCCACATGCCTGCTTGTGATCTTTGCATCTTCTAGGTTAATTGTAGGGTCTGCACATAGGACGCACCCAGGCACATGCTTGTTAGGTAGGTGGACAGAGAAAGTGGAGAGCAATTCGGTCAGGAGCACAGGTTGGAGTTGTTTCTAAAGTCTAGCAGAGTGAACGCTTTTCCATAGATAAGTAGCCAGGAGAAACAATGTGTAAATATCTAAAGCACTTTTTAAGTGAAGAAAAAGATTTCCCCGTGAAAGCAGTTTTAAGGTAGTGTGTTAAGACTTTCATGTTTATACTCCATGGCACTGTGAATTCAGCAGTATTGTGCAGTACGTATAAACTTTGACAAGAAAAGATTAAAGTTAGTGAGAATAACTTTAATGCTTTGTCAGGGATGCAGAAGGGGGTAAAGGTCCCTGATTCAAACACTGGTAATGAGAATGGAAAACCCAGGGACAATCTGACAGATGAAAGGACAGAGGCTTTTTTGCAATGTTCTCTTGATTTAATCACAGCTTAACTAAAGATAAAGAGTGCCAATCTGACAGCCAGTGTCAGCTCTCAGGAATAAGAGTGGGTTACCATGTCCAGGTCAGAAATGGTAGATAAGGATCTGGGGACAAGCAGAAGCTAGTTGAATATCAAGTCCAATGACATTTTGACAAGTAAGTTTCAGAATTAGGAGGCCAAGGGAAACAGTATGGTTTGGATTTCCTAGGGCTGTAAGGGTAGACTATGCAAATCTGAATCCAACACTGTTGGAAGAGATCAGACCAGAGGAATGTCTAAAAGGAGCAAGGAAAGGAAGCTAAGTCTGGCCAGTTGGTCCAGAGTATTTTGGAGGCAGGATATTAAGGTTGGCCGATGGAATTTCAGAGACAGAGTGACAAAGAAGGTTGCGGATCTTAGGGAAGTCTAGCAGGAAGAGCTGCATGGGAAGCAGAGCATTGAGAAAGGCAGGGTTTCAAGTGGGGACTGCAGGTGGTTTGGGAGGTGTCTGGCAGACAGCAACAGGTAAAGTTCAAAGCATGCGGACACTCTATATCACAGAACAGAGACATGTGATGAAGATTATGTTCCCTCAGTGGTTGGATTCTCTTCTCAGGGAACAGTGGTGAGGTTACATCTGGGAAGAAATGGAATATCAGGCAGGAGAACAATTAGAATTGTGGTCCTAGGTGGCAGATAGGAACAGAAACAGCAGCCATTCTAATGATGCCTGACCCACAGCTCATATGAGAGGGCTTCACATATCCACTGTCTTGAACAAGATTAATTCCAAAGTTTGGGATGTCAAGGCACGAATTTGCAAGTATAAACAAGGTGCCCAATTGTGGGGCTCAGAGTAACTAGAAATAAGAAGCCGGAAAGGTCATTGTTGATGAGTACCATACACATCACTGAGGAGCTGAGGGTCCTGAATAGTGCTGTAGCACTTGTCCCTGGCATAAAATGCAACCCATGCACACCCAGTCTATACAGACTGGACAGGATGCTGAAAGGTCAGCGTGAAGTAGAGATTACCTGCATGGGTAACACATTATAACGTTAAGCAAAGAGCACACACACACACACACACACACACACACACACACACGCTGAACAAGGATTGTATGGTTTCTACAACTGTAAAGTTTCCTTGATTTGCTCCACAAACATGCCCTTGATTCTCTCCTTCCATTTCAGACTAAAAGAAAGAATGCAGGAAACGAAGAAGGCAATTTCTGCTTTGTGTCTGTAGATTCCTTTTGTGCTAATTACATTCTATATTTGCTTGCATGCTAATTGCTCCCTAGAAAAATAAACAGACATAAATATAATTAACATATTTACTGATCAATAGAGGGCATTGAATTAGTTCTCTGTTCTAGCATAATCATTTCTATAGTTTTACAAGTCTTGTTATGACATACCTGCTAGGAAAAATGTAACATTCTTTTGCTTGAACAAAATATTCTTTAAATACCCTCATTTTTTTTTCTTCACTCTTGATTGTGACTATGAAGTGTGGGCTTTTAGTGACAAGATTTAATTGGATTTAATTGTGGTGTCTGAATGTTGGTGCAGTGCCCAGAAAGCTTTGGGGGTAGAATCTTTTTGTATACTAAAATAATAAATAAGGGACATGCATGCACTGTGCTAAAATTTCTTGCTTATTCTTGTACCTGAAATCAATTTTTGGTAGAAAAGGTAAAAACAAAACAAAACACCTACCTTTAAAAAATGAGTGGCCTTGGTTTCCTGTCTGCCTGAATTCTCTTGCTGATTGTCTTATGTATTTTATGTTAGGTAAAATTATTTTAAAATTCAGTAAATTAATTCATGCAAATTTAAATCCGCTTAAATAAGTTTCTATTATTATTTTTAGTACTGAGATTTGACTCATTTTTGGTCACCTTAGTGTTGAAATTAATGCACTTTTTAATTTTAAGGTCAACTAAGATTTAGAGTGAAACATAAAATTTCATTTAAAAAAGCATATTGTTGCACTGTACAATATAAAACCAAAAACTGGAAATAAGATTAATGCTGATTGAAAAACATGAAGGAGAGGCTAAGTTCCTTGTTTTAAAAATGAGCATGTAAAATATCTACTACCTTTTCCTCTGAACCACAAAATAAAGAGAATATAATTAGCAAACCACTCTTAACAATAAAAAAAAATAAAACAGTGGCTTGTATGAAAGAGTACAGTCATCAAATACCCCCAATAGTTGATAAAATTTTTACAAAATTCCAAATAAGCAGGATGATTTATAAAACAAAGTTTCTTCTATCCACTGCTAATGATATAAAACTAAATCTAGACAATATGGACTTAAATCTTGACTATGTTGTACATTAGCTTGGTAACTTAAAATAAGCTAATTAACCTATCTGTATCTTTCTTATAAAATGAGGCACAGTTTAGAAGATTTTCCAAGTTCTTTCAAGTTAAAAATCTCTGTGATTCCCTATGCTACATGTTAATCAGTAATAGCCACATCTGTTAACTTTTCTCTTATACCCTGACCCAAACATCAATCCAATATTCATTGAGTGCCTTGAACATGCTATGCCCCTGGGTTACCACCATGCTCTTATGGAGGTTTGGTGTCTCTGGAGAAGCAGACCTGTGTATGCACAGATCACAGCACAAGGGTGCGGCCTCCTGAGATGTGGGAACAAAGCACCTGCGGGTGCCCAGCTGAGCCTGACTGTTGTAGGATTAGCAGGAACCAGTGAAGAAAGGAAGGCAGATTGTTCCAAATTAGGAGAAGCGCCTTGCAAAGGTATACCTTGGAAGAGCTTTCTGTGTTTGGAGAAAAAGAATTTCCTTGTGGGAGGTAGCGGACAGAAGAGATGGAGGAGAAGGAGGCTGGCACAGAAGGTTGGACCTAACTTGTTAGGGCTTTTATTAGTCACTAGCCATACTTAGTACATGAAGAAATTTACTGTCTAAGAAATTCAGATTTTAATTCAAATGTGCTGGTTTAAAAGTATTAGTAATTAGGCTTACATTATGTATTCCACTTGAACACATCCTTGGTCCTCTCTGGATGGTGGGTTCTTTGTAGAATGCCTAGGCCTACCTTTCAACAGCATGTCTCTGTTCTTCAGTCTTACATTTTATCTCTGAGTAGGGCGGTCCCCATACCCCTAGCTGTTTTGCCAACCACACATTTGCAAATGGCTTGGTTTCTTCTTGTTTGTCTCCAATAACATAAAAATATATTACCAATACCTAACATGTGAGCCCAATGTGCATTTCAGTAGCATTTTATGCCCTTCTAAAAAGTAGCAGTTATTCATGCAGCGTGACGTTAAATTTGAAATTTTTCACATAGACAGACTACCAAATAGTATTCTGTCTTTAATTTCTAGTGACATTAGTATGCTGATTTTTTAATGTTTGCTATTTGTCAAAATATGCAGGCAATTTTTCACCAAGGGAGAGATTTTTCTATGGCACCTTTTAAGTGTGCTAGAAAAAAGAGGCGCTGCTAAAAATCAATTCTCCATTTCTGAAAAGTGCAGATCCTTCGTGTATCTGCAGCTTATATTTCAAAGTGTTTGCTTCTCACAGCTTAATCTTTTTAAAAAATATATTTTTATTGATTTCAGAGAGGAAGGAAGAGGGCGAGAGAGATAGAAACATCAATGATGAGAGAGAATCATTGATCAGCTGCCTCCTGCATGCCCCCTACTGGGGATCGAGCCAGCAACCCACGCATATGCCCTTGGCCAGAATTAAACCTGGGACCCTACACTCTACCCACTGAGCCAAATCTATAGGGCTCACAGCTTAATCTTTCAAATGACCACTGCAACTTGTTCTCATTATCCATAGACATGTTTAGTCTGTGCAGTCTCATCACTGTGCCAACCCTCATCATTTTTGTGACAGACTCTGAGGAGAGATAATTATTTATGCAACAAAGAGTCTGCATATAATAATGCAACAAATTATTTTTTGTATTTCTTTGGCTTAATTTTTTTTTGTTTGACAGATCATATCAGGGAATACATATCTTGATATCCCTGCGTAGCACATTTATCTTATTATATGTAACATAATAACTATATGTCATAAAATATATACATGGTTTATTAAGAAAATCTCAAATAGCTTGTGTTATTATTTAAACAATGTCTATGAGAGGGAAAATGGGAACTGGGCTGAGGTACTGAACTGGAACACAGTGACTGTTTCCAGAACTCTCTGAGACCATACCATTCATATGTATAGTCTCCTGAGGGCACTTGCTTTTCCCACTGAAAATGGCTCTACTTGGTTAGAAATTACCATTTCAAATCCACACTAAAACCGTAGGTTGTTTCTCATATTCGAGGGGAAAAGTAATGACAACATTAAGGCAGCAAAATCAATACATTTATATATTGTCATTTCAAGTGATTTATGTGCTTATCAAACTGCTCAATAAAATAATGCATAATGACTGAATCTACCAACACATACAACTAAGCATATTTCTCTGACTCAGGCAACTTTTTTCTTAAAGGTAAATGGCATTCAGTCAGTTTTATATTTATTAAATTTAGATTTATTTTCCTTTGAAATTAAAAAAAAATTAAAATTATGCTCCTGTAAGAGCAAGAGGAAATAGACACCCCCCCCCCCCCTTTAAGGTTTCTTTCTAGTTTTAGTGTCTGTCCCATTTCGTACAGAGGTCCCACTATAGAGCTAACAGCTGGTACTCAATAGGACATTGTCAGTGCATTCCTAGACAATCATTTATCCTTTCTGAAACTATTTCCTCTCCTATAAAGTGGGGTTCATAGCAACTGTCCTTCATCTTTTTATACAACTATTCTCAGGGTTAAATGAGATATGAAAACATTTCTGTAAATAATATGAAAAAGTGCTATATCAAGATAAATCTATATATATAAAAGGCTAAGCAACTGTCAGAGCAACTGTCTGACTGACTGGTAGGTATGATGTGCACTGACCACCAGGGGGCAGATGCTCAATGCAGGAGCTTCAGAGCAATAGCAACTTTGCAAAGTGCCCTCTCACACTCTTGTCCAGTCCTGCCCTGCCTGCCACCTTCTAAATAATTTCCATTCAGTGTGCACTAATCCATACACCAGGCCACTAGTTTTAAAATTATTTGCCCTTACATTTAGTCTAAAACACCTTTTAGACTAAACGTAAGAGCAATATAAGCTGAGTTTTAGAAACAAAATGATACCAAATTAAAATTCAACATAAAGATGTGATAAAGAGCAATAGCAATTAGGTAATCGTAAGCGATGACATTTCACAATCCTAGAATAAGTATCACTATTTGTAGAAGTGGTCATATTTTTGGGCTGAGAATACATATTTTTAATATATATTTTTATTGATTTCAGAGAGGAAGGGAGAGGGAGAGACAGAAACACCAAAGATGAGAGAATTGTGGATGGGCTGCTCCTGCATACCCTCTAGTGGAGATCGAGCCCAAAACTCGGGCATGAGCTCTGACCAGGAATCAAACCAGCGACCTCCTAGTTCCTGGGTTGATGCTCAACCACTGTGCCATGCTGGCCAGGCTGGGCTGAGAATCTTGATAAAGATTATGTTTATGTCATCAGAAGATGATTTTAATGAAACCAAAATTAATGATTAAGGCTTTTATTCACAAATTGATTTAAGGTTACAGAGTAAACTTCAGATTGCTGACTTTTGCTTCCATGTGATTTCAGATAATTGGATAAATCCCTAGCACTGAAATAACAGCTATTCTTTGAGTACTTAAAGTTTAGAAACTGAGCTTGTGGGGAGATATAATTCCTTTTACACGTTAACAAATACTAAGCAGAGAGAAGCAGCAGCTCCTCCCTATCTGCTCTTTCAGATACAAGAAAACATTAGTCCCAGTAGATCAGATCTGGAATCTCACTGTCTTCCGTTATACTCCCCCAGGCAGCCTCCCCTACCCCCATGTGCTTGGGTTCCCTCCATTCCCACTGTCCAAAGTAAAGCTTGTGACCCCTGTGACTGAAGGTGTCCTGGGACATGAGGGCAGCCTCCATCCGACAGCCCACAAAGCTGCTGGGCCCTCATACAGCAGTGAGTAAATTAATTCTGACAACAAACTGAATTGGCTGGGGAGCAGATGCTCCCCCACTCAAGCTTCCAGATATGAAAACAGCCCAACTGACAACTCAATTGCATCTTTCTGAGGCCCTGAGCAGAAGACCCAACTAACCCATGGCTGGATTTCTGACCCACAGAGCCAGAGATATAATACATATGCATGGGTTTGGTTTGTAGTAATTTGTTACACAGCAATAGGAAACTAATATACCAGGTAATAGGAGGACGTTAGAGCATGACTTGGTGAAATGATTAGAGGTTGAGGAATAGGATAAAGGATGGAGAAAATACGTGAAGTGAAGGCAAAGGGCTGTATGGGGAATGGATGGCAAAAAAGTGTCCTGTATTATTTACAAGAGCAAAGACCTGGATTGGTGAATGGAATATGAAGCATTCCTGTATAGCACTGTCTTTAGAATGCAAAGTCATTTCAATTTATCCTATATTTTTCCGATTCTAAAGCTTTCCTTTCTATCAAACATTTATGTTGCCTGTTTGAGCGTTATCCCTGTAGTGCATATTTCATTTTCACAGCTTTGTTTAGAATCTCTATAGCAACTGGCCTATGCACACTTCCTTTCCTTAACTAGTTGAACTGCAAGGAACTCTATTTTTATAATATCATAAACAGTGAGATTTGACATTGTAAAATTCTCTTTTATTAAGGGTAAGAGTGCAATGAAGTAGTTAAATCTTTTTTCTTTTAATTAGAAAAATCTAGATGTACTTTCTGGTAACCAATCACTCTATCCTACTATATCTTGCCTCATCGATTCACCATCTGCTTCCAAATTTCATCCAACAACATGTTTTTTTATTTTTATTTTTTATTTTTTTTATCACACCTCTTATTTTCTCACTTGTATTTAAAATCACATGAACCTAGTGAAAATTAACATGTTAATATTCTCCACACTGCACATAGCCTCTAGGTCATTTATTGCCAATTAATCTTGGCCATGAGTTAAGTAGCAAAGCGAAAGCAGTATTTGGACAACTTGATGTTGATAGCTCGGGAGTGGGGGTGGGGGGGTGTGAGAGGGAGAGGGGGAAGGAAAATAAGGTTGTATGTAATCTCACCCAAATCTTGGGTTTGGCAGGATGCTGGCCTACTTTGACTATCTGCCCCCCATATCATAGGCAGCTTGTGCGTTTTTCCTCACTGCTCTCTTTCCCCGCTGCTGTCTTGGTGAAAGGCACCAGTTTCTCCAAAGACTCCTTTGTCAAAATGTGAATGTATTCACATCCCCTGCTCCAGCAAGCCTATATGCCATCCACATTTAGCAAATTTGTGGATTCAGATAATTTCCATTTTATGCTCTGCAATCTATTAGTCTGGCTTTGGAGGTTTCATAAAGCTTAGCAGATGCAAGAGGGATTCAATGATGAAAGAATGAGTGTAGAAATTAAGAGCTATTGTCACAGGGCTGCATTTTTAGATGGCAATTCCTAACACAGACATATAAAAGCACCTAAACACAGCCTTTGTGTAACTCCAAGCCAGTTCAGACAGCAAATAATTGCAAAGATATGATAACTGTGTTCAGAAGGCCACCCTATAAATTTTTTAGATTAAAAAATATACATATTTATTCCATGGACATCAGTAAAGGAAAATACTGACTTGGCTATTATCAGGTTGATTTAGACAATATCCTGAGTCTTCATAACTAAGACTCAATGCACTCATTATTTGTAAGAGTATCTTCATAATACAGATTTTACAATGATCACGTCAATAAAAGATTCCAAACATTGGCATCTAGACTCTGGTTTAAAAAGTAGCAAGATAAACATGAAGGCAAGTAAGTAAAAAGCTGAAAAGGAAATTTTTACAAGTCCCTCAGATTTAAATATTTTTATATTCAAATTATTAAATTAAGTTTATAGCCAATTTCAGTTTTAAGCTACTTTTTCAATGAAGACACTGTGATTTCTACACATAATTCAGTATTTTTACTAATTATTTTAAACAAAGTACAGCCTGGGGAAAGAAAGGATAGATATTTTATATATATATGTTTTTTTTAAATATTATATAAATACAATTGTTGACTAATATGTTATTATCATACATTCTTAAAGTTATGACCATAAAATTAAATGAGGGGTAATGATTATTTACTTTAGTTCTCTCTTCAGGATTAGAAATGCACATATATAAGTTTTAAATTTTGGACCAGATTGTTTACGTAAATCAACTACTGCTTAAACATCTGTGGAAACACAAGTTTTGTTTTAGAATACTCCACTCTAAACAAGAGAAAAATCTTAAATTAGTGAAATCTTTCAAGATTTAACTACTATGAAACATTATAATGAATAATTCCAGTAAGAAAGAAATAAAAGAGCCCAGCTGGTAGTCAAGCGCACTGTAAGCACAACTTTTTAATTATTTTAAGGCAGCATTTCTTGACTTTATAGAAAAGCACACACCCCTTTATTGAACATAAAGATTTCACAACCTTCTTAATAATATTTAAACTTAAAAAAATAAATTCCATGCATAAAACCACAGCAATGTGACAAAATAATGTTTTGCTTATACACCATGCATATGGTCCTCTATTCCTCTACTTTCTCTCATCAGAACCCTTACTCTTTCATACTGCAAACAACACCCTTTAAGTACAATGAGGGAAGATAGGAGAGAATTTTCAGAGAATAGCTGCTGAATTGTCTAGTCTACCTGCCACAAGACCTGGTGCTTAAATTCTAAACCAGTGGTATTCAAGCATTCAAATTTTAAAGTAATCCCAATGGGAAGCCAGTTTCTTTGAAAAACAAACTAAGGAGTAATTTCTTTTCAGATAATTTGGGTTACACCCTGTTTTTGTAAACATAATTTTCCCTGGAACCTGAATGTGCAAGATGGTGAAAGTTGGATTATGCAGACTGCCTGCGGAAGGGACATGGTTGCCCCTGACACATTTGTGGAGTCTTCCCCTCTGCCCTCTAGCTCCCTCTTTGCACCCAAGACCTCTGAGACAACCTTGGGTTTCTGAGGAATATAATTGGACAACCAGTAACAAAATATGTCTGACATATCCTCTTATTGCGTATATTATACCCATTCCTCTCTGATTCAATTATTGGCCACTGAACTCCCTAAAGCTAGCTATGACTATGGGCAGTTCCCCTAAGAGGACTGTGGTAATAGTATGTTACAACAAGATTACTTTAAATTAGGACATAGTCAGAAACCCTGCACATTGTATAATATATCTTCATCATTTTGGTATTTAAGGATTTTATGCATCCTTTGTGATGCAAACAGTTCTTAAGACATCCCACAGAGCTAGGGTATTATGATACTTTCAGGTAATCATATTCTTTTCCAATAACTATCTGCTATTGACTAAGTTATATAGAAGAAATTGTGATTACTTTATCAATTTACTTTTTGGAAGAGCTCTGAAAAACTAAACTTAAGAGAAACCCACTGGGAACAATTTCACAATATTTCCCCCTCATCTTAATTATTCTACCACTTCAGGCTATTGTGTAAAAGTTGTTACTTAGCAAAAAATAAAAAATAAAAATGCTTGTTTTTAAAGTTCCATTTTCCCCTCTATACTCAGGCAACAAATGTAAGTTGCATTAAAAGAACCCATTTAATAACATTTTTTTTTCTTTACTGGATGATTGAAAAAGAGATCTGAATAAAATTATTAAATTTGGAGTTTGGTAATTGTTATAGATTCTCTTTTGGCTGGCATTTTATGAGAGAGAAACACTATTTACCAACACCATATTGTTTAGTCCTTTCCAAATTACTGCTTGCCTGGAGAGAAAAACCTGGATTTACTGGATGTATTTCCACCTAAATTATGTGCAGGAAACACACACACACACAAAACATTTCTCATTTCCTTTTCCAAGAAAACTTGTTTCCCTTTGGAATTTCCTAGAATTTAGCCCAATGAGAAAACATAATTATGTGTGCAAAACTCTTTATTCCCCAATCTCCAACTCCGTTTTTGTTTCCTTTGATATTCTTTTGTATCTTATCTGTATTTGACTAGATGGTTGGTAGGTGAAAGATATTGTCTCTTTCACTGCAGGAACAATTGGGATTAAAATATATGCAGTTGGTGATGAACCAAAAGATAGATATAGAGACAGTAAAGCAACAAGCAGACTGTGGAATTACAGTGGGGAGGGAGGGAGATCTGGGGGAGATAACAGATCAACCGAAGGACTTGTGTACATGCATATAAGTACAACCAATGGACATAAAACTCTGGGGAGGGGGGATATGTATGGGAGGGAGGGGGGCAAAAAAAATCAAAAAATATATTAAATATATATATATATATATATATATATATATATATATATATATATATATAAAGAAATTGCAAAAGAGTTTTCCCAAAAAAAATATGCAGTTGGTTGCTTTGTTTCTTTCTTTTTAGTAACAGTTTTACTTATGATACCTGCTTATTGGTAAAAGATACATGACAAAATAAGTGCTTAATTCAATGACACTTAACGTCTTTGTATGTAATTCCTAACAGCAGTGCTTCTACACGCTTATTTATTTATTTTTTATCATGGAGACAACACTTAGTGTTAGGAATCTATAATACCCTAGCAAACCCTCCAGCTCTCCTACCTGCTCCCCTGTTCCCCAACACCAGGGGGTTTGTAGAGATTGGGTTGGGAGTTACTAGTTTGTGTATAAACACATGTTTTAGGGAAGAAGGGTAAGGGGCTAAGGGAAGGCATTTATTCCACAAAAGTATCTTTCTATCATGTCCCTTTCTAGCTCTTTATTACTATCTTGCATACAACTCATGAACCGTTTGCAAAGTTATTTCTACATCAGTCCAAAGGGTAGACTTATCTGGCAATAATCATTAAAACTGCTGAGCTGTTACATGCTGAAAATGAATGTGGAATGTAGGAAGTTGAAACTTTAATTCATTTTCATATACTCTTAAAATTTTAATAAAATTCAAACTCTGTAAGACTTATCACATAATCACTTTAGGGATTAAAAATATCATAATCTTGCCTGATGAGTCATTTTAATGGTCAGTGAAATTGGTATGCTGCCTGTGATCTTTCTTAGTAGATATGTCTCAATTTCTGCTTTATTACTTTCCATTACCATGTTTTATTCATCTGCCTATTTCTCTCTTGCTCAAAATTTCCAAATGAGGACAGAAAATACTTTTAACTTTTATGAAGGCTCATTCTCCCTCCTACTCAGTAAGCAAGGCTATGAGTCTGATTATGTTCTTGTCAGACATGTTTTTATCCATAATGAGCTAAGACAATGTGTACCCTAAATTTACCTCAGCTTCTGTAATTGATCAATTAGGAGGCATAAAGTATAGCCACTATTTTCGTATTTCCCCTTGACCTATTTATGAATAATCTTAGGCTTCTTTCATTTCAGTCGTCAAATTTAATGATGCCTGCCAGATGTGAAGATATTTTGAGATGAAAGGAGAGCAAGGTGTTTCTGATTACCTTTAGGTGTTCCTACAAGCATATCAGCCGACATATGATGTAAGTGCCGTTGGATAATTACAAACTTTTCTAATAATATTGGACACAGCGTGATGGAATTGTAAAACCTCTCACTCCAGCACTGAACAAGAATTTTCCTGATGCCTATATTTCTGGATAATTATAACTATGCTTTCCACTTTGATACTTAAGCAGGAAGGATCTCCTGTGACTAAAAAGAAATACTACCCACCCCCATCTCAATGTGTGGAAGAACACAGAACAGCAGAGAAAGCATGGCTGCCAGCACAGCAGAAAACACTGGTGGTGCCAAACAGAACAGTCACCACAGAGAGCGTGGGTATTCTCTAACTGAGAGCCGGCTTGTTTGGGGAAGGCGTATTTGTTCTTTGAGCAAGGAGCACACACACATAGCGGCACTGATGGCAGGAGCACTATCAGTATGAGACACCAGCATGAGACACCAATATCCTGTTGGACACATTACAGAGGCTCCAGGGTGTTTCAGGTGTTCTGTGATGTGGGATAATGTCATCAGGACATTCAACTGTGGTCAGGTTACAATAAAGGGACAAGCACAACATAGGGTCCTGAGTGCTATGATATTGGAAAATACTCCACATGTTACAACAAATGCCACTTTCCAACCTCGGACAGTTAGGGAAGTCTTCCCGGAATGGGCAATATCTGAAATGAGTTCTAGAACCTTCTTAGTTAGAGTATAATCCACAAGAGCACTGCCATCACTGAGAAGCAATTCCAAAAGCATAGGATCTTGTACCCTGGCATGAACCCACTTGAACAAATCTGTATTTTAACCACATCTCCAGGGGAACGTACACACAGTTTGGGAAGCAGTGTTTGGGAAGGCAACTTGTAAGTAGCTAAGTGAACAAGCAGGTCCCTTCCAGGGAGAGGGAACAACGTGGACAAAGGCCTGGGAGTGGCAAGAACTTGTCCTGTACTGGGAACATGGGCACATACAAGTAAGTATTGCCAGAAGGCAGAGTTTAATGGGAGAGGCCACCAGGAATGAGACAGGAGAAATGTGCAGAGTCTAGGTAGTGACAGACAGATGGTGCTATATAAAGGAGTTGTATTTTACATAATGGTTGAGAGGATCAGTTTAATATTTTAGTAAGCTTCCTTTAGCTGCTAATTGGAGACATTTTTGGTGGCAAGTACTGAAGCACAGAGATAATTCAGAACCCTATTGTAGTAGTTAATAAGAAAAACATGATGACTTAAATTAGACAGTAGCCATGAGTGTGGAAAGATGTGCACCAATACCAGTATAAGGAAGAGCAATGTGGAAGATTTGAACAGACTTGCTGAGTAATTGAATACAGGACATTGAGAGGCTGTGAGTAAGGGAGAAGAAATCACAGATGCTTCTACACCTCTGGCTTGGGCATTTGGGTAGTCTGTGGGACCAATCCATTAATATAAGGATTGAATTTAGATAGAAAAGGTAAGCAACTTGTTGAACATGTTGAGTTTGAAATATCTGTAAGACAATAATATCTAGTAATAGTTGGGCATATAGATCAAGAGCTATACATTTGGGAGTGTCAACGTAGAGTCATAATCAAAGAAAACAAGACTGGATTGCATCCCTCAGAAAGAGCATGTAATTTGAGTGGAAAATAAAGTAGAAGGGATATTAAGCAACAAGAAAAATAGATTAAAAACATACCAGAAAAGATTGGTCAAAAGACTGGAAGAAAAATAGTGTTACTATTTCCACACCTAGAAGGAACTTTCTAATACTGTCCAGCATAAAATCTTTATTGCTGATATGATCTTTATACAAGCAGTTTCAGAGCAGTGATGGGAAAGAAGAGTGAGTAGGAGGGGTGAGGAATGTGAAAAAGAGAAGATAATGAAGTCAGTTGGCTGATTATTGATGGAAAGGGGAGCATGGCGTTATCTTAATGGAGTTGCACACTTAAAACCTGCTTTAGGGATTGCTGATTTTACCTATGTGATGCCTCCCATGATGGTTTATTTGTTTGATTTAAGTTCTTATTTCCCAAAATGGGCAAAATAAAGACAGCCACTTTCTTTACAAAAGTCTGCTTAATGAGGCCTATTTCTCTTTGAGCTTATTCACATTATTCAAATATCATAACTGGGAAATTATGGAAGCGATAATCACAAACTTGATTACCATCTTGCTATAAGGCCAAGAACAGATAGAGACAGTGGGATCTCCCAGCATTCTTCCCAAACTTGGAAGATCCAGACTGCGACATAATGAGATGGCCTTCTCACTCTCTGGGTCTTACTTAGCTTTTGTCTTCAGTCATAAGTGTATTGAACACATCGAAGCCACCCTCTATCTGTCATATGATCATCTACAGAAATAATCTGAGCATGCTAACATCATTGTCAGGCAATTAAGCAATATTCCAGGCATAGTGAGGTTTAACTTAATGAGGCTAACATTTGAATTAGAAATTGCGGGGATTAATTACATTGAGAAATGTCAAGTGTAAAAGAACACTGTTACAAATAGGCGACTGCAAAAAACATCAGAGTGAGCCTTTATAAAAGTGCAAGGCTTTCTAAAGGGGAATCGGATGGCTGGAAACTTGAAAAGCCTCTAGGAATTGATGAAAACGGACTGTAGCTAGACATTTGAAGTACTGTAGGTGGTGGGAAGAAAGAACTTTCCACGGACCAGGTAGGATGGTCATCAAATGCCACATGCAATTCTTCCCTTTCATTGCCTTGTCCTTGCTCCTAGCCCAGATGGCAGACCACGGCCACAACTTCAGGCTCAGGACCAAGTTCTTTGTTAAGTGCTTTAATTCATGAACAATAATTTATTAGGGCAGGCATACTTATCCCTATTCAACCAAGGCAGAAACTGAGCTGCATGAGAGTAAGCAAGGCACACAGCTAACAGGTGTCCTTGCTGGGACTCAAAGTCCAGTTTGGCAGAGGCCAGGGCTCACGGTTATAACAGCAAGGCCCCCACCTCTCAGAAATTCATGAAGAATGTACTTCTTAGGAGTATGATTGGGGTTGGGTTCAAATATAATGTTTAACATCCAAATTTCCTGTTTCTGTCTTTTTCTTATATTAGAGTATGTCTTGCTGGGTAATGTTTGTGTCAAGGTAACCCTTTTCTACAATTACCTCACACACAATTCTTAATCAGGAGTCTGGGGACATTACAGCAGTAGCTTTTCTGCGCATAATCTCATCCTTTGTAACAGTTTGCTTGTATTTTTCCACTCATATGTCAGGTTAATTTTATCCCCTTTGTCCTCTTTGCTGCACTACATTCTCGTCTCCTTCAAAATCATTAATTTTTCCAGATTACCTTTCAGTACAGGTTCTATTTCCTCCAAATTTTAAACACTTTTTGTAGCTGGTTTTACAAACATAAGGCACAATTTCTTTTATATCTTTGTCTAGTTTCACAGGTGATTTTAACGTTAACAATGCTGTGTACTATTTTGTGCTTCTCTTCTTTACAAAGCACAGGCATTATCTTAAATTATTATTCTTTTTTTTTCACCTAGATAATACCCCGCAATTCTATGTTCTTCCTGAATTGAATAAATGAGGGACCAGGGGGCAATAGAGGTTTTATAAATAGCTATCTAGTAGTCAGTTCACACTTATGTTCAATCACATTCTCCCATACAGGAGAGACTTTCATACAGGTGTGAAGTCTGGGGCAGTTGAAGGCTACTTCTGGGAAACAAACCTCGACTTTATCCAACCAAAGTAAACCCACCCAGAGAACAGACAACATATGGCACAAGCGTCCAGAACAAGGGGGAGAGGTATCAGATATGTGATGGCTCCCCATCACATCTCCATTCGGGAGGTATTGTTGATGCTCCAGTGAGAACCTTGGTGTCACCTACTGCTTTGTGCAGCATGTCCTTTAGTTTCCACATCCTTTGCCCTTAGTGACACCTCACATCATCCATGCCTTTACACTTCTCTAGTCTTGACATCACTGTTTACTACAAACTCACAGAATTCTGGACCTGCTCTTTCCCTAATAGTCTTCCCTTACTCAGTCATCAGCCAAACAACTAGAAACTATACTTGATTTTTATTTGTCCTCACACCCTACACTCATTCTAGCAAATCTTTTAAGATGACCTTCAAATTTTAAATGGACTCTTTCCACTTATCTCCATTAATGTCACCCACATTCAAAATCCTGTCTCATTTCTCATGCAAATGTTGTCTATTGTCTTTCCTAACTGATCTCACTGTTTCTACTCTTCCCTTATATAGTCAGTGCTCTTCATAGTTGTCGATATAATCTTTTAAAAACATACACATAGAGGGTCAGACTCCTTCCTTGTTTAAAGTCTCAAATGACTTCTCATCTTACACAAAGCAAAGCAAAGCAGGTGTGGCCTGGGCCCCACCCACCTCTCCAACATCTACTACTGTGTGTCTCTAATTGCCCCAACTGCTCCGGCCACAATGTCCTTCATTTTTCTCTAACACACCAAATTTATCCCTGCCTTTGGGCCTTGGCTTCGCCTTTCTCTTTAAAAACTTACTGCCATGGTTTGCATCCTTGCTTCATTCAAGTATCTATTTGAAACTCAAGTAGCTAGAGATGTGGCCCCTCTGATTACCTTATTTAAAATAGCAACCATATATATATATATATATATATATATATATATATATATATATATATTCACTTAATTTTATCTGTTTTGCCCTTTTTTAAGGTTTACATTTTTCACTACCTGGTGTTACCATTAATTTAAATTCTTTGTTGATTGGCATCTTTTCCACCAGACTGTAAGTTCCATGGTGGTGGGGATCTGGTCTGTCTTGGTCTTCCCTCAATTCTCAGTGCTCAGCATGATGCTCACCCAGCACGTGGAATATACTCAGTCAATGTTGGTATAATAAGCTGTTATTATTCATATTCATTTTGCAGGAAGGATTTGAAAAAGGAATGGCCCTAGCCTGATTGCCTCAGCAGAAAGAGCGTTGGCCTGTGGAATGAAGGGTCCCCTGTTCAATTTTGGTCAAGGACATGCACCTAGGCTGCAGGCTTGATCCCCAGCCATGGTTGGGGAATGTGGAAAGGCAACCAATTGATGTGTCTTTCTCACATTGATGTATGTCTCTTTCTCTCCCTTCCACTCTCTCTAAAAACCAATGGAATATATCCTCAGGTGAGGAAAAAAGAAAAAGGAAGGTCAATTCTTCCTTTTTCTAAGAATTGACCTGATAGATTAAAAAAAAAAAAGAGTATGTAGTTTGGAGTTAGATAAACTTGGACTGGCTAGAATAGATAACCTGTATGATCTTGGGCAAGTTACTTACTTCTCTAAACTTGTGTTGTTGTTGTTGTTTTCTTTTTTTGACTCAGATATAACAATGATGATAACTATTTTACACAGTTTTTGTAATGATCAAAGATAACTTCTATGGAATCCTAGTTTTCTGCCTACCATTGCAATTTGTTAATTCCTACAAGACTGTCACCAGCCAGGTATACAGACCTGAGGTCAGGAGGTTGATGTCATTCCCAGTTCTAGTGACAAGTGTCAATTTAATGAAACAAACTGTTTGGATTTAAGCAAATGTTCACGCTCCCATTACAAATGCAGTCCGATGGTATCTGGAATAGTGCCTGCTTAATATTGACTGTACGAGGCTTTGTTTTGCCTTGCATTTAAAAAAATTACACAGATTTTCAGCACAGTGTACTAACTCCCCATTGGGTTAAAAACTATTTATTTGTAACTGTAAGCACAGTTTCTCAATTTGCTCTTCTCCATGATCTGAGCATATTTTTTTAAATTATAATTACTCTACACAAAACTATTGAAAAACATGATAAAGTAATCAAAGAAAATTCAAATCTTTCCAGATATGATTTAATCTTTTCCCCCTATGACTTTATTACCCTACAAATAGTTTTCATTTTACATGACTCTAATTGAACATATAAAATCCATTAGGTACATTTCCATTTATATGAAGATTTTACTGCGCTTAGATAAAATGTGCACATCCAGTCTCACTAGTTTCCTCCTAATTAAAGAACATATATGGCCAATAGATTTAAATAATCTAAAATGTTTTAAATTGCTTTATAAATATAATTTTGAAATAATAAGACAAACTTTCCATGCTCTCAGGAATAATTTTTTAATCTATTATGCTTATTTTATTTCTAGGAATAGTGGCTAAAAAAGTACATCTTTCATTTTTAGATAATCTCATATACAAGGATAATATATATTAAGAAAACTTCAAAATTAAGTTTCAAAGCTTTAATCTGAAAACAAGAGGGGTATTGTTCATTTAAAAAGTGCCATTCCATTAGGTAAACCCAGGTGAAGTAATAAGCATGGTTTGTGATTTAGAGCAGGGAGATTGAAAGCTGAAATGGCTAACAGTTTAGTCTTTTTTCTAAAGAGTTCTGTAATCATGAAGTCTGAAATTATTTAATACTAGAGGCCCGGTGCATGTACTTTGTGCACAGGGGTAGGGTGTGTGTCCCTCAGCCCAGCTTGCACCTTCTCCAATCTGGGAACCCTCAAAGGATGTCCAAACTGCCCATTTAGGCCCGATCCAGTAGGACATCCTTCTCATAACCCGGGACAGCTGGCTCCCAACTGTTTGTCTGCCTGCCTTCCTGATTGCCCCTAGCCACTTCTGCCTGCCAGCCTGATCACCCCCTAACCACTCCCCTGCCATCCTGATTGATGCCTAACTGGTCCCCTCCTAGCCGGATTGCCCATAACTGCCCTCCCCTGCAGGCCTGGTCACCCCTAACAGCCCTCCCCTACCAGCCTCATCACCCTAATTGCTCTCCCCTGCTGGTCTGGTCCCCCTCCAACTGCCCTCCCCTGCAAGCCTCGGTCCCCCAAAACTGCCCTTCCCTGCAGGCCTGCCCTCCTCTCCACAACAGCCCTCGCCTGCAGACCTGGTCCCCCTCAACAGCTCTACCCTGCAGGCCTGGGTTCCTTCCAACTGCCCTTCCCTGCTGGCCCAGTTGCCCCAACTTCCCTCTTCTGCCAGCCTGCTCACCCCTAACTGCCCTCCCTGCAGACTTGATCAATCACCCCCAACTGCCCTCCCTTGCAGGCTCAGTCCCTCCCAACTTCCCTCTTTGCTGGCCATCTTGTGGCAGCTATCTTGTGTCCACATGAGGGCAGCCATCTTTGACCACATGGGGGAAGCCATATTTGACCACATGGGGCAGCCATCTTGTGTTGGAGTGATGGTCAATTTGCATATGACTCTTTTATTAGACAGGGTTAATTAAAAGACTTCAAGAATATTATGCTGCCAAGCATAGAAATTCTTTCTTCATGGGAGGTGATTTTTTTAAATATATTTTATTAATTATTATTATTATTTTTTTTTACAGAGAGGAAGGAGAGATAGAGAATTAGAAACATCGATGAGAGTCATCGATCAGCTGCCTCTTGCATGCCCCTACTAGGGATGTGCCCAAAACCAAGGTACATGCCCTTGACCAGAATCGAATCCAGGACCCTTCAGTCTGCCGGCTCACACTCTATCCACTGAGCCAAACCGGGTAAGGGAGGTGATTTTTAATATATTAAATGAAGTTTTGTTGATGAATATGAGCTATACACATGATTCATTTTTTCATTCATTCTCTTTTCATTTAACACATAGTTACTGATTGTCAACTTTGTGGTAAGCGAGGTTATGAAGGCTGGGATGTAGGTGAAGAAAGAATAATGTAATATGCATAAGTACTGTTCAACTCAAGTGTACTGATGTAAGATACAGAAATATATATCAGGATATATAACATTTTGCATATGTAACACATTTTCTGGGGAATAACTCTTAAACAGAATTGACAAAATGCTTCAGTACTTATAGTCAACCAATTAATTTGGTTGAAAAATTGGCCAATGCAATTATAATTTATCATATGGACTGAATTATGGATAAATAAAGCTATTATTTTATTTCTGTTTTCTTTTCAATAGGTCATGGTGTACCTTAGAATTAGTCCCACCTGCTCATAATCACTTGACTTTCCAATCTTCAAGTTCTGAAACACTAAGAATTGGACTAGCACTATTAAATTACAATGTATGATAATAATTGAACTGATTCATAAAACTCTTGACTTTGTTATGCTTAACAGAATTTTTCAGAGTGTTTACCTCCTTCACTCTTCTTTATGAGAGCATGAAACTGGCATATCTGTTGTCTAAAGTTGTGAAGTCCTTTTTAAAAAGTCTTTGATCACACTTGTGACTAAACATTACAGACTCTTTAATGAAGTGTAATGGGAAATGAAATTCCACTTTGACAAGAAATCCAGGAGGAAAGGAAAAAAAAAAGGGGGGGGGGAGAAACTAACTACTAACCAAGGCAATTAATTTTCTGTGTCTGTGGGTCAGTTGTCTATGGTTCCTGAGTAACTGAAGATCAGGTAAGTTGCTTTGGATAACCTAACAAAACCAGAAATCGATGTGACCTGCATTTTGTCTACAATATGGTTTGCCGCTAAAAACAAAAAGGGTTGGACAAAGAGAACACAGCAATCTCTGTACCTGTGAGCAGCTTTGTAGACTGGCCTCCCCTGGTGATCATAATATAAATTGTTCTTTTTTTACAAATGAATGAACCAGAACAATCTGATGAGCCAAGGAGTGATTTCAATACTGGAACACTTGGGATCTAACAGGGTATGACTACTGACTGCTTTGTAAGCACGCCTAACTGAGAAGCAGAAAACACTAGGAGTGAAGCCGCATGGGCTCTGAAGGGCAATATCAAAGCTGAAGCAAAAAGCAGTTACATCTTAATAATATAAGGGAACCTTAGAGATAGATAAATGGTACAGTCATCTTGTCCAAAGGAGGAATGAGAAAGATTTATTATATAAGAGGTGTGATAGCTTGGGCTGAAATGTTTGCAACCCTGGTTCTTAGGCCAGTATTTTAGGTACTTTCATTCTAGAATTTATTCATAAATTTCCTTTTTACTATTTTTTCAAAGATTGCACATAATACATTGGTATCAATTAAATAAAAATATTTGATTCTTAAAATGGAAATTAAAAATGAAAAACAATAAGATTGTTTTTTTATGTTAAAAAATGCACATTTTCCTAACCTATTTCTCAGTATTCTATGCAAAAAAATCTTTTGGCTAGGATGAAGCAAAAAAGAATGTATAGCATCAATTTATAGTGAGAAATACTACAAGAATCCATGGATGGTATTGAAATAGAGTGAGAAAAATAAGGTTTTCATCAGCACTAAAACCTTATGGAAAGTCTATCAAAACATGAACTGAATAGTCTGAAAGAAGTAAAAAAAAATAAAAATAAAAATCGTATGAATAGCAGAAGCACTCTTGAGAAGTAAATGTTAAAGTTGTGGCAATAGCCCTGAGAATTTTCATTTAGAGCTACAGCTTTTCTCAAGACCACATTTCTTCTATACCTTTGTCATTGTGGAAAGCTATTTACTGCCATGTGTGTTACAGCTTGTAGAGCAAAACTGCTCTAAGTGGTGTGTGATGAGATTTCTAGCCAAAGGAGAATGTTTAAGCCAATGTTCAGTGTAAGTCTAGATTATCTTCATGTACACCCAAACCTTGGTTAGCTCTAATAATTATACCTTTTCTCTCTCCTTTCTCTTCCTCGGCTTAACCCTTACTCTGATCCCAGAGTTGTGAAATGCATGGAATTGAATGTTCTGCATTTTTATATTTCATATTTGACAGATACTGTAATTCATATAGCTCAAAATATATTGAGTATAAAGGCTTTGTATTAACAGATATAAGAGATCACAGATAATTTAAGAATCATATTCTTAGAACTAAAAAAGGTCTTAGATTATTTGTCTAACCTTCTTATTTAAAAAAAAAAAAATAAAGAAACAGAGAACCTGCCTAAAAAATTTGTACTTGTTGGTGGGGCTAAGATTAAAACTGAAGTCCCTTGAATTCTGATCTACTTAACATACATAATACTACACTTTAGTAATCCAGAATTGCTGAATTTCTAAAGCTTATAAATTTGTAAAAATGATAAATAATTATTTTTCTACAGGCCTTCAAGGTGAAAGCAAGAGAGTATACTGGGAACAAAGAACAATTCAAACAAACAAACAAACAAACAAACAGGAAGAGCATTGTGGACTTCGTTGTGGTAAGGGTGTGGTACCTGTAGGCTTGACCATCTGGACTCATGAAATCAATTTGCTATAAAAATATCTGTTTCACTTGGATTGCTACTCCTCTTGCTGAAGGTTACCTGACTGCTGCTATAAGATGTCAAAGTGTGAATCAAGATGAGTGGTGTTTGTAGAAGGAACCAACAGCAGGGGGCTTGATACTATGTTAAACACTTTTCACACAAACAGCCAAATTTAATTATCTGAAGGGCAGATGAGGAAACCTTATCTCAATGTGATTAATTTGACTATACAGAGTGAAAATTTTTGTGAAAGAATCTGAATTCAGACCTGGACCTTTCTGTTCAAAACTCTATGCCCTTTCTCAATAAAATATGTGTGTGTGTGTGTGGGGGGGGGGGGGGGGGAGGGGGGGGAAGGGGGGAGAGGGTTTAGGAGGGAGGGAAAGTCTATGCTCTTTCCGCAATGTCATCTTGTTATTCAAGCCTTCTTAAAGTTACCAGAAAACTGTCTTGTCTTTACAGGGAACTAAGCTGTTTGTGAACCCTGCAGAAATTCAGCTTCTACATAGGTTGGTTATCTGCAGGCAGATTAAGTCTTTCTTAGTAGCTCTGTAACCTTGGATCTGGTCCTTAACCATCATGAATCTCAGTTTCCTCATTTTAAAAATGGTAATGATATCCACCCAACATCTTTCACAGTGTTTTATGAGGATCAATGCAGAAAGTGTTCAATAAATCTTCTCTGTATTGCTAGTCTGACTCTCATATTCACCCTCACACTCAACCTGGCTCTATTGTCAAGATTTACAGTCATTTTTTTAATAAATTCAAATTACTATCGATAATAATAAAAGCATAATATGCTAATTAGACCAGATAGCTGGACGACCTTCCAGACAAAGCCATGACTGTGGCTGCAATGGCTGAGTCCCTTGCATGAATTTTGTGCATCAGGCCTCTAGTACAACATAAGGTATTATATTAAGTACCAACCTGCTATGTAAAGTATGGTTCACAGAAAGATTCAGTGAGAATAATTATCATTTTAAAATGCAGCTTCACTTTACAAATGTGTAAACAACACTATGTGACTTCAAAAGAAGCACAATATTCTGAGTTTTTAAATAAGTTTGGAAGCATCTTTCATAGGAAGCTATATTTATTCTTGTGAAACTGTGAGGGGATCAAAATAATTTTTTAATTCATGGTTTATTTTAATAATTCATGAATAGAAACACATTATAGCACATCAGTGAAAATATTAAGTTTTTTTTTAAAAAATTATGTTTTTTTTAAATAAATGTATTACGTATGTGGGGACAATATTCATTGGATAATATGAAGAAGCATGATGGAAAAATGGCATCATGTGCTCCCTGGATAATATTGCATGATTTACAAATAGGACAAAGTAAGTTCATTTTGTAGTTTGTAACTAGAGGCCTGGTGCATTAAATTCAGGCAGGGGTCCCTCAGCCCAGCCTGAACCTCTTTAATCCGGGACTCCTTGGGGGCTATCTGACTGCCAGTTTAGGCCCCATCCCTGCTGTTCAGTTATTTGGTCATCCCTCACTAACACCCCTGCCAGCCTGATGGCCCCACACAGCCTGCTGTTCAGTCATTTGGTCATTCCTCACTAACTCTCCTGTCGGCCTGGTTACCCCATGCAGCCTGCTGTTCAGTCATCACTATGACAGCATCCTGGACAATTTGCATATTCCTCTATTATGAGTATAAATGGTTACTTATTTATTTATTCTGTCATCTGTTAGTATTGATCGTATTGTGTCACTTGCCAAAAAAACTCCAAAAAGTTCTCTATAAATCCAGAGGAACAAATAACACATTCCTTCAAAAGGCTTATTTTATTCCACTGAGTCATCATGGATGAGACTTTTCTTTGATCATCATATAAAAAGTTGTCCGTGGAAGGAAGAATCGTTGACTTACTTGTGCATTTATTATCTCTAATCTGCAATATATTGGCCCTACTCTTCTATGTCTAACTAAATTCCTCCTTGTCTCTGGAGTCTGGTTACCCAAGTTCATAATTAACTCTTTTGTGAGCCCTTAAGCCTGGTTGTTTAAAGTAGGCAATAGGCGATCAGTATATAGTAGCTTGCATTGTTTTGCATCTTTTTAAGAATAAATTCTGACTCTACATCTAGATGTGACTCTCATATCTGATATTTCTGTGCAACCTTTGCCTCAACACAGCATCTGCTTTATCAGGCAATCATACAATCCTTGGTGAGGTTCGTGAAGAATGGATGGTTAAGACACCTCCCTGATGTTTTAACTTCAGTTCCCACAAGCAGACTAATAATGAGAGGGGTATTTGTTTCCTCTAATCTCTCTGGGTTTATTTAACATACTAATAGGTCAAAGGGCATGACAAAAATGCTCGATGAATGTCTCCACAGCTGACCTCTCACATTTGCCCTCTCACTCGGTCTTTGTTCCACTCTCAAGAATCATCAAGTGTCATCAGTCCCTTGCATCCCCTCACTTCTTGTCTCACCATTAGTTTTCAGTTGGAATAATCCTGGAAACATATACATTTCCCCTTTCAAAGAACTGGTGAGGCCTCTGGAGGCTAGCCTTGGTGTTAGAAAGTTATTAACTCTGGAATTACAAAACTTCCCCCGCTCCACCAACACACACACTCCACACACCACCACTGAATGCAAGAGAAAACTCTGACCCTGGAGCTGGCTGTAATAAAACTTCGTAAAGACTCATTATCCTCTTGAAATACAAAGGAGGGAAAGAACACAGTAACCTAACACAGGGAACCTGGGCTTTTAAGTAATTATATCTAAAGGGTTGGATATGCAAGACCTATTTTCATCCTATTTCCTAGCAACGTAAGTTTGAGCGAGAGGTCCAAATTGGGCTAATCATGCTAGTTCTCTTGGTTCTATTTCTGAGTTGTTGAAAGTTGTGCTCTGATTTTGTTATATTAGCTTTCTGGTAAGGCTGTTCTGGGAGGGACTGGGGCTGCCCCCATAGAGCACAGTCTTTCAATGTGCTCTGCAAGCAGAGAGTTCCTTGGCCTAATCAGTGTGGGGAACACTGTCTTTAATGGCCCCACATAAATATTCATAATGAGTATTAGTGCACTAAAATGTAAATTTAACTGCAAAAGATGCTTTCCTTTTATATCATGTATTCCCTCCAGTTTTAGCCTTCTAAAGGTAATGTTTTATAAAATGCTGTTAGTGTATACAGTATACCATCCACTGTTTCACATATAGAGAGGCATTTCTTAGATGCAGATAGCAGATTTTCCCCTCATGTGAGCCTTATACTCAGCTACTAATTTCTTTAATAATTTATGGGACTTGGATGTATTGTGAATGACTCAAATTTATAGTCACCCAAATGAAATATAGATTAAGAAGATTGCTTTCTTATGGGCCATTTCTCCAGAGATAGTTGCCTGAATTAAGGAATAAAATGTCAGGTCAAACTTATTTCTTATTGCAATCTAGCAATCTAAATGGCAGCCATGGAGATAAGTCCAGAGGGGTTACATTTACAAGGGAACAGGTTTTTTGACTGCTTAAAATCAATCCTTCTTTGCATCCCTCTAACTTTTAGAGGGACAATTTTTACTGAATTAAAGCCCTCATTCTCTTTTAAGGAAATTTTGATCTTCAATATGGCTAACTTGGCAATGGGCTATAACAAATCAGTTAAGCGCATGTGCATGGACACATGCGGGCACACACACAGACACATGCACACACACACACATACACATACACATACACATACACACACATAATAATATCTGTTCATGTGATTGATCTATCTATATAACCAGCTACATTTCTCAGCAAAAACAGTAATATTTGATGGGAAAGAACTAAATACATAAATTATATTTCCCCTACAGAATACAGTTACACAGAGACATACCTTTCTAAGTCTCCTTTACATTTTCTTACTAAAAGAAAAGACTATGCAAGTACACCACTAAACAGTCTCCACAAATAGGCATATACATGGCAACAGTTTCTACATTTTCGTATAATAAAAAAAAAGTACTGCCTGCCCTTTTAAAAATAATTAAAAGTCAAGGAGAAAAAATGTCAGATGAAAAAGAAATGCAGGATAACTGAAGATAAACATAAGTGAATTTTTAAAATGAGCTAAAGAAATGACTGACAAATTAATTTGTTATATTCTAAGACCTAGTAAATTGTGGAAATTACTTATGTTCTTTATGTTGTACAGAAATGTCTGAACAATACCTTTTGCAAATATTTAAGTTTATTTTAATCTTACATGAATTAAAGAAGAAATATATATGGGAAAGCATGAATTTATTCTTAACAGTGGTAATGCATCATAAAATATTGTCCTTGGAGTAGTGTAGTATTAATTAACATTTTGACATAAATATTACCACTGATTTAGCAATTTCAAAATTATACAAAAAATTTAAGTACAGGCTATCTGCCCGCATGTTGCCATCCATGCCATTTAATAATATGCTTAATGTAAATGCAAAAAGTATTTGACTACTTAAATTGCATTGGAATTTCAAGCTAAGACACGTGTTCTTGACAAATAACCAGTTGTATGTCAAGGTTTCTATTAACCTGTCTCATTAGGCCTTTCTTCTTTATTGTGTACTGGGGACCCAATTACTGACTGACACAAAGCACAATGACAAACCATCCCATTACCAAATACCCAACACCCAAAAAATTATTTCAATGTTTAAATAACTTGCAAGATTACAATTCAAATGACACAATAGCGCTGCTCAATTTAAACTTAAAATTTTCCATAGAGCTAAAAAGATTAAATTTGAATAATTAATTTTAATGTTTTCATTAATATGCACTGCATTAAAATTTTACTTGTTCTCAGCCATTAATGATGGGCTATAACCCAATTTCCAGGTTTTAGAGATTATTTCTGCACAAATTAGCCTTGGTGTTTATACCATGCACACCTCAGAAAAATGCAAAATTTGTAACTATACTTCACTCCTAATTGGCCTGACTCAGGCATGCTTTAACTAAGCAGACCCTTTACACATGTTACTCACAAAGATATCATAGTTATTTTCTGGAAAATACCCTTCATTATTCATTTTCTTCCACTTTTTAAGTACAATAGAGTCCTTTGATGTTACTCTTAATAGCCTACTTAAAATCCAACATTGTTTAGCATAGCTAAGAAAAACGTTTTAATAAACCTTCCTTAGCCTAGTGTTACATTTGCTTTTTCTTCTGTCCTGTTATACTCAAGCTTTCAACCTTTTATTCATTCATTTAATGACTCTGTGCTGAGTACCCACCATATATAAAGCCCTGGGCCAGGTACTTTTCAGGATATGGATGTTTTTGTTCAGAACCGGTTACCTTATAGTTTACTCTATTGAAAGGGTGACATGATATTAAGAGACTGGTAAAACCAGGAGTGAAAAGAAGGAAGACTAAACAGGGAGTCAGATGCCATGGTTTCAATCATGAATCTGTTACCTTCTAGCTTTGTGATACTTTGAGCTTAAGTAGCAGAAAAACTTCATCCACAATGGCTTACCTATCTATGAAATTTATTATTTCATATACCATGAAGTTTTAAAATAGGGTAGCTCCAGGGTTGGTTAATTAAGGGCTCATCAGCACCCTCAAACATAGGTTCTTCCCATTTTTTTCACTCTAAAATCTTCAAAATGTTGATTTTATCCCTCCAACTATTTCCCTTCAATATTCCAAGAGGGATCCCTCAATTTCATGCCACATGACATACCAATGCAACGACATTCAGCATTCTGTATTCAGCAAAACCACAGTTAACTAAAGAGGAGGAGTTGCCCCTTCTTTGTAATTATACACAAAAGACTGGACTTTTGCCACCATGAGTTTACTATGTGTTCCTTGTACTTTTTTCACTTCACTCAAACTGGGTTAATCAGATTTTCTCCAAGGAATTGGGAATGAGCAACGACTAACAATTTGGACCCATTGCCTGATGATGACATAAATTTGATTCCATGAGAAATTCAAGTACGTTGCTACCTCAAGTGTGTCCGCTGGACCACTCACATTGGTATCACCTGAGAGCTGGTTAGGAACACAGAATAGCTAGCCTCACCCCAAGACACACTGATTTAAAATCTGCATTTAACAAGAAGCCTAGGTGATTCATATGCATACTAAATTTCCCAAGCCATCACTCTTGCAAATGGAATATGAGATTTCTGTTTTCACTCCACAGCTGTTTTGAAACCAAATATTTTGTCAAAATTATGCTAACATTGATGCTCTCATACAGAAACATTTTCTGAGGTAAATTGCATGGAGCCAAGTTAATTCTTTAATCAATTTTCTTATCAGAAAGCATTTCATTCTTTATTTTTTTTAATTACTTTATTGTATCAATTATTTTCTAGGTAAATTTTACAACAAAAATTCAATTCACTTATCACATTTTATTTTCCATATAAAACTATAGGGGGAGGGCATTTCTACTAAGTTCAATTTTCTGAGTCTAAATTGAGCAGTTCTAACTTTTGATTATTGCATTAACATTTAGTCAATACAAATTTATTATACTTGGTTTTAGCCACAGTCAATTTTATTTCTACTTAATTATTTATAACTGTAATTGTCATTATGAGTTAGAAAAATTCAGCTCCAAATACTTATTTCAAACCAAGTAAATACCTGAAGCTGTCTTTATGTGATACAACATGTGGCCACCATTGGAAGGAAAGAGAATTAGGAGTGATAAAAAAGTTAAGTAAATAAAATGAGATTTATTTTTTGACTGTGGGAGGAAAATAAATCTAAGATTATGACTTGAGTTCTTATTTTTTTTTCTAGAATTAGGACAGACTTAGCTTCTTTTATAGGCAACTAGAGGCCAAGTGCATGAAATTTGTGCACTGGGGATGGGGGAGGCGTCACTTAGCCCAGCCTGCACCTTCTCCAATCTGGGACCCTTAGGTGGATGTTTTATTGCCTCTCACAATTTGGGACGCTGGCTTCTAACTGCTCGCCTGCCTGCCTGCCTGATTGTACCTAACCACCTCTGCCTGCCTGATTGTCTCTAACCAACTCTGCCTGATGCCCCTAACTGCTCCCCTACTGGCCTGATTACCTCTAACTGCTCCCCTGCTAGTCCGATCACCCCAAACCACCTTTGCTTTGCCCTGCTCCTGGGACCTGGGCTTCCCTCCCTCTAGCCAGCTGCAGGTACCCAGGACTCAGGCTGGCTTCACCTGAGGCAGCGACAGCTACAGGCTCCCAGGACTGTGGGGTGGGCAGCTTGTTCCTCTCCTGGACACAAGTGCAAACACAGCTGCTGGTGCCCAGAACCATGGGGCAGGCAGCTTATCCTTCACCCAGGCCACAGTTGCAGACTCTGGTGCCCAGGACTGTGGGGGCTATGGGGTGTGCAGTTGTCTCTTTCCCTGGCCACTAGTACCCAGGATCATGGGGTGAATGGATTGTCCCTTTCTTGAGTCACAGCCTAGCTAGTCCCCATTCCTCTCTTGAGGGCTCATTGTGCCTGGCTGGTCCTCATTCCTCTCTTCCCACTGTTGAGTGTCTGAGCAGTTATAGCACAATAGCATGGCAATACATGATAAAGGATCTTTGCTTTAAATAAAGGAAGAATACTTAATAAAGGTAACCCTGGATAAAGTTAAGTCTTGATAAAAAGAAAGAGTCTCCTTCTATCTTCTATTGAAATAGGAAGAAAGGAAGAGAGAATTCTTGTAGTTGAGATAAATTTTTGGCCCTTAGCTGTACATTAACATAAACCAAAGAACTTTTATAAATGACCAATAACAGGGCACTACTATGAGATTCTGATCCAATACATATGGACAAGGAATGTGCAGGGAAATTCTTTGAAGTCCCATGCTGATTTTAATGTGAAGCCAGGGCTGAGGTGAATAGAGTTGCTTTGAGATAGAGGAAATAAAGATAAATGACATTAGGGAGCTCATCTTGATCTCTGTAGCTATAAAAAGTACAATATTTTGTAGGATGAGAAAAGTGTTTATAAGATGGGGGCAGAGAAACAGTTGAATGTTACGTAAATGTCTTCTACTTCTCATCATACTGCTTCTGTTTACATTAATATGTGGGAAGAAATACTTAAAGTCATCAAGAACATGCCCCATAAGGAAGAGAAGCTTCCTAGAGCCATCCACCTGCTGTCAAATCCCCAAGGTGATGTTTATTGGAAGTGAGGGTGGCTGATTCAGAAAGAAGAGATTGCTCAAGGAATATAATGTGCCTGCTGGCATTACCTTAGAGAAAAATAAAGAAAGAGGAAAACATGAAAACAAACATACAATAAGGACACTGTAAAGAATGTAAATATATGTAGCTTATTCTTTTGGTAAGTATTATGTATTTAAAGTTTTATTCAAAACTTGAAATTCTGCTACATAAAACATCTAATACTGGAGAGCACAATTAGGCAAACATGATAGATAAAAACACAGGGTGTCCCCTCAGGGCCACTCCACCTCCCCTTGCTCCTGAGGGGCAATCAGGGCAGCAGCTGCCACTTGCACCTGCTGACAGTGCTGGCTCCACTTGTATCATCTGAGGGCGCCAGTCCCAATTGCTCTATGCCATCAGAGGGTGTGAGGGGGGGTGGCATTGTCAGTGCATGTAAGCAGCAGTGGCAGGAGCAGGGCTGCCAGCAGAGAGGGGGAAATGGGGGAAAGCAGGAGGGACCAGATGAGGGCACGAAGGATGGGCTGAGACCCGCCTCTTTGTCCACTGCAGCCTCGTGGCCCACAGTTCCTTTTAAGGTGCACAAATTTGTGCACTGGGCCCCTAGTCTATATATGTAGAAGCCTAAGTGACCTTCATGACTGAACGACTGAAACGACCGGTTGCAGCTGGCAGACCCCAATTGCCTGATCAGGGCCAGTCCTCTGTGCTGGGAAAGGAAAGTGAGGGTGGGTGGCAGTGGATTCATCCCCTTTCCTGGGGGAGCTGTGGGCCGGCTCCCTCCTCAGGGCCAGTAGCCAACCTCCTGGGTCCCTACCCCCATCTGGCAGGCCCCTATTGGCCCGCTGTGGTGGTGGCAATTGGCCCTTTCCCCTTTGGGCGGCAGGGGGTTGGGACAGGGAACCAGGAGTGGGTGGCAGTGGAGGGAAGGAGGAGAGGGGAAGGGTGAACAACATGGTGGCAGCACACAGAAGGTGAGGGAAGGAGAAGGTAGAGGAGGGGAGGCAGGGAAGCGGGGAACCTGATTGGCCCTGATAGTTGGCCAGGCCTAGGGACCCTCCTGTGCATGAATTTTGTGCACCAGGCCTTTATTGTATAATAAGTGTGTATACATCTTTGGGGGACATCCATATACAACTAAGGGGAGATTTGCTGGAAATTTTTACCCCAACATGAAATCTTAAGATTTGTATACCCCAACATGAAATCTTAAGATTTCATGTTGGGGTATTCATATTATTTTTCTCTTTTTTAATTACAGTTGACACATATTATTATGTATATTAGGTTCAGGTGTACACCAGTGATTAGACATTACATGACTTACTAAGTGATCATCCCAATAAATTTCATACCATCTGACATCACACATAGCTGTTAAAATACAGGATTATTGATTCGATTTCCTATGCTGTACTTTACATCCCATGACTATTTCCATTCTGTAACAACCAATTTGTACTTCTTAATACCTTCACCTTATTTACTCCCCCTTCTTACCCCCGCCCCCAACCTTCTTCCCATCTGGCAACTATCAAAGTATTTTCTGTATCTATGAATCTGTTTCAATTCTGCTTGACCATTTATTTTGATTTTTAATATTCAATCGTTGATAGATATGTAGTTACTACTATTTTATTGCTCCTATTTCTTGGTGGAGACTGAGGTATGGCTTTCTTGGGAGGTTCTCAGTAAAGAAACAATGGCCTTTGCCAGCACTTTTGTCTTGCAGAAAGTTGACACCCCTCCCCTCTGCCCAGCTTGTGCCCTGATGCCAGACAATTCAGTTCCTCCCCATATGTCTTTGGTGACTTTTCAGCTGCTGATCCATTGCTGGAGCTCAGACAGAGTGTATAGAATAAGTCTGTATGTGGGCCCTTTAAGAGAAATTGCCTGGGGCTCCAGCAGCCTCCACTTCACTCAGCCATATCGCTGCTAGTTTTATAGCCAGAAGTTATGGGGTCTTCATCTCCTGGCACTGGAAACCTGGGCTGGGGCTTCTGGTGTGGGGCTGGGAACCCTTGCTCCTCAGAATAGACCTCTGCAGCAGAGATATCCCTCCTGATTATGGTTTGCTCTATCTGGATGTGAGATCAATCCTTTTGTGTTCCCCCTACCAGTCCTGATGTGGCTTCTTCCTTAAATCCTTAGCTGTAGAACTTTCATTTGGCCAGATTTCATGCAGTTCCAAATGATGGTTATTCTGTAATGCAGTTAAAATTTTTATGTGGTTGTGGAAGGATGTGAGTACCTCATTTACCTATGCCATCACCTTGAAGGGAAATTTTTTAACTTAAAAAATATTTCTAAAGGTTTCCAATAATCCTATAAATGTGCATATATGTATGTGCATATATAAAGTTACACATACATTCACAATCTTTAATATATATAGCTTCCATATAATTAAAAATTTGATTAAATAATGTCCATCTGTTTTGACATTCTGAGCATAGTTTATATATTTATGTAGATAAAAACCTATTTTAACAATTTAAAAAATATATATTTTATTGATTTTTTTACAGAGAGGAAGGGAGAGGGATAGAGAGCTAGAAATATCGATGAGAGAGAAATATCGACTAGCTGCCTCCTGCATACCCCCCACTGGGGATGTGCCCGCAACCAATGTACATGCCCTTGACCGAAATCGAACCTGGGACCTTTCAGTCCACAGGTCGACGCTCTATCCTCTGAGCCAAACTGGTTTCGGCTATTTTAATGATTTTTACCAAAAGGAAATATTCAACTTTCCTAAGGCTAAGGTGATCTTTATCACAGGATTCCCTTGAGAGTTGCTTTGTTATCCTGAAGGTAGTTGATAGAGGGAAAAAAAATCTTAAGATTTCATGTTGGGGTATACAAACAACATTCAATAATTTCTTTCATCTCTTTTCTGTAAGAAATGTAATATACTCCAACAGAGTGATAATACTAAAAGAACAATAATAAGAACACCGTCTGCAGTAATAGGCTGCATTAATTAAAGTCTATAAACTCAGGAGCAGGTACACCCTCACAGACCACTCTACCCATCCCACTCCATACTGATGAGAATAATTATGAAGCAGTGTTTATTTATGGGAACTGCTTTTTAAAAGAGCTATTAAAGATTGCACACTGAAAAAGACAAATGAGTTGTTAGAGGTATCATACTCTATTTACAATGTAAAGGTTAAAAACTCAGGAAATACTTTTTATTTAAGAAATGAAAATTTAATAATTACTAATCCATGAATGGAATTCCCTGTAACTGGAATTATATATGTATAGGCTAAGTGATCATACATCTATGAAGGCTCTATTGAAAACATTCTAAACCAGTGTTTTTCAACCTTTTTTGGGCAAAGGCACACTTGTTTCATGAAAAAAATCACGAGGCACACCACCATTAGAAAATGTTAAAAAATTTAACTCTGTGCCTATATTGACTATATATAAAGTAATTCTCTTGAATAGGAATCAAATAAACACAAAGAAAGTATTTTATAATTACTTTATTATGAAATATTAAGTAAACAAAATAGTGAAAAATTATAAAATTCTTGTCTTGTCTGCACCTACGGCACACCAGGCAACATCTCGCGGCACACTAGTGCACCTACGGCACACCAGGCAACATCTCGCGGCACGCTGTTCTAAACATCAGGTCTGACTCATGGCGTCTACTTTTGTTATCAGGATGATGTTAAAGTCCCTTTCTAAATCTATGATGCAGTTATTAGGATAAACAGTGTTTTCAGTAGGTAAACAGTTGATGGTATAAAGTTAGTGTTTTTCTTTTTTCTTTAAGCATTTAAAAAATTTTATATGACATACTTTATAATTAACACATATTTGCATATCTAAAGGTAAGTAATTTTCTTAAAATACTAATTACATACCTTTCAAAGTTCAAACCGTTTATCTACTTTCCTTTTTTTTTTTAAATTTCAATCTTGTAAACTCTACTTAACAAATATCAAAACAGGTTAAATGGCTTTTTTTTTAAGAAATAGATGCATCAGGAGTTCTTAACGTACTACTAAGCAAAGCAATTTTGTAATATATAACTGGGATAAAATAAATAACAGAAGAGCATGCAAACTAGACATTCTTTTTATTTTTAGGTCTGTATTTCTATATCCATCATTTAGAAGGGTTTAAAGAATATGAATTTAAACATATATCTTGAAGCACCTAATAGACTGCTACAATATTAAGATTTTCAGCTTCTAGGATTTGGTTTTACTATGAACTACGAAGCATTTTCTGTCCTCTGCAGGTTATATCCCTAAAGTAGCACTGGGATACCACTGTGATTTCTGGAGCAGCAGAATCGGAGGAGGATGAGCCATGGCAGCCTGCGCCTCCCTGCCCCTGACTGTGCCTTTCTGGAGCTTCTCACACAACCCCAATACTTTACTTCTCTCAGGCCTTGTCACTTCAATAACATCTGTCACAGATTGACTAGATTCAGTAATTATATTCATTTTCTAGAGTGGCCATGACAAAGTACCACAGACTAGTTGGTATCAACAACAGAAACTTATTTTTTTATAGTCCTGGAGGCTGTCAGTCCGGAATCAAGATGTGGGCAGATGATTGACTGTTCCCTATATTTCCAGTCTTCCCTTTGTATATATTTGTGCCCTAATTTCCTCACCTTACAAGGACACCAATAGTATTTGGTCAGGGATTACACACTGTGGCCTCGTTTAATGTAAATTACTTTAGATACTCTATCTCCACATATACTCACATTCTAAAGTTACTGGAGGTTAGAACTTCAATATATGAATTGGGGGGGTACTTAATTCAACCCACAACAGTAATTTATAAGTTATTTGTTTTATATGAAATGCTTTTTTGACATATTATTGCCAAGTTTTTTTGTTTATTTTTTATTAAACTTATTGGGATGACATTAATTAATAAATTTATACAAGTTCCAGCTATACAATTCTATAATACACCATCTGTATATTATATTATGAGTTTACCACTTCAAGTCAAGTTTTGATTGGCTGTTTTTGCATTACAGAATTTTGCTAAAGAAGGTAACTTAAAAAACAATTTTTGTTTTAACAAAATGAATTTTTAGGCAAAAGTCTGGAAACTATTTTGCAGTTGTGGTTTAGATGGTAATTTTACTTATCCATTATTTATTATTGGACAAGTTCTAACTAAGGATGACACAAAAGCCTTTTCAAAAAATTAAAAGTATTATAGGGGAATTTCAGTTATAATTTTAGGTTTGCTGGAATTATTAGCATAAAATCTCATTGAGGTTTGTTAACATGCCCACTGAAACATAATAGAGAGAAATGCAAAGTAGTATTTGAAAAGCATACTTGTTCTTTACATATGAAGAAATCAGTGTTTTCTTTTTCTTATGAAAGAGTTTCTCAGAAAATGACTCATGTAAGATTGCTAACTGGCTTTCCTATTCAAAACTAAAGTTTTATCTGAAATGGATTAAATACAACTACTGTTTAATTAAAACAAAAACCTTTAAGAGGACCACTCCAATAAGATCAATTAACACTTTGTTCCATATTGAACATAATTAGAAAGCCAATTATTGTAATTCATTGGCATAACCTTTAAAATACATTTGGCCTTCACAACATATCTATAAGGCATTGCATTAAAAATTCAGAAAGTTAAATAGAAAAATTATATACTAAGTTTAATGTTAGAACTCATTTTTAAATTATAATTATTAAAAATAGAACTAATATATCTTATTTGACAATTGGCACTTTTGATTAATTTGGGAATTCTTCATGAAATATATATATTCTTATAGAAAAAATAAAAAATTGAATTTTAGATTAGGGAACTGGAATATTGAGCAAATATAAGAGAAATTTGAGTCTACACATTCATTTTAAAAAACTGAATATTATTTAGTCAGAATTTTTGAAATATTTGCTTTACAATTCTGAGTTACACAGCTTATGTAGACATAGAAAAATTTTACTGATGCCAATAATAATTTGAAAAGAAAGCTTGTATTTTCATGTACTCATGAACTAGCCAGAAACATTCCCAGAAAAAATATCAAAATGATCTTTAACCACTGCTATGACAATTTGTGATCTAGTGATTATTAATGGGGATTTTTAAATGACCTACACATTAATATATACATATATTATATATAGATAATATATGCACATGTAAAATATATATGACATTGTTTGCTGCCAAATATATGCAGTTCTAGTTCTCATCTGAAAAACTATTTTGAAATGTGCTCTAAGAAAACTAGGTGAATGGTTGAGAAGATGTTTACATGGAAGATTTGAAAATGCTCAGGTGGGCTAAGCAAACCCCCAGAGGGGTCTGGTCTCCTGCATGCTCACTGGGGAAAGCCAAGCCACCAGATGTGTGTGGCTGAGGTTCAGAACCCTCTGGTTTAAACAGCTCCTTGGTTCCAAAGCCATATTTTCAGGTCTTGCAGGGTATTAGTCCCAGCCTCTGTACCCAGGAGGGACTTGCCAGGATTTTACCCTCAGGCTCCTTTTACATGATTTGCTTTTCTGATCCATTATTCCTGTGTAGGATGCTTCTCTGGAGAGAGAAGTCGTAACTCCTACACTTTCTTGTCTATCTTCTCATTGCACACTTGCTATTTTGGTGATTCATCTAAACTTATTATTTCCTGACTAAACCCAATTTTGCATATGAAAAATTGAATCACTTGACCAAAAGTAGCTTTTTTTCTTCATCTTTTTCATATTTTATTTTAAAAATGGATCTACAGCAACCTAGAAAATTTATATAACTCAAGTATATTAAAATACTAATAGTTGCCATGCAACAGGTAGGAAAGTAAAGTTTGGGTAAAATTAAAAAAGGATCTAGTGTGTCTGGAGTTCTGGTAGACTTTCCTATGAACCAGCAGCTGCCTCTAGACCACTGCACTCTCCGCGGGATGTACTAACTTAGTGATCTGGACTCCGAGTTGTACTGGAACTGCATGTTAACATAGCAGCCAGACAAAGGGGTCTGCTCTCCTAATCACCACAGCTATCTTTCCGACACAAGAACAAAAGTTCCCTTTCTCCCTGCATGTCCTATCTGGAGGAGAAGCTGTTTAGGGACGGAAGAGGAAGCATCAGCTGGCTGGTATCCACTGTGACCCTGCAGAGCACAGGCCAGGACTCTGAACTCACTGGAAAGATTCCAGGCTCTACTGTTAGGCACAGAAGCTGAGTGCAGCTACTGCATTAAGGTGGAAGACCAGAACTTTGATAGGTAGTTAAAAAGACCTCAGCCTTTAAATTGGCTCATTTTAAAAGAGTAATTGGTTAGGTATTTTCCAAATAGTTGAATCAATTTTACTAAAATTAGAAGAGCTGCACATTGCAGGTGCATAATTACGCTTGCCATTAAACACAAACACAGATGCAGGCAACAAAATTAGATGCAATCATTTCATTGAGAAAAGAAGGACACTTGTTTCCCATTTCTCATTTTTGGTTAAAAACGTTTAAGCTTTGATTTTTCTCGAAGACCCAAAGATATGTTGGTGCCCTCAGTGTTTTAATTTTTTTCCACATTTCAGTGGGAATTATTGAGCAAGTCATTCTGGAGGTAATGAAGAAAAATGTTATCAGCCCACAGGGTAGGACTCCTTTCCTACAGTCATAACAACCATCACCACAGGGTAATCTACCCTACCTGGTAGATGCCACAAAAAGCAAACATGCTTTCAACCTACCTAGAATGGGCTTGCTGTAATATTACCTCCTGTATCTACATGGAGAAAGGCACTGCTTATGTACCAGGCAGTATATATATATATATATATATATATATATATATATATATATATATATATATAAAATGTTACTATATATATATAGTAACAACTGTCATGGATGTCCTCTCATTTAACCTTCACAGAATCCCTTGAGGTAAGTTTGCTATTATTGAAGATGGGAAGCCCTGGGATGGTGAATTCATTTGCCACACTAATAAAGATAGTAATAAGCAGAGCTAGATTTTTGAACCAGTCCTAGAATCTATTCTGGTATTTCATATCCTCACCAGTCAATAAATTCTCAGAAGACAAAGTCTTCTACAGCTTCAATCAGACCAGCCATATTACTTGAAAGTTTGGCAGGTCTGAGGGAGTGACCCCTCTCACTTTTGAACTTTTGGAAGACAGATGTTACAGTGATTTATTTTTATTTTTCTGTAACATTACTTTTTATAAAAATCATAGACTGCAAGACCTACTGAGATTTCCTAAACTGATCTTACACAATTAGAATAAATTTCTCAAAGCAATATAACCTTATGAATCATGTGGGATTCATGAGAATTCACACTCAAATTAGCTATAAGTAAAAATAATTCATTTGAGCATCGCTATAAATAAAGCTTTTTTTATTCTAGACTTGAAGAAACTTTAGGGGCAACAGGGAGCAGAGTTCACCTCGTGTGTTGGTATAATGAATAAATCTCAGCAAAAGTCCTGCTGATCAATTCAGCTTTCTCATTTTCCTTCTTTATAGCTCTTATTATAGAAACTTCAGTTTTAATATTAAATGTGTTTTCAACTTTTCTTAGCTAAAGAACCAAGAAATAAAACCAGTTACACATTTTAAATAATGATGATCCCCTAGAATTTAATTCATTATAAATATTTATGTGAATACTGCTTAGAATGGGGTCATTCCTTGATAGAACTATTCCATTAAACGTCCTAAATTGCATCTTACTATTATGCTATCACTTTATTTAAAATTTCATGCAGAGAGTATATTGAGTAATGTACCTAAAGTTTCAATAATGTTGCCAGGAACTTAACTTTTTTTCCAGTTTCTCTGATATGCCATGCTTCTTTTTATCTCAAGGACTACACATTACTGTTCTTTCTGAAACATTCTTTTTATTTCACTTCCCTATTCCTATTTGCAGACACCAACTCCTGCTAATATCTAGGTCTCTGCTCAAATATCACTTTCACAGGATACCTTACCTGAGGCCTTGATTAGATCTTTACTGTATGTTCTAATGGAGTCTTCTATTTTCCTAGATTCTTTCTTTTCTTTTATTTATTGTTTATAGCTCTATCTCTATGAGCAATAAACATAATAAGAGCAGGAACCTATCTTTTTTTCTTTTGCCCTAAGTCCCCAAAATGTGGACCTAGGATTCATTCAATAAATATCTGCTGAGCAAGTGGGTAATTTTGCAAAATATATTGAGAAATTTTGCAAAAAATGTTCATTTAAAAAACAAACAAACAATCTCATAGAGTATAGCATGATAAAGATTATTGAAATGAAAACCAATGGACATTCTTTGTTCCCTTCCCTCCTGAGTAACCTGAATTGAAGGTTCTGATGATACTGTGAAATACCCAGCAGTCCTGTGTTTCGCAAAGGGGAACACAACATGTGGCTGTAGTGTAGGTATGTGTAGATGCAATGCAATTGCATCTGTGCTTCTCATTAGAGAGGATCCTTCAGGCTTCTGTCTGGATCAGCTAATATCTTAAGGCTCAACCGCAGGCACCAAACATTCTCTGATTATCTAGCAGGTATCAAGAAACACAGGCATTTATATTTCCATTTGTGTAATGATATCACATCAACTTTGAAAATAAGGAAACCGGCCTCCCGAAAAGGCAGATAATCTGTCGAGGAGTTTACCATATGTTAGTAGCACAGACAAAAACTCCTTTGCACATTGTAAGGTTAGCCTTTCTAAACACCTCATTTTAACATGTTTTTTTGGCATTGGATACTTGATTGCCCTAGGCCAAGAGATCTTAGAAAGATAGAGATTTTAAAGAGTCATGAATTGGGCATTGATTAGAGGTAACTCTAACAGCCACCGAGGAAGTTAAAGTTTAGTAAAATGCAATTGCAAAAGTGTAAAACCTGAGTCTATGTGAAAACATTTTTATTATTTATTATTTAGAGTCACTTGATTGCTAACAGTTTGTTCACTTTTATTAAACTGCTTCTTTCTCCTGATTTTTAGGCTCTGCGTTTCAGTATAAGATCAATGTCTTTGACAGAGAAGTTTGGCTAAGCCAAACTTATATGACTCTGCTTTCCTCAGATCCTGTAGCTTAACCCCATCTCAATAAAAAATAGATTGCATCTAACTTGAAGTAGGAGGCTTCCCTTTCCATCACCCATCAGGTCGCCTCAGATTTGCAGTGTACCCTTCTCTGTACAGTGTGTATCCTGAGCAGGATACTCAGCTGCAAGGGCGAGACCTACGTGGAAAGCTTCCTGGGATCTGTCCACTAAGGGCCCTGGAATCACTGGTCTGCTCGGAGGAGGGCCTTTTTTGCAGACATGCACCCTGGGGCAGGCAGTGGCCCAAACTCACTCTTGTTGCTGGTCTGTGATGTTCCTTCATGTCTCTCCACTGGGCTCTCAGGTGCCAGCTCCCAGTGCCAGGCTAGCTCAAGTCAGTGAGTCTGTTACTGTGTCACTCACTCATGATCCTGAAACTAGTTCTGTTCCTCAAAAGGTGGTCGACAGCTGAGTCCTGTTCAGGATACATCTCTCCTAATGAACATTGCTCCTATTAGACTCAGACTACAAAACTGCCACCAATAGTGTTCCAGTCACTGGACCCAGTACATAAGCTATTGTGTGTGTGTTTGTATTGTTATCACAATTATTTGCCTGATCTTTAACTTATCATTCTTTGCTTTTTTCCTTACCTGGACTGCAGAGTCATTTTCCATAACTGAGCAAAGCTCTGGGGGAGCCCCCAGGCCCAAGCCCTCAGCTTCAGCTCTTCAGCCATTTGACAACTCTATCTCTCTGCCCTATGCTTTGAAAGTAGACAAAATGATGAGAGCAAATTATGAATTAAAGAGCTTATATTATCTAAGTCATATCTCAAGACTGGACTAAAGCTGGGGGACTATGTCTTCGCTGAGGTTCTGATTTTAAAATTCACTAAAATAAAAATACTTTTCATCATCTTGAGCAAACTCAACATCTTCACAGGCCCATAGGCAACATATCAAACAAGTTTGGATCTAAAAGGTAAAAGGGGAAGAGGGGTGAATTGTGGTGAATGAAAGGACATAGGCCTCATTTAGGCCATTCAAGTTAAAAGTTGACATCACCATGTGCTGTCTGAAAGAATCTGGCCAGAGTTTGAATCCAGCCCTCTGCTACTGGTCTGCAATCTCTATTGCAGCATTATCTGCAAAGTCAACTAATCCTGAGCAATTTTATTGCGCATAATATAAAAATTTTGCTTGCTCATTCAGTTCTTATTAATTCCACATTGGGGGAGGTCCAATGTTGCACTACTAAATTACTACTATCACAATTCTCCTTACCATTAGCTATTTGATAAAGGTTCACTATAAACGAGGCATTTTGTGAAGTGCTACACCTGCATTACGTAACATGAAGTTTAGAACAGCCCAATAGATTGCTAAATACTTAATAGTCTTATTTTGTACATTCTCTATGCTCTGGTTTCAAGACATTTAAAGACTTTGGCTTCAGGAGACTGCTGAAGCTGTCAGATTAATATACATGACAGTGACTTGCTCCTGGGTTTTATAATGTAAATCAGTCCCACTTAGCTCTTTTTCCTCTTTCCAAAATGTTCCTCTCAGAAGAGAAGCATCATGTTACTCTCATTCATTGACCAACCTAAGTCACATGGCAAAGTGTGAAGTCAGTTGGTGAGAAGGTGTGTCCTCTTTCAGAAGGGAGAACTGTAGGTAGTAGAATAGGCAAATCTTTTCAACAATCATATAATCTTCTATACTTCATCTCTTCAATACCTACCATGCATCATATATTCATGGGCTAGATTCAATACTTTGTAGTCTAAAATTTTATAATTAAATTCCCATGTAAAAAACAAACTCTAATTTAACATACTGAGATATGTATGTTTCACATTCTTGACACATTAGTATCATGATATCACAATGTGATTGAAACTTGATTGTGGATAGAGCTATCTTCTAATAAGCATCAATTGGCTAGTTTAATGCTATTGCTCATTTCCCAATATTCTGGGTGAATCTTTGTGTATTTGGTTGTAGCAGAAAAATAATAAGCCTGGTTATTTGACTTTTAAACTGTTGCTTTTAGTCTATATTGGAGATATTGAAAGGTAGGCAAACTTTTCAAAATTGCAAAGGAAATACTAAGAAATAAGATAGATTTCTCTAATATGTTTTGCACTTATTTGAGCCATTAAAAACCTACCTTGGAAATGAATATATTTATGTTCCATAGAAACAGATTTTAGTATATTAAAAAATAATTTGAAGAATAAAACTTCCTAAAGAGATTCTATATTTTCTACATTTAAATCCAATTAGCATTTTAATTCATGATATTATTTATATTTAGAATATATCAAGTGCTATATTTGCTACTTGCATTTTTTCAAGATTTGAATAATAGGCAGAATGCTGTTTTCTATTACTGTGTTTCCCACAAATCTCCTGGGACAAATAAACAAACAAAAACAACCCCTAAAACAATCAGTGGATAGCCGTTTATAAAATTTAACATCTTTTGCTATTAATTTTCCTTAAATAGTTGGCATCCTTCACTTCTCTTATTGGTTAGTGTGACCTGGTACATGGAAAGAATGTGGTCCATTAGCATGACTGGTAAGCTTCAATAACTGCAAGGAATGTTGGAATTCTCTTTCACATTATGCTCAGGAAGCAGCTCTCTCCACGTGGCAGGTTGTGCCTGTGGAGTGGACACTTACAGCATTCCCAAGATAAAGAAACTGATGCTCAAGAGGAAAATGCCAACCTCAATGTCATACAGCTAGTACCTATGGGGAATCAAGATTGAGATTAGAACCTAAAGACTGGGTGTTTCTTTTGGAATATGAATGCATTGAGCCAAAAAACGTTGAGGATCTTAAATGCCATCTAGTGGCAATTTCTATAATCTGTAGACACAATATCCCAAATGTCATTAAAAGTCACTCAGAGATATTCCTGGCAACTTCAACCTATTCCCATGATAGAAAGTATTTATTGTAAGAGACTGACCTCTACAGTTTATCACTCAACTCTATGTGT